>NW_015638975.1:3989434-4012656 GCF_001515625.1 Sinocyclocheilus rhinocerous | reverse complement strand
TATATATCAGCAATTATTACTTCATGAACATTGATTTCACAATTAGATCAGCTTGAGAACAGGAGGAGGGCTTCACAGGCTTTTGGTCCTCTCTGTCTGTCCAACAAAAGATAAATACACTATGATGTCTTCTTGCTGGGATGTATGTGCAGGATAATATTTCTTCTGTGTTTTATTTAAAACGGAATGGAATGGCTGTTATGAAGCAGGATGAAAATCTAATTTTCTGTCTTTAATAAACTGCTGTGGTGTTATCTCCATTGTGGTTTACTTGTTAATTTATCAGGGTGCAGTATTAAACCATTAAAGGGAGAGATTTCTAAATTAGAGCAGAATTTAACACAAAACGTCTGGTGTTTACCCCAGGGTGGGCTCACTCTAAAGTGGATCTGAAAGGCCGTTTTCTACCGATGTCTTAAAATTATGGTCATGTAAGTTAAATATAAACCCCCAAAGGCTAATGGAATCATACTTTATTTCCATACTCAGAGTGAAAGCCGTTTTAGTCGTCTCCTCTGCTGGCAGGTGTCTCTTAATAGATGGGCTTTACTTCCATTATACTGGAAACACATGTTTCATATCCATATTCTCCAATGGAATTACGAAATATTCTGCGGTTCGGCGAAGCAGCCAAAACATTCTGCAGCGAAAGAGTGACACGAGTGCTTTGTCTACATGCAGGAACCTCAAAGACACAAACAGAGGAGATGAGGAAAAAAGAAGATGAAGAGGTAAAGTGAAAAGAGGAGAGATGTGAGAAGATTACGAAAAACAGAAAAAGTGGACAGAGCATTGAAGAAAAAGAGAGAGTGTAGAGTAAAAACCTTGGGTATTTTATCCAGCCATCTTGGTAAAGGCCAGTCTGGAGTCAGTAATTGGATTCATATTTCAGGACGTGCGATGGGGTGATACTGATCTACAAGAAGCCCCCCTGCCAACGCCGCAAATCAACACACATGAAATGCTGGAGTCTCTGTAAAAATAAACACATTTGACTTGCTGTCCATGATGAAGGGGCTCTATTCAAGATCTAACATTTTTAATAAGAATTCTTTGTAAACCATGTTAGCTGTTTCACTAACCATTTTGTGTTTTGTTAACTCGAACCACCCTCTTTCTTCAAAACCTCCAAAAATGTCAGCAAACTCATGAAACATGAACATCGAACATGAAAAACAGAGAGCATATCTGATAAAAATCAGTTTTAATGTGAGCAGTCTCTCTTTATTTTCGTTTAGCCTAAGGCATTTCTGCTGTTGTACAGTCATCTACCTCAATCAGAGCCCTGTCCACACAAGCACACTTACATGCACGCACACAGCATGGACACACACACGCCTCTAAGAGCTAGAAACAGAGAATTAAACCCAGATGATGGGTGAGGAGAGAGATAGATGAAGGATTCAAGGTCAAATCTGAAGGAATTAGATATGCAGCTTTGAGAAATCAAGGAACATGTTTGCCACTATATTTTGAGACTATATGGTGACAAACATGTTCTGAGATTTTTCAGTGATGAAGATAATTGTAAATAGTCATTCAAATTTCAAATAAAAGGCAACAATCAATTACTTAACATAATATAAAATTGTCTGAATGTATATTACAGAAGCCCATTTTTTGCTACATAAGAAAAAAATCACGCTTTGATTAATCATAATTATGACAAAGTATATTATGAGGTATTGTCATAATTCTGAGATACAAAGTTGAAATTATGACATACTAAATCATAATTGTGAGAAAATGTCATAATTATGACATTTAAAGTATTTTTGATGTCATAATTTATAAAAATATTGAAAATGTATCAAAGGACCTGAAAACACTTATGAAATTCCAATTATTTTATGATTTAATTTTTCAACCATTTTCCCTGGCCTATGCATTAGTTCAAGCTCTAACAAAGTGTGCAAAGAGCAAAACAAAACAATAATTATATATAAATTATATATATATATATATATATATATATGATAAAATAAACAAATAATTAAAAAAACAGTTGCTCTTTTTGTCATTGGTGTCAATGTTAAAAAGTTTTACTTTGAAAATGCAAAAAGAGATATAAATGTACTCAAAAGGTTAAAGTTCATTTAAATGTGTCATTGGTGTTATTATCGTTTGTGAGGAAAATTTTAATTTAATAATAAAAAAAAGATTCAATTTGATGATGATATCAACACCTGGTGTCAAGTCAGCATTCTTAATAATGTCAAGATGGTAAAAATACCATCAGCCTTTATGTAAAAATTGATTGAATTCAAAGCTTCAACATTTTTAGAGAATGATGTATGCGCATACACTCTTCTACTCACTTGTGCTTTGTTTATTCTGGGCCGCCACATTTAAAACACTCATTACAGCATCTTGTCATCACATGCGCTTGACATGTTTGATTTACTGCTGTCAATGTGCAATTCCAGTCTATAATATGAAGCAGGAGATCAAATGACCACATATTTTCTTTTCAGTGGCCAGGAACATAATGTCTTACCCTCTGAATGACCTTTGTGTTGTCTGACTGAGAAAAGAGAAGGAAATGGGATCAGGACAGCCTTAAGGTGGTCTCTTTGAGAAGATGGGTGTTGGCATGCATATCAGCAGCTGGTGTTAGCAGGAACAGATATGGGACACAACAACACGCTGCAGAGATTTACAGATATGCAGTGCTGAAGCACCGTGCAGCCAAACACACACACCTTTGTAAGGAAGCTGAGATGATGATCCGTGTCCTCTGTGTAACCCGGACACTGCTGGAGATCCCCCATCAGGGTGGAAGCTGTTTTGCTCTCCACTGCTGTGTAACACACTGTCTGTATCAGCCTGCTTCGCTTTTATCTCCACACACTCATTACATCATCCACTTCTCTCACAGTGAGTGTGTTTCTGTTTCTTTCACTCGCTTTATTTTAGATCTGGCTTGTTTTACTCACTCACACACACCCCTCACCATCTGACTGTAATAACAATGACTTTGTCAATAAAATACTCTCTCTCTCTCTCTCTCTGTGGACCTGAGAACATCTTTGCGGTTATCTCTCTCTCTCTCTCTCTCTCTCTCCTGCCTGAGGCTGCACACAATGCACTCTGATGTAGTTGTCCAAGCAGCGCTGTGAGAAGTTGCATCAGTGTGCCACAAGATATGAATCACACTATTTTACACTGTGCTGCCATTTAGAAGAATGCCACTACATCCGTTAGCACTGTCACTGGGGTTAAATGTCATTGACCTTAAAGAGCATCCATTTAAAATCACTAGATCTCTGAAGTCTCTTGTGGGGTTTTCAGTAAACAATCAGAATTAGCTAAGGAGCACTGATGATACATGCTGAATAATTATATGCAGTGCTCACCACAAAAACACACATCCTCCTATCATTTTAAAAACATTACCTCTCACGATAGTGTTGTTTGCTCTCTTGAGTTCAGTTTAGGACAGCAGCAGATAAATAGCCATGGTAACTCATTAACAGAGAAATGGCAGAACACATGCTGATGCCAGTGTGAGCTCATAACTGTCAGAGTATGTATTGCTTTTAACGAAGACCGTTAATGAAGCATGCATGTTATACTATGGAAAAATGTGCCTATTTTGCAAACCTTAGAAAATGTATACATAGAACTTACTACCTTTACATAAAATTTACTCCAGTTTCCAGTTCACACAAGTGGCAGTAAAACACTAACAACTTTTATTCCTTTGTACACAAATTATGATTACAGGGGCAGATTATCGATTAATAAAGACTTATTCTTGCATGGTTCCTTGCACAATGCTCTGGTATGTCCTCAAAACATTTTTACCACAGTGCATGATTTGCAAACTGATACACTGTCATATTTGTGTCACATAACCAGCTCCATATGTATGGCTTTTCTGACATAGCAAACTTGCTCTGTGGCTCGCCTGGTACAGCATTGCACTTGCGATGTGGATGACTCGGTACGACTTCTGTGAAACACGTGTCACTATAAAAGAGCTCAAAGACTTGTAGAAGCAAGATTTCGAGGCACACTCATGAGAGTACCATGTGTGTGCATTCCTCTGCTTGCAAACAAGCCGCGGCGCATCTCTACGCCAGAACGCCGGCTGCATCAGCAGCACCGCACGCATGTGTCGTGAAGTCATAATAAAGTCATTATTTTTTGTTTTCTTTGCACACAAAAAGTATTCTCATAGCTTCATAAAATTACGGTTGAACCACTGATGTCACATGGACGATTTTAATGATGTCCTTACTACCTTTCTGGGCCTTGAACATGTCAGTTGTGTTGCTGTCTATGCAGGGTCAGAAAGCTCTCGGATTTCATTCAAAATATCTTCATTTGTGAAAAAAAAAAAACCATCTGAAAAAACATCTGAAGATGAACAAAGGTCTTATGGTTTTGGAACGACATGAGGGTGAGGAATTAATGACAGAATTTAAATTTTTGGGTGAACTATACCTTTAAGGTAAGGTTTAGTGCAGGTGGTATGTTATATTCAAATGCAATGAAGCATAAACATTTCATTTAAACTTTTGGCATCATTCACTGAACATTTAAATTGGAAAATTCCACAAAACATACAAGAAGCAACATATTAGTGATGTTTTTGCAATGAGCATATGTGGCTCCAAACCTGAAAAACTTATTTTTGTCTTCTGTGGAACACACACACAAATAAATATATTTTGATTATTTTCTGTCCAGACAATTAATGTCAATGGGGTCCAATGTTATTTTGGACCACATCAACTTTCATTATATGGACAAAACAGTTGACACATTCTTCAAAATACTTTGTTTTTTGTTCCACAGGAACAGTCAGAACTTTACATACTCTCGGTTTAGAATGACATGAGAGTGAGTAAATGATGATGCAGGTTTTATTTTTAGGTGAACTACTCATTTCAGTAATGTCCACTTTAACTAATTCCATGCAGAAAACACAACACATAAATGTGATATTAAGGTCTTACTCAGCAGAGACTGAAAGAACTCAAGGCTAATTCTATACCAAGTACACTCAAACGGCTGATTTTTTAAGCTCACAGGGTGCTTTCATCGCTCATCATCTCTCATTCATCCCCCTGTTCTCTCTGTTCTCCCCCAGGGTTCTCTCAGATGAGGAACGTACAGCATCACTGGTTTTCATCTCCCCTCAATCCCTCAACAACTACTAGTTGTGCTCTGTTTGGTGCAGATGTTATGGGGGAAACACATTCTGAAAGCTTATATCCTGTTTGCATGTTTTCAATTACCAAATAAATAAATATATTTTTCGCACATGTCGCAGGCATAATGGACCAAGATTCATGTTGGAATCTGTCCGATCTGATTGTCTCCCAAACAGATTGTCTCCATTGGTTTCGGGGCCTGACTACAAGCCTGCAATTGTAAGCCCTTGAAAACTAGCCCTATAAACAATGTCTGACTTGATATGATTTTGACAACAACTATGTAACAAGTATTGTTCACATTAGGTCGTTAATAAGAACAGTTAATGCTGTTTTACTTACAAAGGTCAGGAAAATTATGGGGCAGTTTAAAGTACTAAGACGAAAACACAACAGGCAAAAAAAAATTAATAAGAAAGACAAGCTTATTGCATGTGGCAGCAACAAAAAAAAACTTAAAGTATAATAGAATCCAATATCTATAAAGAAAGTCTGGAACTAAGCACAATTAATAGACCTTGTTATTAAACATTATTAAAATGAATCTCAACAACACCTAGTGCAGGTGTCTGTATCACTCATGCTTAAATAGAGTGCCTATTTGCTACTGTTGACCTGCTAACTAACCTCTCCAACTAAGGGGTTATGTGTGAACTGCTCTCTAACAGCAAATGCAAAAGAGTTTGCAAACTCTTTCATTTGCTAAATGAATTATATAATATTAGATTGGTGATTAGCACAACCTAATTTTTTCCATTCTTTTAATTACTTTAAATGCATTTTAAAATTACGCTTTTATTTATTTGTTTTGTATTCTTAGTCCTTAAATGAGTTTAAATTGGACTTTAAAAAGTCTTCTTTCTCTCTTTATCACTTTCATGTAAAGCCTGGGTCAGTATGGTTACAATTTCCATAGTCATCATTAGATCTTGACTGCACAATGCACAGTCCATTTAAAAACAGAGAGACATAGGTCTAAGGAAAACAAAAGAAAGACAAGGAGGAAAATAGAAGAATGGAAAGCGGATGTGTAAGTCATTTGTCTACAGCGCTGGTGTGGTTTATCCCCATCTCTGAGCAGCATGAAGGGGTTTATATCCAGTCTAGCCATACTGACTCAAACGACTTTTTAGAAGACACTGGGCAAACGGAAAATGAGAGGAAAGAGAGAATGCACGTGAATGTCACTTTTAGCTTGTGTATTAAGACATCAACATCAACACCCTTCCAAATCAACCACTTTTTTTCCCCCTTCACTTTCTTTCACCAAAGTTTGACCCACGAGTTTCAAGACACTTAATAAAAGAAAAATCCTTGTCGAAGGCAGTGACATGACATCATAGTCACATTGACGTCAAATAAGTCGAATGCGTCCAAATGCACTATTGAGAAACTAACAGAGGCATCCAGTCAAGGAGAAAAGAGAGTTTAGAAACAGATTACTCACACTAGGGAGTGACAGCGTGCACAAGGTGCTGGCTGCAGACCCGTGTCCTGTTTCCCATCACTTTTTCCATGATGATTTTCAACGACCTGGTCACTGTCCGTCATTTCCTAATTGAAACAATAGAAGGCCTTTTTATGCCTTTGCACACTGACAATTCAGTTCACTGCTGTGCGTTTATGAGGTTTACTTTACGACTGAAATTGAGCGAAACCACTTTGTCTCTGCTTTCGTGATTTGATATACATTATTATTACTAATACATTTTGACGCTCTCAGACTGATCCATACAAATGCAAAACGACTTTCCTCCAATAAAACACATGCTCTGAACTCTGTAATCAAATTCATTTTCGGATGATCTTCAGAAATGACATGTGTAAACTCATGGTTAAGGTTTTGCGGTCGGCGTAAGGTTTGCTGTGCTTCCTCCATCTAAACCCTCTTTTCATCCTCCATCCTTTCATTTCCATGTGACAAGCCATTAATCATAGAGATGAAGAGAAAATAATTTCAGTCGTGGTTAAAAGGATCAGATTTCTTCCTGTGATGTGGTTCGGAACCCAGAGAAATACATATTTTACATCTACAGAAACACTGATTCATGGTTTAGACATTGTAAAAGCAAATCAAGCAGTTCAAATGCTTTTAGCTTTCGTAATGGTCACAGTGGCCAAGTCCAGTGATAAACGGCCATGACAAGTGTTTTAAGCGGTCGAACGTATGATTTCAGGGGGCTTGTCGCATAACGCCGCAAAAATGTGCTGACATCATAGACCTTAAATTTCATCTGCTTTAAACCATACTGAAGTTTATCTGAGTAAAAATCCCTAGTTGGCTTGGAGAGGTGCCTGCGATGGCACAAGACTGTCTGGCTTTGATGATGTCACTGCCGATTTGACCCCTGATGTCATGCCTAAGATGGTCCAGACACTTAAAGAGCCATCAGTCAACCGGGCTCAGCCACACAGGCGGACAGGGAGACAGAGGAATGAAATAGTGTGGAAGAGAAAAAGAATATTTTCCATTTGAATTAATGGAAATTTATGAATGCGCCAGTATTCCATGCAAACCTGAGGCAGTAGGAAAGGAAGGTCACTTTGTGTGTCAGACATTCTTGGAAGGCGCTGGAAACCTCTGCGGCCTGGGGAGAGGTTTATGGAAGGGTTGTGAAATATGGCAGCGAGGTCACAAAAAGGGTGACAACTCGGGTCATCAGAATTACACCGAGCCCCCAAAGTGCTGGATTACCCAGCAGCCTCTCTTTTTCTTTTTTTTTTTACCTTTAATTACACTCTCCCGCAGGGTCTTCGGGGAGATTTGTAACGTGGAGGCACCTGCGTCAGAGAACAGTATGAACAAACGAATAAGGTCAAACAGAGTTGGCAATTCCTTGATGACTCCCACACTTTCGAATCTCTTAATTGCGCTCAGTATACACATCTATGCACCTCCTCGACGGCCCCTGCGAAAATACACACACACACACACATGCTAACTCCAGAACATCTGTTGCAGGAAATCTGTGAGTTTAACCTTACAAGCAGCCTGGGATTAACTAAACCCAGAGCTAACCCCCACCAGGGACAGATAAATCCTCTTCTCACCTCTGCTAGAGAGCGATGAGCTACCTACACATCCTCCACGTGGCTCCCCCTTCACTTAAAAACCTACAGCTGATCCTGATTCAACAAGAGAGGGGTTAAAAGTTTAGCCCCAGAGGGTTTTAAGGGCTCAGGGCATTGGCCTTTCCCAGTGTTCTGTCTGCAATCCCAGCCTTGTGTGTTAAAAGTGCTTAAACTCAAATAAACAGGCTAGTTAGCTATGCTATACTTAGGGCAACATGACTTTTGCCCAGATTTTTGCCATGATTTAAAGTATGGAAGAGTTGTCAGAGCCAGCAAAGCAAAGTTTATGACGGGCACAGACTCTCAAAGAACGATTTTCTAGCTTTAGAATATGATTCCATCCAGTCGGAGGATATCATTTGATTTTTTCAGCCGATTTTAGAATACATATTGTTTTCACGTTTCTGTGTGAGTTTGTTGTGTTCAGAACGACTTGAAAGTCTGGTAGTGTGTGATCTTCAGTCGGCAAGTGTATGATGGCCAGATTTTCTCTGTAACCATTTACAAAGTCGGCAAGTGTATAATGCCTAGTTGATTCCAGCCTTTAGTCACCAAACTGCTGAGATGCTAAGATATAGATGGTTGTATACAATAAAAAAAAGATTGCACAGTATAGGCCTATCTGTACCAAATTTGTCTTCAGCCAGTCATTGGCCAATTATCGTATTGGTTGATACGAGGTATTTAATTATTTATGCTCATTTCCTGTCTACCTTTGCTGTTATCTAACATTTAAAGTTAATCTTTAAAAACACAAAATTATTTATTAACTGTCAAATATAATCAAATCTCAAAATGAATATCATTTTTTCATACTGTACATTATGTACTGTACTGTATATTATAATATGATGCATTTTAAACTATTTATTTATTATCAATATTATCAAAATGGTATAGAACGATAATATTGATCATTCATTAGTTATTGAACATAATATTAAAATTCTCAATTAGTATTATCTCTTTGACTGCAATGACTACACAATATCTGCTGCGCTCTGAAAAGAAAAGTGCAGAAGAACACTTACATATAACATTTTATGATTGTGTTGCATTTACAGCTCTACAATTTATGACAGAAACTAAAGTGAGTTGAGAAACATAATAACACTAAACAGCGAGGCAAGTCGTACTATAAAAACTTTGACATCTCATTCTTCGACAAAACACCTCGGGAGAGAAAGTGAAATGTGTCGACCCAAAATTGTGTGTTTCATTAAGGCAGCTAAAGCGCAACAAACTCCTTTTGAACTCCACAACTAAAACTGCACCAATCCAGAAGCCAGAGAGCATTTATGTAACTCTCTCAACTTTGACCTCTGATGACCTTTTGTCATCTTTGTGACACGTCACTTAGGTGCTTCTAAAAAAGTTTGTTTTGCTGCCCTGATTTCAACCTTTCCTCCTCTGCTCTGCCCTCTCACTCTCCCTTTCACTTGTTTTCTTCTTCTCTGCTTGTCCGTGACCAAATGCTCTCCCTCCATTATTTACTTTTCCCTTTGTTTCTGTTTTCTACACAACAACAATCGCAATGTTCGATTCTGGTGAGCGCATGAGGGTGTACCGGGGCCAAACCACAAATGTGGTCTGGATGAGCGTGTATGTGTGTGGGGATTGTGCCCTGTGACCCTCCTCATCCCCAAACAAGGACACTAATTCAACCATGAATCATAATGGGGTTCAGTTGTGGCTTGTCGCTTGTTTGTTTCTTCCCCTGAAAGATTTACCCGCGCACGTCCCGAAGGATCATATCTTGTTCATTCATTCGCTCTTTGTTCCTCCGTCTTATTTTTTATTTTACACACACACACACACACACACACACACACACACAGCTGAATTTCACAACATTATCTACAACAAGCCCAACACATATTTAAGTAATGTAGACTTATTAGATTTGACTCTTCATTCAAACTCGGCTATAATATCCCCCTGAACTATACCCAGAACTGACATTTAAGCCAAAAACTCAAAATAAAGGTGATTGGTGGAAATGGCACGCCAAAGCGAATTGAACTGACGGAAAAATGTGGCTGTGGTGTCAGAGAGTGAATGCTGTGTTGAGGTGAAGCTGATTATAGCCCCTCACTGTGGTGAGATTAGACAGAGCTTCAGAGAACTGCAACAATCTCCCTCCTGCAGCATCTCAATTTAGCCGCAGACCTAGTCTCTTTGCTTCTTTTGTCATTCCTTACCTTTTCTTTCCATTCCAAGACAAACATACACAAGCCCACCAACCCACAAACGCACACGCTCACTCGCGCACACGCACGGTTTACAACTGAGAGCTGTCCAAGGTGCTGATCTACCCCAACGTGCCATACAACACACTCACAGAGTCTTTAATGTGCTTTTATAAACAAACATAGCAGGTTAATTCCACCTCACATCCCTTTTCTTTTAAGCTGAACTTACTTTTTAGGATTTTTCTTACTGTCGGCAAAGTGTAACATCATAATATCGTCAGTAACTGTTCACCATCTTTATGACAGCCCGATTACCCCGAAGGGAAGTTTTCATTTTCGCCTGGCCGAAGTTTGAAGGATGTGTGTTGTGACTGTTCCAGCTGTGGCACACATCTTGGAGCACCATGGGTGTAATATGGCTACTTTACTTTTAATGTTCCCTCGCCCCATTGAGTGAGAGTGTGAATCACGACACCGGCGCGTCAACCCACTCCCTTCCTCATCCACCTTGAAAAATTATTCCCCCCAAACTTTTATTTTCCCCCCTCTAATCTGTTTTCACAGCTGTCTGAAATGAGTGTATTCTGCTGACTTTGCCGTTGCTTTCAGAAAGAAAGAGAACAGGAGAGAGAAACAGAGAATGAGGGCAAAAAAGAGAGGAAAAATGTGTTTGACAATTATTCCTTTGTTAACTCTGAGGCCCTGCTCTTATTTCACAATAACAGTGCCGTGATGGAGAGCGACTGTGTACATGAGCGTGTGTCTGTAAGCTCTATTGGAGCAGAATGCAGAAAAGTGCTCAGGTCGAATTGAGGTGGGCCAGCGCAATACAAATACGTCGAATGAAATAATCAATCACCTCAGAACTTTGATTAATGAGAGCTTGTGTTTATGTGTGTTTTTCTGTGAGTGTGTATGAGAGCATGAAAGAGTGTGAAAAAAGGAGCAAGTTTATATTGGGTCAAGATGATACATACTTACTGAGTGAGAGTCAAAATGGCATACATTTTTGAGAGGGAATCAAATATGTGTGTGAGCTACCTCATCTCCTACTGCATTACCGTTCAGAAGTTTGGGGTCAGTACGGTTTTTTATATTACTTTTACTCAGCAAGGACACATTAAATTGGTCAAGTGACTGTGAAGAAATTTCTATTAAAAACGTTTGTGAATGTGATTCTTGCAACAAAGTTTAGTTTTGCAATGTTCTACCTGTCTGAGCTTAAACAGGCTTTTTTTTGTACCTCTAAAAATTATATATGTACACTGCCATTCAAAAGTTTAGGATCAGAAAGTTTCTTTTTCTTTTTTTTTAAAGGAAATTAATACTTTTATTCAGGAAGATCACATTCATTTTTATCAAAAGTGACAGCAAGACAATGTTAAATAAATATTTCTATTACAAAAGATTTATATTTATTTAAGTGCTGTTCTCTTGAACTTCCTATTCATGTAAGAATGATAAAAAAATATATAATGGATTCCACAAAATTATTAAGCTGCATGACTGTTTTCAGTTGATTGATTTTTTTTATCAAATAAATGTAGCTTTGATGAGCATAAGATGCTTCTTCCAAAATAATAATAATAAAAAAAATCAAACCCCAAACCTTGGGCATGACTCATTATATAAAACAATTTTTCATCTATATAATTAATTCAGAATTGAAAAATAATATTATAGCTAATCAACATTTCTAAGGATGCACCATATACCAGGCTTTATTGCAACACTGAGCATGCACATTTCCCTTATATTTTACATTTGGAAAATGTTTGCCATCATCCAGGACTCAAATTTAGTCTTTAAAAACACCAATACTTTAATTTAATAATATAAGCCATCATTTTTTGCAAATTTTGAAATTAATAGGCATTTGTTTTTATACGGTACATTAGGATGTGTAGGTTGTAATGCCTACATTCACTTTAGCATGTGACATTTAAAACAACATATTTTTAAATAACTTTTAAATTCTTTAGTGCCTTCTCCATTATGTTCATAGTTATCAAAATAAAATACCTTTAAATGCAGCCTAAAAAGGCAGCTCAATAGGTTTCATAAGATGTGTGTATGAGGTTGTTCCAGTCAGTGCTGTTCTCAATGACCTCTAAGCCCTGTGCTTCGTCCCTCTATGGGTCTGGGTGGTCCAGCGGATCCATGAGCTTCCCCTTGTTATGCCCTTCTGCCTAGTGCTGAAGAAACCTCAATAATCACCATCATTTGCGTTAGCTATTACCTCTGAATGACCACATCCATCCATCACCACCTCTCAGCTCAGATATGTGTCTCCAACCCACTTTACCCACTGTGAGTCAACATGACCACCATACTATAACCAGTCACCACGAGAGAATCGGCCCGTCCCACACAACAATAAATTCAAGCCAACCTACAGAGTCTTTGGACGGACGCCTCGTACTTCTCTTTGGACAATAACGGCCATAGAGGAGCAGCAGAGCCATCAGCCCACCGTCATGGCAGTGAGAAGTGTGTGTATGTCAGTAGACGGGTCCGTCACTCACCCGTACCTGACCAGGCCGGGAGGTGAGTCATTATGTCTAGCTCTGGCTGCTCCCTGTGAGAACTGCAATTGTTCTGCACTCACACACACACATACACACAGCTGCCATGTTTACTTTTTCTTTCCCAGTAAAATAATCAGAACGCTCCAGAGCGGTGGCGGCTGCGAGAAGGAGGAGAGAAAACTGTGAAATGACTGCAGGCGTACACACACACACACACACACACACACACATACATGCGTGTTCACTGGCCAACTTCTGAGACCTGGGACTCATTCAAGGTAACTATTGTCCTCCTTCCAGGAAGCTCTTTTCTTCTCACTCGTGTTGTTTTTACGAGCTTGTGTTTTCAACGCACAGGGCAAAACCGCAACATAGCAAGGCTACTACATCATACCGCTAGAGCAGAGGTTTGAAATTAGATCCATGGTTCAGACGGCCACAGGGCGATGCCACCAGAAACCGTTTAAAGTTCAAACAATGGCCCTGAACTTCATGTGAATAACAATGCAGTGAAGGACAAGTGGCTGTTTGAGGAAGCCAGAGAAAACACAGAGGCACAAGCACGCATGCCAGGACTTAAATCTCCCACTCCACCCCTGTTTAATGCTTTTTCGTGGATGTACTGTACATGATTTTAATGAGGCTGCTTTGAATAAACTTGGGCAAAAACAAATTTGGCCATTAACACCTTATAAACACCAGCCATTTCCCTTTTAAAGCTTTTGAAAGGGAGGGGAATATCTTCCCACAGAAAGGAATATTACAAAATACAATAATGTGGGAATATAAGCAGAATGCTGTAGAACACACTGCAGGAAACGCTGAAGCACCATCTAAATATTACTACTAGCAGTCAAGTGATGATGATTCTAACTTACAAATTTTAGTGTTTATTTTTCTTTTTGATGTAGGAAGTCACAATAAAACTGACCTGGAAACTATTTTATGCTACATTTAAATGAATTGTATATATAGATTTTATTGCTTTTAGTCTTGTCACAGACCCAGACTTTCATCCATCCATCCATCTTCCATACCACTTATCCTATATAGGGTTGCAATTTGGGCTGAATGCAGGAAAACAGCCTAGACTAGTGGCCACAGAGACAAAATCTTAAAACATGAATATCTATAAAAATATAAATCACTATATGTTTATAATTGAAATCTAAACAAATTGTGAAATGAAATAAAATAAAAGCTTAAATATTGTGATTCATATCAATTTTACAAAAATGATGACTCTCCTACAATTGTGGCATCATTTCCACCACACTGAAGAATTTTGCTCCAAATAAACTGTTTTTCATTGTCAGAAAAGAAAATTGTGAAAATTCCAAAAAATATGGAATGAGATGTGTGAAGAAAACAAGGAGAAATCAAGGTAAATATTACTTGTGAATAGAATATGTTTGTGTGCAATATTTAAAAAATGTGAAAATGGTATTTAACTATTTAAATTAAGAATTCATAAAAAAAGCTAGAAATTAACAAGACAAAATAGATGGTAATTTTATTCAAATGTAATTAAAATCTAATTTTCATCATAGAATGTTATCATCATACACCTCATAAACTGAGTGTAGGTGTTTAAAGAGACTTTATTTTCTCAAAGTCCACAAGGCCAAAAGCACTCATAGATGAAGAAACAGCTATATGTGTGTGTGTGTGTGTGTGTGTGTGTGTGTATGTTCTGTGTGACCTCATTCTCCAGGGGTGCTTGATGAGCCGCGGAAGTGGAGTAGAGTGACTGAAATCCGATCTGGTTTACCCGTTCAGATCCACACCAGTTCTCCTCAAGCCTCTACTGTGTATTGGATTGACCCCGGACTGACCTAAGAAAAAGTCGTTTGGGGAAACGGTAAATGAAAGCCTAATGACTGTGTGGTAGGGACAGATGTATTGAGTGGTCCAACATGGGAATTGTCGACTGAGGGTTTGAGTTCCATCTATTTCACATTAAGTGCTAGTTACAGCTGCTCAGTATCTCAATATCTGTGTGTAACAAACACACTTTCTTTCAACGCTCAGTTTTTGTGGATTAAGCTATAGAGTTTGTGCCCTTTTCAGAAAAAAAAAAAAAAAGTCTATATTTGCTAACGTTCGCGTGTTACACGCAAGACATTACAAGCTAGATGACATGGCACAGCTGAAGAGATGGTTGAGAAACTTCCACTCTCAATATTTTTGTGCAATTCTTTTGATTTCAAAAACCAAATAAACAGGCTAGCGATGCGGAGAGTTTTCTCCACATGTGTTTATGTCTTTTTGTTAGAGAGATTTGGGGTCGGATTGAGTTGCTTGGCAGCCATTTTAAAGCTTTATGTATCGACCATTAAAAGCTTTTACGTAGATAAAATAAATCAATTTGAGTGAGCTACATATGAAGTTACAGAGAAAATGTGGGATGTTTTATGAATATGAATCTATATTAGCTCAGAGGCTTTTCAAACTTTGCTTTGTTTGTATAGACTTTGTGTTTAGGCCTTAGACTACACCCAAACCATCCGCATGATTACAGCGTTTTGCTAATGAACTCTTTCGCTTTGTTTGTTCTTCTGTCTCATGCTCTGTAGAATGCAAATAACATAAATTTTTCACCAAGAGCTTGAAAAGTACTTTGTATGAAGCATAAGGTCATATGATAATGTATCAGAAACATAAAATGTCCTCCATATTACACACCCTTTACACTACAGTAGCGTCTTAGATAGAAACTCTATCGCCACTGAGAGCTACATGCTTGCCTCTCCCTGTCCAAGTTATTTTCGGGAACGAAGGCCCTCTCTGCCTGTTTGAAAAACTGTGGTCGGAAGTGGGTGCTGAGGCACAACCAGATGCTCGGGTTTTGGGGACTCTGGGATATGATGGGCGGGGAGGGGATTGGTTGAACTCCACCAACAATAAAGGAGAAAAGGGAGGGAAGAGACGAAGACTGAGACTCAACAGGAATCTTACATATATCATACAAGAACCACATCATCTAAATGAGAGGCTCTTCCATAGAAAATGTCAAAGGTCACACAATAGCACTGAATAAAGTTTTAGTGAAAAATATAAATAATTTACTAATAAAACTTTATTTATTAATTTTGTTTTGTGGAAAAATCTGGTGTAGAAAAAAAAGACACATTTCAATTAAAGCCAATCTAAAAAGAAAATATATAAGAGCACAGCTAGTCTAGCAGTTGTTCACATCTGCATCCTAATTTTATATATATATATATATATATATATATATGGCTGAGATTGCTGAATTTATTTTAAAAAGTTATTTTGTAGCTTTACATACATACAGTGTGGAATGAAACATGATTAGATGTGTTTGGATTTGCTCAGTTCACTCAGAATGAATGTGTAAATTAATTTGATAAAACTGTAGAATTTTGTCCAGTCAACTTGTCAACAAAAAATGTATTAAAAAACATTAAGAAATTTTTTTTTAAAGCTCTTTTTTTCAATGAATTTGTAATAAATACAATCACTGTACAGGTGCTATAGATATGCTGACATTACCAAGATACCACACAGTTGACTAGCAATCAAAAACATATAGACATCATAAATCATTTTTTTTTAAAAATACACATAAAATAGTGCAGTGAAGCTTGACAAATCTGTTTTCATATTTAAACTTTAAAAAACTCATAAACAAAACATTACCCTCTCCACCTCATTCTCTCGCTCTCGAATCCAGTTGATTAGGAAAGTTTCTGTTGCTTGGCAGTGCCACACACCATTACGAACAGGCTATTATGAAATACTAATGCATTTTTATGAGTTTGGTGCTTAGTGTTAAGTCATTTCACACTATATTACTGATCTCCAGTGTTTGGAGTTTATGCATATGTTTCTGTTTTTAATGATCTGCTGAATAAATTTTCCATGTGTGGGTTATAAAGACAGAAACCTGGAAAAAATATGAATAAAACATTTTAAGTGTTTTTTTCCTTTCATGAGGAACCAACATTCTAAGGGCCATTATTAGATTTTTTTTCTCAGACTATGTAATTGGATTTAGGTATTGGAGACATACTGGTACGAGTGACTGAAATGCAGACTGCAGACATAAACATGATCCCTTCTCAAAGAGAACGCCAATGAGAGAAACATGGAAGAACGGCAACGTGGGCAAAAAATGAAAGTGAGAGTTTAAACAGAGTTTTGAAAAGGTGAAGGGATAAAGGGATAAAAGCATGTTTGCAGGAAAGAGGAAAGGGATGCTGTAAATAAACACTTTAGTCATACCTTTGGTCTTCACCGCTGGCCTGTAAAAACACAGATGACCAAAAGTTGCTGAAAAACAACATGCGGCAATTTGCCTCAAAAGTTAGTCATCTGATACTGAACTGTAAGATTTGTTTGACAAACAACAAATGCGTTGGCTCAACTGTGTTGTATAACAAAGACAACAGGTGAGTGTATGTTTATGAAAAATAGAGAATAAAGGAAGGAAGAGAGTGGTGGAAGAAAGAGATGCAAATGATGTATTTGTAAATTATGAGGTTCTGGAACAAGCAACAAGCAGGTTTGGACAGGGTGGGTGGCTGGTTCGGCAGGGGCGGCCATAAATGAAAGAGTGTGTTCTCATCTAAATCTTCAAGCAAGTATGTGGTTGCGTGACACAGCAAAACGACATCACTAACATTCACATAAACGAAATGTTGTTGATGTGGTGAAACAGATCTAGTTCTGGTTTTATTTGTAGCATGAATTGGGTAGATGGGTGACAGTGTTGCTACCAGAGTTGTGTTTCATTCAGAACTAAATTTAGAACTGTGGTAGCAAACAAGATGCACAATAGCCATTTCAATTTCAGTGTAAAAGGCAATATTGACAAAGCCTTGTTTGAAAGTTTTGAAAAAGTCATAAACCTAGATGTTTATAAGCCTTGAAGACAGACAGACAGATATACAACTAGCTAGATGGACGGACAGATGCAAAGACATTTCTCTAATAACATTTATATTCCTCTGTACCATTAAATACACGCAAATGATATTCAGAGTTGTTACTGTGATAAATGGCGAAACACTACAGAGAAAGAGAGACAGTGAGAAGATGGGGCCCTCAGGACTGATGTGATGTATCAGCTTGGCTGAGGTTGCTCAGGGACTCGGGGAAAGAGACAGAGACACAAACAGCATTTTCCACCTGTAACACCGAGCAAGGGGACAGCCAGAGGTTAGAGTGTACTGAGAAAACAGCCAGAGCAGATAAACATGTCAGCACAGGCAAAATAAAGACACAGAGAAACACATCAGACTGCACCAAGAAAGAAAAACACATGATGCACATCTCTCACAATGCCATATTGTCTGAATACATATAAGGATGATTAGACAGATTGGGAGCTGCCACTTAGCAATGTGACATTTTCTTTATCAAATGTATGTTAAGTTCATGGAAGGGTGGAATATGTGTGTTGTTACTGTCAGAAATCCCAGATGTCAACTGATTTTCAGTAACAACCAAATTGCTTCCAGCTCGGTAGCTAACGGAGGGAGAGAACGAGGATATCTGTGGGAGATGGAGAAACACTTTCCACTGCAGACTGTGAACTTTTTAAGACCTTTAGTTTTGGCCTCCTCTCTCACACACACACCAAAACACACACACACACACACACACACACACACACACACACACACACAATTTGCAACATCCCTAAAAACAGAGGTAAAATCCTCGTAACGTGACACTTCTGCAACATCTGCACTTTGGAAAGTATACTGGAAAAAAAGGAATAGTGTTTGTCTTTGGGCTTTCACTGAGGGGTTCTGAAATGCTGCTATTGAATGCTTGGGCTTGCGGTAAAAATGTCAACCTGCTATTCATAGAAACCGTCAATTTATCAAGAAGCCACTTTTAGAGGCGAAGAGGTGGAGTGTGTGTGTTCACGTCTATGAGTCTGTGTAGTACATGTACACATAAGAGAAAAAAGCCATCATAGTTTTAACCAGAAATGTAATAATGATATTGGGAAAATGTACAGATCTCCGTTGGATTTGATTTTTTCTATCTATCTATCTATCTATCTATCTATCTATCTATTATCGTTCTGTCTGTCTGTCTGTCTATCTATCATTCTATCTCTCTGTCTGTCTTTCTATCTGTCTGTCTATCGTTCTGTCTGTCTGTCTGTCTATCTATCATTCTATCTCTCTGTCTGTCTTTCTGTCTGTCTGTCTGTCTGTCTGTCTGTCTGTCTGTCTATCTATCTGTCTGTCTCTGACTGCCTATCTGCCTGTCGGTCGGTCTGTCTGTCTCTGACTGCCTATCTGCCTGTCTGTCTATCTATCTATCTATCTATCTATCTATCTGTCTGTCTGTCTCTCTGTCTCTGACTGCCTATCTGCCTGTCTGTCTGTCTGTCTCTCTGTCTCTGACTGCCTATCTGCCTGTCTGTCTATCTATCTATCTATCTGTCTGTCTGTCTGTCTGTCTGTCTGTCTGTCTGTCTGCCTATCTGCCTGCCTGTCTGTCTGTCTGTCTGTCTATCTATCTATCTATCTATCTATCTATCTGTCTGTCTGTCTGTCTGTCTGTCTGTCTGTCTATCTATCTGTCTGTCTGCCTCTCTGTCTCTGACTGCCTATCGGTCGGTCGGTCTGTCTGTCTGTCTCTCTGTCTCTGACTGCCTATCTGTCTGTCTGTCTGTCTATCTATCTTATGTTTAATGATACAGGGGAAGTGTCCGACTCAACGCTGTGGGAGTCACTTAAAGCGGTATTAAGGGGCACATCATCTCATATGAGTCCGGCTTAAAGAAACAAAGAAAAACTCGCCTGTCAGTAACTGAAGCTCGTCTTAATCAACTTGAACATTTACATGCAGACTCCGCAGATCCTGTTCTGCTCAAAGAAATTATAGCACTAAAACTAGAATATAATAAAATTCTCTCCAACCAAGTTAACAATATGCCATTGAAAATAAAACAAAAACAATTCGAGCTAGGGGACAAACCAGACAGCTGAGAAGTATCCAAGCTAGTATATCTATTCATCAAATTAGGAAAAAGGATGGAATGCTAGCGACGAACCATAGGGACATTAATGAATGTTTCAAGGAATTTTATGAAGCTTTGTATGAATCACAAACTTCCATTGACCCTGCAGATTACATCTCCCCAAATTAGATGATACAGATCGAAACTAATTTTTAATGTGAGACGCTTAATGAACATTTTATATTTAAATTATGATTCTCATTCAAATGTCGCCATCTTATCTGTCAATGCTGAAAAGGCATTCGACCAAATTGAATGGAATTATATTACTTCGGTGCTCCAAGAGTTTGATCTAGGTGAATCATTCTCACTATGGATGAAATTGCTTTATGCCAAATCCAGGGCCTCAGTACTTACTAATTTCGATAAATCATCACAATTCACACTACATAGAGGCACAAGGCAGGGGTGTCCGCTTTCACCCTTGCTTTTTGTCATTGCTATAGAGCCCCTTGCAGTTGCTATAAGAAATAACCCACTTATTTCATCTCCTAAAATAGGCCACTTAGAACACCATATATCTCTTTATGCCAATGACATTATTCTTTACCTTGTTGACCCAGAACGGTCTATCCCACCCCTATTAGACTTACTGGAGACTTTTGGAAAGTTCTCTGGATATTCTGTAAATTGGCAAAAGAGTGAATTCATGTATGTTACTATTAATATTGACCCAGGCTTCATACAAAACCTACCTTTTAAAATCGCAGCAGACAGTTTGAAATATTTGGGGGTCACTTTACCAAAAAAAATGCAAAGGATATATATAAATTAAATTACTTAACTATGCTAGAGAACTTGAAACGTAATATTGAAAGCTGGAGGACCTTCCCACTGTCTATGGTAGGGCGCGTGAATGCAATCAAGATGGTGACATTGCCCAGATTTCTTTACCTTTTCCAAAACCTGCTAATTTTCCTGCCCAATTTTTTTTAAAGCCTTGGATTCGATTGTCCTGCCATTTGTGTGGGGCTTCAGAGCACACCGTATTTCTAAGTTACATGTTTGTAAACCAAGGTCGATGGGAGGGATTAGGCTTGCCAAACTTCCAGCATTATTATTGGGCTGCAAACTGCAGAGCCTTATCATACTGGAAAAAATCTCATCTTCAGGGGCCTGCAGATGACATTTCATCTTGGCTTGCCATTGAACAGAGTGTTACAAACTACTCTCTTTCTTCTTTGCTTTTTGCGGCGCCTGTGCCACTCAAAATAGTGGCCAACAACACAAACATTGTGCTTGGTAGCTCTCTCAAAATATGGTATCAGGTACGGAAAGCATTTGCATTGCCATCTACCACACTGTCCACCCCTATCGCTCACAATCATGCCTTTAAGCCATCACTCACAGACTCCACATTTTCAGTTTGGTCTAGCAATGGAATGGTCACCGTGAGAGACTTGTACGTGGATGGTAAATTTGCCACATTTTATCAGCTGAAGGAGAAATTTGATCTTCCATCAACACATTTTTTTTTTTAGATACCTTCAGCTGAGAAATTATGTTCGCACGTCAATCTCACACTTTGAACTGCTTACAGATGAAAATTAAATATATAAATTGCTTTCTGCCTCCTGTAACGCCCTTAAATTTGATTTCTCGTTTTATGGGTGTCTTTACCAGTCAGCTCAGCATATCTACCTTATATCTGAAAGATTCCTAGGGAAAGGATTTAGGCATTCAGATAACCGACGAGGACTGGCTTGAGTATATCAAGGCCATAAAT
This sequence comes from Sinocyclocheilus rhinocerous, assembly GCF_001515625.1. Classification (NCBI taxonomy): domain Eukaryota; kingdom Metazoa; phylum Chordata; class Actinopteri; order Cypriniformes; family Cyprinidae; genus Sinocyclocheilus; species Sinocyclocheilus rhinocerous. The sequence continues at coordinate 3,990,967 of NW_015638975.1, read as the reverse complement.
ACATGTTCTATTAACTCAAAGCACCAACAAATTCAATATAAAGCAGTACATAGGCTTCATTACTCAGGGGTTAGGCTTAATACATTTTACCCTTCTAAATGTAACAAATGTGAATCTGCAGAGGGCTCTCTGGGACATCTTTTTTTGGTTATGCCCGAAACTTTATACGTTTTGGAGTAAAATTTTAAGATTCTACTCGGTGGCTTATTCCTGTGACCTCTCCCCTGACCCAGCAATTGCTGTCTTTGGCTGGTCTGACTCCCTTCATGGCTTAGGCCATCAAATTAAAAAAGCTGTCCAATATGGAACAGTAGTAGCTAAAAAAAATCATCCTTTGTCAATGGAAAACCACTTTTTAAATCTTGGTTGTCTGAACTTTCTGCTACTCTGCATTTAGAGAGACTCAGACACAACCTTTCTGGTAACATTGCTGGCTTTGAGGCCACCTGGGAACCCTTTCTTAAACATTTAACAAATGTCCAAAGTAATAGCTTAAAGGTTTGACCCTTTTACTGTCTGTATTATTATCATATTGCTCATTCTCACTGGCCTAGAAATAGATGTATAACATCATACAAAATGTGTATAGAACTGGAGGAACTGATGTACTTAACTGTAATTTTTGTCTTTTCTTTTTCTTTTCTTGTTGTTGTCTTTTTGTACTGTTCTATGTTGTCATAATGTTTAAATAAAAACATAATATCCCCCAAAAACGTAAGTATTTATGTCAATGAACATATCAGTGCCATCAGAATGAAAAGTCCTCGTTTCATTGTTCACAAACAAGATAGTCAAAATGCTTAGTCATATTGTCAATATAACAGTGCACTCTGTCAGTATTACTTGCTGTAAACTATGGCAACAGTTTGGATGACAGTTACTGTATTGAAATGCAGAAGGCTGCACTTCTTATATGCCATATATCCATTTCAAATGTACAAATGTACACATTACTCTATGTGGGATATTGATTGAAAGACTGGATATGATACAGTTACACTTTTTACTAGTGGTCTGACAAAAAAAAAACATTACAACATCATTGTGATATAGAAAAGAAAAAGAAATATGGGCACAGAGGTGAAAATAAAAAATTAGAAAGTCCATTGTCAGAATTTGTAACTCTTGTGTTGTCCTCTGTCTATATATGCTTTCCAATTGAAGGTTCATGAGATGCACCTTTGAGCTATTTCAGAGAACTGGTTTATCATTGGTTGATCTACAATCTCTTCATTAAGTCAAGATTCACTTGCACAATTCATGGCAAATTTACAAAAAGTCTAATAGAGATGTGTAGAAAATATGCTTGATAGTTTATGACAACTAGATCAACTATTTTGCATTGAATGACTTATACGATGAACTAATGACCAGATGTTTTGGGGGGTAAGACTGTTGCACAGAGAACTATATAATACATTTTGAGCAACATGACATTAGCAACTGATAATGTAGGTAACCTCAGACAAATGTACATAATCAATTACTGAATGTACCAAAACAATTGCAACTTGTTCAAAAGAATGAGAAACT
>NW_015638975.1:3980418-3988801 GCF_001515625.1 Sinocyclocheilus rhinocerous | reverse complement strand
TGTCATTGTGATATAGAAAAGGAAAAAGAAATATGGGCACAAAGATGAAAATAAAAAAAATTAGAAAGTCCATTGTCAGAATTTGTAACTCTTGTGTTGTCCTCTGTCTATATATGCTTTCCAATTGAAGGTTCATGAGATGCACCTTTGAGCTATTTCAGAGAACTGGTTTATCATTGGTTGATCTACAATCTCTTCATTAAGTCAAGATTCACTTGCACAATTCATGGCAAATTTACAAAAAGTCTAATAGAAATGTGTATAACATAATGCTTGACAGTTTATGACAACTATATCAACCATTTTGCATTTAATGACGTATACAATGAACTAATGCGCAGATGTTTTGAGGGGTAAGACTATTGCACAGAGAACTATATAATACATTTTGAGCAACATGACAATAGCAACTGATAATGTAGAAAACCGCAGACAAATGTACATAATCAATTGCATGAATGTACCAAAGCAATCGCAACTTGTTCAAAAGAATGAGAAACTGCTTTTATGATGTGCACAAGTGACTAGATGATGTGGAGGTTGAACAAGTGGTTTTGAGAATTGTATTTATGATATGAGAAATGCACCAAAGCGACGTGCCGGGATAGAAACAGTCCTCCATCATCAGAGATGTATGATGGCTGAGAGCTTTGTGAAACACATGCAGAGTTTGTTTATTGGAGTTGAAAGTAAGGTCACCATGCATGGGGTTCCACTTCAATCAGTGCTAAACAATCAATGCAAGAGTAATCAATGCTGAAACACAGGAACCCCTCCATCTGCACAAGTTTAACAACACATTCTGTGGTGTGACTCCTTTCCCAGAAAAATCATAAATAATAAACACACAGCGAGAGGCCAAATCGCATGTTGTATAACCGTGTATGGATTATCAGCCTATTAGGGCGCAAGGGCTTGAGCGGAGCTCGTGAAAACGGTTCCCAGATGAAGACAAGCACAGCTGCAGTCAGCATGTCTGCCGGGTATAGATGGCCTGTGATTGAAGAAAATCTCCTCCAGTCTCCCTCTGTTCTGATGTAACCAACTAATGACAATGTGGTTTAACAGCACTTTCAGACATTCTCGGCTTTAGAAAAGAACGATAGAAAGAAAAAAAATCCTGGGAACTTTGAGGTCCCTGCACATTGTGCGAATGTGCTTTGGACTGTGCACACAGAGAAATGAGAAGCTATGAGGGAAGAAATGGAGAACAAAAGAGTTTCAAAAAGAAGAAGAAGAAAAATGATAATCAAAAGAAGGTGAGGCCTGTGGATCTGGAGACACTAATTGAATTTCATGGCAGTGGACTTTTGGTCCCCAGACACAAATACGACTCTGATTGCATGGCAAAATAACAGCTTAGAGAGAGAGAGCGAGAGTATGGAGAACGGCTGTATAGTGAAACGAGTATGTCCTAGTCATCTGCCCATAAGCACAAAATGGTTTTTCCTCTGTTTTTGTTAACAATAAAAGCTTTTGGGTAACGCTTTAGATTACAACCCGCAATGTACTGCGTAAGTAAACTTTTTTGTAATTACAGTGTACCTATTCAGTACCTCCGTGTAGGTATAAGGTAACAATATGCGAAGTTTGGGGAATAAAGGAGTAATAATCTGTAAAATTACAAATTATTTCTACTGTAAGTATTTTGAAACTAAGGGGTACCTATTCTAATATTACGGGGTATGTATGACCTCTTATATTTGCAAGCGATTAAGCAAAAACATACACTGTGTACTTTTTTATAGCCTACACATATAAAACACGCTGGTAATTGTTTCAATCCAAACACTCGGTTGAGACTATTTGGGTTGATATCAGTAATCAGTAATAACCCGACGTTGCTGGGTTATGAATGTGGAGGACGTTAATGAGAGCATGCAGCAAGTCACGTGAATTCAAACGTGAACGGCTCTATGCGACGAAATCCGTGACTGCGGTGCTTAAGACGGGAACATGTGTGGAAAATAGGAGAAAACTAATCGAAGCGCAGACGAGGGACAACTTTGAAACTGTCTGGAGTGTGTTCCTTTAAAGGTTGCATATCTGGTTGTTACCCCCTTATTACCCAAACGTAACACATTGTTCCCTTATACCTATACGTATGTTCTTTATAAGTACACTATAATTACAGAAACGTACACCATAAATTCAGTATACTTACATAGTTCTTTGCGGGTTGTAATCTAAAGCGTTACCAGCTTTTGTTCTCCATTCTCATTCATCCGATATGAACAGGCCTTACCATTTAGCAAGCAGATTAAACAGTGTATCACAGAGCATAGTCTTTCCTGCAGCCAAAATATGCATTTCATGCTTAATCAACTTGTGCTACTGAGTGGGGAACTTACTGTGCTAATTGACTACTCTAATTTTCTAACCACAGAAATTTAGTTTCCAAAACCATACAGCCATTTGAGTCTGGCAAAGGCTTTGCTACTAGTTTGGGCATTTATATTAGTTGTAAAAATATGATTTAGTCAAGACTGTGATAATGCATCTTTTACATTTTAAATATGGTTATGGCCAATCCAACAACAAAATGTTGTTCACACACCAGCAATCCAATCTATCACACACCAGCAATCCAAAATGGTCACATCTGGTAGGTATACGTAAAGAACATATAATAATCGAAAACAAAATGTAGGCCCTGGCATTAAATTAGTTTGTTAATTTACTTGTGAACACAGCTGTTTACTGCTGTCAAATGCACAGCTGTGTAACGGTGTTTTCTGGATGCAAGACTTTAGAGATCCACCAGATGATGCTCTTTGTTGTGGACCCCCAAAAAGATCCAAAGTGTAAATATCGGCCAACAAATATCTGTAAAAATTATTATCGTTTGATCTCTGACATCCTCTAAAAACTTTGCTGAAATGTGTTCACATTGACTCACTATTCGGGAAACTTTTCAATCATTTAGCTCCCTTGATTTTGTTCTGGTAAAACAGTGTTCCTCTGGGTCATCTTCAGTTTAAAGCTTCTTAAATTAAACACAGGGCTCAGATTAAATGAGTCTCCACAAGTCTTCAGACTGCATGGCTTCTCTATTACTGTGAAGAAGTGAATGAATGATCCTGATCTTTTACTTTACTACTTACAACAGCATTCACTTAATAAAAACCATCCCTCATTTTAAAGTTCAATTTTAGGCATATGAATGAAACTAATGAAGAAATGAATGAGCAATTCAATTAAAAGCCTAAAACGCTTGGAAACTCAACCATTACAAGCTCCTCCAAGTAGATGACATCATGTCATAAACTCTGACTAGTGGCCACATAAAACGAAAGCTTTCAGACCAAACAGAAGCCTCTGGAAACAGTACTGGCAGTCAACTGAATGAATGAACGAAACAAAGAAATAGTTCCCCCAAAAATGAACATTTACTGGATGTTTATTCACCCTCAGGCCGTCTGAGGTGTAGATGAGCTTGTTTCTTCATTGGAACATATTTGGAGAAATTTAGCTTTACTTCACTTGCTCACCAATGGATCCTCTGCAGTGAATGGGTGCCATCAAAATGAGAGCAGCTCATAAGAGTATCACAGTAACATGACTCTAGTCCATCAGTTAATGTCTTGTGAAGTGAAAAGCTGGGTGTTTCTAATAAACAAATCCATCATTAAGATGTTTTTAACTTCAAACCATTTCTTCCAGCTAAAGCACGAGCCCTATATTGCTTACTACAGTGAAAAAGTTATCTCGTCTAAATCAGAAGAGAAATATGCACAGATCAAGCACCATTTACAAGCAAAAACAGTCCAAACCACTTCTAGACAAATATATCAGTGATTTTTGATGTGAGAGGACAACAGAAGATGGACTTTTTCACTGGAGGAAGCATTATTATAGATTATGGACTGGTAGTTTTGGCCAGAAGCTACGATTTAAAGATAAAAACCCCTTAATGATGGATTTGTTTTATAAACATGCAGGTTTTAACTTCACAAGATATTAAAGGGATAGTAATTCTGTCATTAATTACTCACCCTCATGTAGTTCCAAACCCGTAAGATCTTTGTTCATCTTCCAAACACAAATTAAGATATTTTTGAAGGAGATAAATTGTTGAATAAAATCGCTATTTATGTTTTCTGTGCGCACAAAAAGTATTCTCGTACCTTTTGTAAAATTATGGTTGAACTACTGATTTCACATAGACTTTTTAACGATGTCCTTGCTACGTTTCTGGGCCTGGAAACATTTCAGTTACATTGCTGTCTATGGAGGGTCAGAAAGTTCTCACAAATCTTAGTGTGTGTTCCGAAGATGAACGAAGGTCTTATGGGTTTGGAACGACATGAGGCTGAGTAATTAATGACAGAATTTTCATTTTTGGGTGAACTAACCCTTTAACTGATGGACTGGAATCATGGATTACTTATTGTTTTAATTAGCTGTGTGGACTGAGTGGACAGATGATCCACTGGTAAGCAAGTGACATAATGTTGAATTTCTCCAGTGTATCGTTTATGCTCACCATTTAAAATAACTGTTTTCTATGTTAATATATTTAAAAATGCAATGCATTACTGTAATTTTTTTAGCAGCCAGACTTCAATGTCACATGATGCTGTAAAAATATTCTGCTTTGGGCTCAAGAAACTAGTGCTGCAAAATGATTAACTGCGATTAATCACATTCAAAATGAAAGTTTATGTTTACATACTATAAGTGTGTGTACTGTGTATATTTATTATGTATATATAAATACACACACATGCATGTATATATTAAGTAAAAATATTTAAGATTTATATATAAAATATTTATATTTAAATATAACAAAATATATACAAGTACAAAAATAAATATACGTACAAATGTTTTTTTTAAATATATACATATATGTGTGTGTATTTATATATACATAATAAATATACAGTACACAGTACATGCACATATAGTATGTAAACACAAACTTTTATTTTAAATGCACTTAATCGCGTTTAATCGTTTTGCAGCCCTACAAGAAACATTTTTCTTCTTCATATTATTATACATGTACATTTTTACAGGATTCAAAACAGCATTTATATGAAATGGAAATCAACTTTAAAGTCTTTACTGTCACTTTTGATCAATTTAATGCATCTTTGCTGAATAAAAGAACAATTTCTTCTTCTTCAAAAAAAAATCTTACCCTTAAACAGAAACTGTAGCATTTATTCAGATGAAATTCATTAACATTATTAGATTATAGCTTGCATAGTATATGTGACCACAAGCACTGTCATGCTGATGCCAGACTGTGACTGTAAACCACACCTATGTGTGTGTATTTATATATACATAATAAATATACAGTACACAGTACATGCACATATAGTATGTAAACACAAACTTTTATTTTAAATGCACTTAATCGCGTTTAATCGTTTTGCAGCCCTACAAGAAACATTTTTCTTCTTCATATTATTATACATGTACATTTTTACAGGATTCAAAACAGCATTTATATGAAATGGAAATCAACTTTAAAGTCTTTACTGTCACTTTTGATCAATTTAATGCATCTTTGCTGAATAAAAGAACAATTTCTTCTTCTTCAAAAAAAAATCTTACCCTTAAACAGAAACTGTAGCATTTATTCAGATGAAATTCATTAACATTATTAGATTATAGCTTGCATAGTATATGTGACCACAAGCACTGTCATGCTGATGCCAGACTGTGACTGTAAACCACACCTGCAAGAAAAGATTATGGTTAAGAGGAAGACGGTTAGTCAGCCTCAGATCACAAATGAGGCTGAAATAGAGAGCATACGTGCAAGACTTGATGTAGTCCGTCCTTGGTCTTCTCTGAGTACCCAACAGCCCTGGGGTTACACAGAGTTAGACAGACTAATGAATCACTTTACAGAGTAACCAGAGTCTGGATGACAAGCTGCCGACTCTTTCTGCGGGCTCACCCCTCTGCCGGGAAGTGAACACCATAACAGATCTTTCTCCTACAGAGCCAAGTCAGAGGAGCCAGGAGACAACAACAATTAAACAACTACCGCAAGTCATGCTTCGCTCTAAAGAGCCCCTGAAAGATCTCAAACAAATGTCAAGGACTGTAGTCTTACTCTGAGAAAAAAAACGTTTGACTGTGCTGAGAGCTGTCAACGTTATTGCTCATGCAACAGTATTAGAAATGCAAATGTGAGCAGCTTTGACATTGAGCTCTTTCACCCCAAAATGAAAATCCTGTAATTTAATTAAATTTCTGTCATTTGTGTGAAACACAAAAGAAGATATTTTGCCCATACAATCAAAGTTAGTGATGTTCATAACAACATGAAGCATAATTTACTTTCATTGCATCTTCTTTTGTATTGCACAGTAGAAAGTCATACAGGTGTATCATGAGTAAATGATAACAGACATTTTGTTTTTCAGTGAAATATCCCTTAAATCTGTGCATGTATATGGATCACAGATGACATACTGTATGAGTATCGCTCATATGCACAACTTTTGTAGGTTAAAGAGTTTCCTCATAAGCAAAACTGTCAAAGAAGCAAAAGACCTTCATGCACTAAATAGGCTTTTTCAGTCCCAGTTCTGTTCTTGTAACATCAACTTTCTGCCAGTCTAGACATTTTTGGGGTCTCAGGAAGAAAACATTTGCTTTTCAGTCCTGCCAAAAAAGATTTCGGTAGAGTGCACGCAGTCGCAGACATTCATGAGACATTCCTTTTGTTTTGGGGTGTACTGTTACTATTTAGGGACGCCAAAATTGTTGGATAACCTCGTGTAAGCGATAGTGATTTGGAAACCTTACTCTAAGATAATATGATTTCTGAAACAGATGTATTTGACTTGAAATTTAAATAAACAGAGGCAATGCCTGATCCAAAATGCTAAGGGGTTGACTGGAATTGGACAATTTCTCTCTCAGTTCTTCTGTTCCAGCCAATGTGGCTGCCTCTTCTGTCAGTAGGTGGTCAGTCTCGATTAGTATAATGTGGGCCTGCATCTCTGCCATGTGAAAATGATACAATCGGCTTCATGTGCTGCCAGTAAAACATGATGAAACCACTGCCATGGTGTCACTTTGTTATATTCCAGTTCTTTATTGAGTGCTTTGTAAATAAACATGCAATTATCAAAGATTTTTTCCTCAGCACCAAACCTTCAGTTCTGGCATCCGACTCGAAACCACCTCCAGCGGTAATTATGAACACGGGGGTGCTGTGAGGAAAGTAAGCCAGAGTTCTCCGGCAGGGATCACACTTGTCTAAAGATGGATTCGATTTACCTGACTCAGCCAAACTGCTTCTCATGAGCAAAGACCGAAGTTCTTGGGGTCATCGTTTTGGAGACTAACCACTGGGAATGCTGGCCCTCCGTGTCTCTTTGACTGTGATTAGAGCTTCTCAAATTCGTCACCCTGCGGTGTGGGCTTGGAACCACTTTCTCTGCCTCAGATTTGAATTCTTGAAATAACCGTGACTGTGCCATTCTTTCTTCCATTCCTTCTCTCGGAACTATTTCACAAGCCTGACTAAGCTGTTCCCCAGAGCCTGCGTTTGTGGTAGATCCAACCAACTGTCAGGTGCTGACAGCGATTTAAAATGCCCTGACTTCTTCATGTTTGCCAACGCATTCCTCTTTTCAAATTCACTCATTTCATCTTTCTTCTGCTTTTTCCTCGTGCGGATTTGGGATCACATGGTCCGTGACTGAGAATCCCCTGAATCCGTTTGTCATGATGAGGGGTAGAGTACTCCCTCTGCATCCTGACCAGTGTTCAAAGGCCTAAGGAACGCCAGCTACAACTAAGTAAATGTGGTTTTCCATCTGCCCATAATGGTAGTCTTGGACGTCTGTGAAAGCCATTACATACACACAGAAAAATTAAAGTTAAATACCCAAAGATCTGGAGTTTTCCATGAGTTTGTGAAATCGACATTTACTGTGGGACAAATGTAACATGATTGGATGAGTACTTGCCGTCCTAATGAAGCAATAAATTACAGTTTTTACAATTGCTAGTACGCATTTCTCAATACTTGGATCACTTTTTTAAAACTCTTCACACAGTGAGCTAAACTGTGGATCATTTATCACTGTTTTGGCACAGAAAGCATTCAATGACTACATCTTTTAAATGACATTAATTATTTTCACACTCTTTTCACAAAAACACCACCAAAACTTTATACATTTGCAGGTTTACATGCTCAAAACAGTTCAACTTATGTTTAAAACCTAACTGTAATGTGGTGTTTTGGGTTGTGTTTTTTGTTCATGTTTTCATGTCTTTTATTTTGTAGTTTGATTCCTGCTGTTAGTGTCATGCTTCCCTTGCCTCATGTCTCTCTGCCTTGTGTATGTGTCATGCTCTCATTTGGTTATTGTCTAGTCATGTGATTCCCTTGTCTGTG
>NW_015638975.1:3968031-3978630 GCF_001515625.1 Sinocyclocheilus rhinocerous | reverse complement strand
TGTTTCCCATTGGTTTGTTCATGTCATGTGACCCTCCTTGTCTGTTATAAGTAGCCATCATGTTGCCATTGTCTCTCGTCGTATATTGAATGTTTTTCTCGTCGTATATTGACATTTTCCGTTATGGTTTGGATAAAAATGTATCTCGTTTAATGCCATGCAATACCCCTCAATGAACTCTTGAAAAATACATTGACTTTGCTTTGTTGCTGGATGGTTCACCCTCCTGGACTTGTTGGGTTTTGTTTGTGTTTGTTTGGGCGTCAAGAGCCGCCCTTAGAGGGGGGGATATGTAATGTGCTGTTTTGGGTTGTGTTTTTTATTCATGTTTTCATGTCCTTGTCTGTTATAAGTAGCCATCATGTTGCCATTGTCTCTCGTCGTGTATTGAATGTATTTATCCCGCTGTTGGTGAGTCTAGTCTGTTCATGCCACGTCAAGTCTGTTCATGTCAAGTCTCGAATTATTGTTTGGATCACACTGTAAATAAACTGCACTTGGGTTCTTCACTACGCTCGACATCAGTGGACTGAATTCGTTACACTAACATAATACAAAACTGAATAAGACAGCAATTTACTACACTTCTACAGTAATACCATATTGAAATATATTCCAAATCTTAAAAAAACAAACAATCAAATCAATTAGATATCCAGATGAACACCTACAAAGGTGATAGTCTTTCCATTTCTTTACCATCTATACAAAAGGGGAAACTTTTTATTCTGTAATGTAAACATGAAGCATGTTTTCATGTGCTGCATTGAATTCTGTTTTCAAAGAGTGACCTGAGTACTGAAAAATGTGTCTTAGTGATTGTAAAAACTGTAAACCAAGCACAGTGGTTTAAAATTAGCTGTGCTATATCCTGTTAAAAGTGCTTGAAAAAGTCTTGTTTGGTGGTACTCTACATTGTTCTAGATCTGAGATACCAATCCATTTGGCCAGGTACCATGGAACAGTGGTTTTCAAACTATGGGTCATGCAAAGTGTGAGAATGGTGGTGCATTCATCATATCAGTAATTGTACAATTTAACATATTCCTCACATGACACAATAAGTTGGTCACAGTCAGATGATAGCAGTGATCCCTGCACTGCATTTCAAAATAACCTGTAGTCCGATTTACTTCTAAGTTGGTCAATTTAGTAAATCATTCAAAAAGAATTACTTCAGCTAGGCTGCACTTGTGTTACCAAGAAGCATGAATAAATGAATGCATGAATGAATGTACCACAGTTAAACCCCTCTACTTAAATTACACCCCTCTAGGTGGGTCCTAGTTGGAAACCCCTCTCTTAGAATCATTATTGAGAACAGTATTGTGGTTCAGTAGTGGATCAGATTGATATGCACCAACATCCAATCAGACATGCTAGATGCCCTGACAAAGACATCACTGCAGAGATTCAACACGTTGATTTTTATCAATTATGACAGGTCTTAAAAATGTTCTATTACAGAATCCATCAAAAGTCTCGCCGCCATCGTTCCTTCTTCAGACTTTAAACTGTTTTCCTCACCTTTTTCTCTCTTCTCCATGTATTTTTCACTATGCTTTTAACAATGTTTTTTTCCTTCCCAACAAGGCATGGACAAGGGAGGACATAAAATAAAGACAATGATGAGGATGTTATCAGTTGGACTTTTCATCAGCATTCTTGTCTCCTATGGACTATTTGGAGTGTAGGTGAGTGACAGTAGAGAGACGCAAGAAAAAAATACTGTCCTGAGACGTCTCCTTAATGCTAAACACATGGCCAGGAGCAGGACTCGTCTGCAGACTTTTGGCCTGGAATTCTCCCCACTCAATTTCCTTTGTTGGCTCCTGAATTTTATACACAAAGCAATAATGAAACAATGCTAGTGCTGTTATGAATACGTCCGTCACCTCTGTATGAATACTAATAGATCTGACCAGTCACGATTAGCACATTCACATACCATTTTAAAACAGTGCTCTTAAATAAAGCCTCAAACTTTCTGTCACGCTGGTTTTTGAGTTTTGTTTCTTGTTTAGGATTTCTTGTCTTGTATTTTCTTGTCTTGGTTCCTGTCCTGTCATATGGTCCTTTTGTTCATGCATCTTGTTCTCACTAGGTGTGTTCGACTTGAAACGGAGCTATGCAGACCAACTAGTGTATGACATAAAAGTACCACGAGAGTGATTAGAGAGCAGATGGCTCCATATGCTTTATATGGCTCCAAAGGCACCTATTGGTGCCTTTGTTCAGTGTGTTACGTTTTTATTGGTTGGTTTATGTCATGTGACCCCTATCGTTTGATATATATAGCCTCATGTTTCCATTGTCTAGCTTTGCTCACTGTAACCGCTGTTGGCGAGTTTATGTTTTGTTCAAGTTCATTTCATAGTTCAAGTCAACTTTTGTAATTAAACTGTACTTGGGTTCACATTCACTCACCTCAGTGGACTATTTATTACACTTTTTAAACTGGTAAAATGAAGCAAATGCCCTCTAGTCTAATGTTACTTCAGATCTATGATGTCTATGCCTAAAAACATTATGAATGTAATATTTATTTATTATGTATTTATAGTACACATACCGTATAGGACTAAAATATTGGAGTAATTAAGATGTTTTTAAGTTCTTTTTTTTTTTAAAGAAATAAACACTTTTATTCAGCAAGGACACAATCGATTGATAAAAAGTGACAGTAAAGATTCAAATAATGTAAATTCTGTAGATCTACAGTAGGAGTGTTTTTTATTTAAAATGTCAACAATAAAATGTACAGTTTATGAAATCACACACCTTTATCCAGTCAGTCAAGTAAAACTCAAAGCAGACATGTTTTGCTCATAATAAATATTAATTCTCTTCAGGAAGAAACACAGTTGGTTTCTTGTAATGACACAATGTATGCCAACCAAACATCATTAAAAATATTTATAGGAAGGACATTTTTTTGCCCATCAATAAATTCAGTAAAAATGTAAAGCATCTGGCTCTAGTGAAAGTAGCTGAAAGGCCTTAACAGCAAATAAGGGGTAAGCTATACAGTCATCGCGCACACACTCACACACAAAATGCCACAAACTTGAGGGACTCTACATAAACACAAGCTCTGGAAGCCCTTCTTTCTTAATGTCATTATAAATTCCTTCCTAAACCCATAGTAATAGATGTTTATTTTAAACATTGTCTTTTGCTCTCATGCCTATCCAGGCCTCTTTTTCTCCATTGAGCAAAACCATAGCACAGGGAACATACTGGAGTGTGCAGAACCAAAGAGTTTCCACTATGTGGACAGCAAATTTTTTTTTCTTCTATTTTTCTGGGGGCCGGGGGAGCAGAGGGTAACTATCGGCTAATGGACTACGCAGGCAGTAGGGGTAAGACAGTTAAAAAAGACAAGAAGCTTACTGCATGTCTGCAGCGTAGAAAAAGCACTTTTGGATGGAGCTCTGCTGGTGAAGCTCCAAATAAAGACTATAGTGATTTAATCCTAGCTGCTTTATCATTCTAACAGAGATGTTATGACCATTGTGACTAAGAACAGTAAAAAAAAAAGTTAATCTCTCTGTAGGGTTGCACTTGCTGACACACCAATAATTACAGTATTTTCATGTTATGGCTGTTGATCAATAAACAGCAGATCATCACAATACCGTTCTATGTTGTCTAAAATTAAAATGAAAACACTAAAAACAATAGTTTTTAATGCTATAAGTGAATTTAGGCAACACAACATTATGAAAATGGTTATTCATTTTAAATGAAAATGATAAAATGATAAAATGTAATCAAAATATATAAGGAATAGAAGAAAATTATAAAGTTAATATTTTTGGATATATCTGGATTACTTTTTGCTGCCATGTAACAGAGGAAATGAGCATGCAGTTAAACATCAAATATTGGCGGACAATAATTTTTCATACCGCCACGATTCAACATTTAAGAAAAAAATCTGTATTTCGGCAGCAGTAGTCATGGACACAAAACCACCAGGTTGTTGGAAAGATATGTCTTGTTCATAGCAACCCAGGGAGATGTAAAACAAAAATGTTTTTGACTTCGTGCCCTCGTTTTGTGATGATGCGTTATATGTGATTGAAGCCTCGAATAGACTCTCGGTGGATACATGGGTGGCCCGACATTGAAATGGCTTATAAAATTTGCACCATTTTTGAACTGAGCCTTGTAATTTGTTGGAATTTGGAGAAGGGGTATCAAATTTAAAGACCAGAGTGTATAATAAATGTTTAAAATATCACGTTTAAACATTTCTGCAGTATTTGGTTCATTGCCCTTTTTCAGAAGTGTGAACTCTCATGGAGAGATATCACAGGAATACTGTTTTTGGACCCAAGATGGCGGGCTCACCTCAACTCTGCTGATAAATGGCTAGGATTGTTCCAAGTCTCCAACTCTCTTTGTCAGGTTGTAAAGTCCTGCTTTTTTGAACCAAGACCGCCCAGGGTGCATCACGCTCGCCCTTTATTTTTGATATCAATAGTGCTGGAAAGCAAAAAATTAAGTAACAACAGGTTTCTAGTTTACTTGTGCTTGATTTAAAGCACATTAAAACCTAAAATGCATGTTAATGTCAGTCTATAGATGACCCATTCTTCACTATCCCTGCCCTGCCCCTGTATAATAAATGTTTAAAATATCACGTTTAAACATTTCTGCAGTATTTGGTTCATTGCCCTTTTTCAGAAGTGTGAACTCTCATGGAGAGATATCACAGGAATACTGTTTTTGGACCCAAGATGGCGGGCTCACCTCAACTCTGCTGATAAATGGCTAGGATTGTTCCAAGTCTCCAACTCTCTTTGTCAGGTTGTAAAGTCCTGCTTTTTTGAACCAAGACCGCCCAGGGTGCATCACGCTCGCCCTTTATTTTTGATATCAATAGTGCTGGAAAGCAAAAAATTAAGTAACAACAGGTTTCTAGTTTACTTGTGCTTGATTTAAAGCACATTAAAACCTAAAATGCATGTTAATGTCAGTCTATAGATGACCCATTCTACACTATCCCTGCCCTGCCCCCCAAAATCACCTCAAGCTTCTCCACAATCTCCTGGCCTCCTTCCCTCGTAAAAATATATGTCATAACCTGCAAATTTGCAAAGGCTCCCCCTAGAAGGAAGTCTTTTATTAGGCATTATGTTTTCTTTTGCCGCAGGCGGCAGACAAAATAAACCCGACCTGAGATTTATTTCTTGTTCCTCTTGGCAGCGTGGCATCCAAGAATCACACGGCTCTCTGGGTTCACCGCGAGAAAAGAATCTTAATCATAACAATGGGTCCGCCGACGGCAGGAGACAACGGAGCGCTAGATGCTATGCGCTAAAGTGGAGAGGATGGAGAGGGAAAACGAAAAACATAATGTGTTTCATTGTACCACTGAGAGAATAAGTAGAGCAACTGTTGATTTAGTATTTGTTTCAGTATTTTCATTCATTCCCCCTAGAAGACAAGGTTGAATATTCAGCTCACCGCTCCCAGGGACTCCAAGGCAAACAGGAGTCTCGCAGCGAGTGACCCTTACTCCACATCTCCGGGCGAGACTGAGCCAAAGCGAGGATGGAGGAAAAAAGTTTTGCCGGCAGGAAATTGCTCCGCTCTGCTGCATAGAACACAAAACGAGTTAGCGAAAGAAGGGCTACTGTTGGGCCAGTGTGAATCTGGAGCATTGCAGGGAAAACGCATGTCTTATGGGCAACATGGACGCTTGTTTTTAGCCAAACCTTCACCCTGCCTCAAAACGGATAATCCTAATTCTGGAGGCAAAGCTGTCAGAATTCCTCAGGATGAAGATAACAATGACATATGCATATGAAGTATTATTTTTTCACCAGTGCTTCACAGCACACAATTATGTAATATTAAACAAACAAATAAGCTATCTAAGAAATTAATCACCACACTTGCGGTCCACATAGAACTTATATATGTATATTTTTTGATAGACATCGCACTATAAGATTTTACAGAAAACACCAAGTTTACCTCAGGTTAGGTCAAAGTAATCCTATGCTTTTCTATGAAGAGTTTCAATGAAAAATAAAATGATGACAGGTACTTGTATTCCCTAGAGCCGCAAAGTGAGAGTCATGAAAAGGTCTTTTGGACCTTATGGATAAACCAAAATCAAAGTGATTCTCTTTACAACTGTAAAAATTTAAACTGTTTCGACAGTTTAAACTTAATTTACGGGATGCAACAAAAGTAATATTTCAGTATTGGCTGTTTACTGTTCTTTCTCCCTTTTTCACTCTTCATGTTTAATGGGTAAAGACAGTATAAAAGGGAATTGTTACAGAATATTTAACCTGGGCTAAATGCAGTAAGAACTATTGTTTTTCCTGAATTGTTAAAGTATGCACATCATGTCCTGCCAGTCATGCAAACAAAATAATCAAATAAGAGAAGTACAGTCTGCGAAGACAAAAAAAGGTTGCCAAAAGAAAAAAAAAAGTTCATTTTGTTTGACAGATATTGGGTTTATGCATACACCCACAAAAATAAAGTAAAACCATTTCAATATATTTCAGTAAAAAGCAGGAATATACATAATATAATCTCAGCAAAAGTCAATTAAAATGTATCTGTATAGTGCTGTCATGAATCATTATGTTAATGTTTAGAATGTCTTAATACTTCATATTCATAATGATATGAACAATCATGTAGCTGAGGTTTGTTATATAACACAAATGGTGTCGTTTTATTGGATGAGTATATTAGTTTGATATAGACATTAAAATAAAATGCACTCATTGTCCTTCGTTCAAGACAATATTTGTGATGACCACATCAGGTAAAAATTAAATAAATACAATTTGATTTAGTAAATGCTGCACTCATTGACTTATATGGTGTTTCTGGCCATTTAGTTTTAGTGTTAAACATGTCATTTCAAATGGATGGATGGATATACTTGAGAGTATCTGAAAATAAATGGTCAGAAGAAGTGTTAGGCTCAGTTTCTTTCTGTCTAGGGTATCCATTGGGCCAAAACTTTAGTTGTCCAATGTTATCAATCAGTCCAGCTTACAAACAACCAAATCCCTTTGGAAGTCATTAAATCACAATATAGCACAAGGTTAGCTGCCTTATGTCTTCACCACACACTGTTTTGGTTATTTTCTAGTTTGCATTTCAGTGCCTCATTCTTTGTCAAGTTCAACTGACTGTATTTGTATATTTGGTGAGAAAAATGTTGTAATTTAACAAGAGTTTTTAATATCTACTTTGATTGCATTCACCGAGGTCAAGAACGAACTTATAAAACAGCACACTGGCTTTAAAGAGTCATGAACAGAATTTACACAGACTAAATAGGCTGAGTAGAGTTGGGCCTTTGGTTTTAGGATGTTCTGAATATTAGTTCTCTTGCAGCTTTCACTTTTAACTATGCCAATTATAACTCCAGGATACTTACTTTAGTCTTTGAAATTCCTCCATTAAACATGGTATAAAATCCCATTCTCACTGTTTCCTTGATGTTCATTTTAACATCTGACTGAAATGTTTTTGACAAGAAAGAGGTAATATCAAGCATAAAATGTCCTAACTTGCCGACCGATGTGATCGAAATAAGAGCTAAGACCTCACACCTGCCTTAGACTGTCCTACAGTATCGGCAGAAAAAAACCCCTCAGATGAACAGTCGTGCATCTTTAAACCAATCAGAAATGCTTAGTTTGCTGGATTTTTTAACACTGCGTTACTCAGGATTTTGGTAAAACAGTGTGTAAAAATAGGTCATCATCATCCAAAATCTGTTTTGGTTGAAATGGAGAAATAACTCTCTGAAGTGTAAGCGCCCTAAAATGAAAACTGACTGTCAAAAGTTAAACCACAGGCTAACTGCTCTTATCAACAATAGAGCTGTATTTTATTTAGCTCTCTACTGTCAGATCAACATACTGCCAAAGACAGGACTGACCAGTAATTAAAAAATAAAAATAAAGGAAAAAGAATTTGCTCTTAAAAAGGCTATGTGAAATACAGTTTATAGCAGCAGAAGAACAGAGTGAAAGTTATTGGCTGAAGCATGTGTGTGCTTTTGTGTTTGAACGGTCTACACAGCTTACGGGAAAGAGGACATTTGTTATTAGTTTTGTTAAAAAGAATGTTTGGAATGGCAGCTGGACTAGTTTGGAGCCGGACTTCGAAGGTTCTTCTAAGGAAATCTAAACTGCAATACTATGTTCAATGCTGTGTGTTGTAAGAGAGTATTAAATGGATAGTTCACCCCCCCCCCAAAAAAAAGAAAATTGTGTCATCATTTACTTTCTTTCATTGCATTCCAAATCTGTATGACTTTCTTTTATCTGCAGAACACAAAAGATGATACTCTGAAGAATGTTTGTGTCAATACAATGAAATTCTAAACCCGGATAAGTTGAATTTACTTAAAAAACGGGAGGAAACTGGGTTGCCCTAAAAAAATTAAGGAAAGTGAACTTAAAATATTTCAGTGTATTTAACTTAAATTTTTTGTTATATCACTTACAAAGTTCAGTTCATTTAACTTAAAATGTTTTGTAATATCAATTAATTTGCAGTTATTACACCTAGTATATTTAAGTTTAATGTACTAATTTCCAAGTTAAATCTATATCAGTTGTTTTAGTTTTCCAATTTGTTAAACTAGAAAATAAAAAAAGCACACAAATAAATTTTCTGTTTTATTTTAATTCAATTCCAAATGTTAATTTTGAAAACAAAACATGCATTTTTCATATCCTGAAAACATTTCCACAGAAAACATGAAAAAACTAGATTAACAGATTAACTTATTAAAATGTTTTGTAATATCAATTAATTTGCAGTTATTACACCTAGTATATTTAAGTTTAATGTACTAATTTCCAAGTTAAATCTATATCAGTTGTTTTAGTTTTCCAATTTGTTAAACTAGAAAATAAAAAAAGCACACAAATAAATTTTCTGTTTTATTTTAATTCAATTCCAAATGTTAATTTTGAAAACAAAACATGAATTTTTCATATCCTGAAAACATTTCCACAGAAAACATGAAAAAACTAGATTAACAGATTAACTTGATTAGCACATGAACAGTCTATCTCAGAATCACAACAAATGTCATCAATATGTTTTTTTCCACTCTGAGTTCACAATATTGGCAGTACTGAATTTTGGGTGCCAGCTCAGCTTGTCCGAGGTTGAGCATTACCTGCTGAATAAAATATAAAGTGCTTTTCATACACTTGTATGTAGTCCAGGTGCAGAGCATAAATCAGTCTGAAAAAAAAAGATGGACATAGAAGGCCTGAGATGGGTCAGTTCATCCATTGCCAAACTTTCTTCCAAGATGAATCCCATTCATGGGTTTAGCTGTGGATTTTCTTGATTAACGCTGAGGACTCTTACTGGAGTCTGTCTTGTCAGCTGCATCCTAACAGAGGAAGAAACAGATCGACATTATCAAGTCAGTTAGATAATGCTTTTGTCAAATACACCATGTCATAGATACAGTTCTCAGAGGACAACATTGTGACATTCTACTTGGAGCTGTTCACGTCCTTGGACCTGGAATTGTGCGTTTCTATGGCAACACTCAACACCTAAATTAATCTGGAGCAGTCAGATACAGTGGCCATGTGGTAAAAGTAGGAGCTCTCAGAAAATTCCCAGTTTACAGATGGTAATTATGAGTTCTACGAGGACATAAATGATTTTTCCAAGTAGGAATCTTGTAGATACAATAAATTACAACATGGGATGAATGCAATTATACGTACCTGGTTTACTCTAAAAAAGAGCTGGCCTCTGATGTACCATCTGGGTGATGTCAGGCTTGTCGTTGACAACTTTTCTGTGAAGAGCAAACATTAAAGTTACAGTCTTTATAAGTGCACCTGACTAAAGGGTTTACATTTAATTGTGCAGCGTGCCAGTCAATAAAGTGATCCTCCTCAGAACAGATCTCCGTTAACTCACATGGCATACTGCTGATCTGGAGTTTTGGTGTGAAGGTGCCATAAGTGTACATTTTTGGGGCATAAAGTGATTTAAATGTATGTACATGCCTGATGTGAACAAGGACATTGTTCCGATCTTGAATATCTTCCATGTTTGAACATAGAGACGTGGTTTCACAGACAGGGCTTAGCTTAGCAAAGTCAGGACTAGGCCTAAGTTAAATTAGGATATTTAAATAACTTTTATAAAAATGCTAGAACATTACTGGTGTGCATCTTGAGACAAGACAATGGCACTGACATATTTTAAGTAGGGGTGCTCCGCAGAGGCGGACAAAGTACTCAACTCCATTACTTGAGTGAAAGTACAGATACCGCTGGTCAAATATTACTCCATTACAAGTAAAAGTTGTAAAGACAGATTTTTACTTAATTAAAAGTACAGAAGTACTTGCTTTTAAAAGTACTTAAGTACCAAAAGTAAATTTCCTTTTTTATGTCAATGCACTGTTTTATTGTTGTACGTAATACTTGCAATACTTCTGATGCAACTTAGAATACATTACACCTACTAGCTTGTAGTATCTTTGGAATGAAGAGCTTTTAGAATGTTAAAAACCTATGGGGGAAAAAAAATAATAATTATTATTATTTAACACCCCTACCC
>NW_015638975.1:3962157-3964558 GCF_001515625.1 Sinocyclocheilus rhinocerous | reverse complement strand
CACATTTGAACAGAGTGGACAGTGAAATCCTGTAAATACAGACTGATAAGGAAGAGAAAAAAATCAACCCTGCTTTAAAACCCAGCAACACAACTGTAGCTGTATAACTTTACAACAGAAACACTGCTTTAACAAAAAAGCAGAACAGCAAGGCTTATTTGCCATCAAAACACAATTTTTAAAAATGCTCTCTAATTGCTCTCGCGGTACTTTGATGTCATACACAGAACGGTCTGTGCAGTGCTGCTTCAAGTCCAACACCTATTGTGTTTTATTAGGAGATGCACAACAGTTCTTCTGTGGCTTTATAGGTAATATTTTCACATACACAATTTAGCAAAATCAGACAATATTGTGTCTAATATATATAGTAACGACTTTCTACTTCGAGGATCTTGATAGAAATGTAGTGGAGTGAAAAGTACAATATTTGTCTTTCAAATGTAGTGAAGTTAAAGTCATAAGTTCCCAGAAAAAAACAATACTCAAGTAAAGTACCGATACTCAAAAAGTGTACTTAAGTACAATACTCAAGTAAATGTACTTAGTTACTGTCCGCCTCTGGTGCTCCGATTGATCGGCTACCGATCACTATCGGCCGATAATCACATACGCACCTTCATATTTCTTCATTAAATAACTCATAAAGTAATTTGAAAACCTTGTGTGAGCCGTAATTTCACAAACAGCATGAGTGAATCACCGCGCGCGCTCTCTGTGTCTCTCTCAAAATATGCAAATGGCTTCAAATCACCACATGGCGTCTATCTGTAAGCCAGCTGCATGCTGCACAGTTGACACAGGAATTGTCACTTGCACAATAGAGGCAGTGTCACATCGTCACTTAAGTTTATAAATTGCATTACTTTTTAATTCTTGCCTGTGTTTAACCATTCAGCGCCCACGTGCTCTCCTGATGCACACTGGCAGCGCACACACATAATGCCAGGTTCACATTACTCCGTTTGCAGTGCGTATGTGGTGCGTATTTTTTTCATGTTAACGGATTAATAAAGCGTACACAGCGCACGGTTGCGGTCCAGCAGTGCGTTCCAGGAGCGGTGAGTCTGCAGCAGTGCAGAGATCGTTTCCACAGAGTCTATGTTTGCTGGGCTGCAAGTGCTGAATTAAAGTAATAGCACATTGTTTGCAGTAAATATGAACATGGATTGACACAAAAATAGAGCAGACCTCGCTTTTCAGACCGATGAGCTTTGTAAAAATCAACGTGCTTCAGAAAGGCGGGGCATAGAGGAGAAACAATAATGTACAGTATGTGGAAAATAATGTGTTTTTTGAACCTTAAACCGCATAAACACATTTCATTACACCAAATACACAAAGTAATGTTCTTTTTAGCAACATCATATGACCCCTTTAAAAAGATTGGTATCGGTGATCGGTATCGGCAGATACTGCTTTCTGTGATCGGTCTCAAAAATCCTGATCGGAGCACCCCTAATTTTGAGATATGTCTTTACAGGTTATTTTCAGTTAAGACAGCTTAAACATGCAATTTAGTCTGGGATTAGCCTTAAGTCTTGTCTGTGAAACCGGGGGGATAATGTTTAAATAGCTGTGCTCTCTCTTATCAGTTATGAGGGCCATACTTACACTGCCAAAGCATTTCTTCCATTTCTTCTTCCTCCCAAAACAAAATAGTCGTTCAGAGGGCTGGCTCTGAACCTAGATAGAACAGAAGTATATTCATCCGTTTTTGTATTTCTACTGTTAATTAACTTAAACTTACTATTTCAAACAATAGCCATGTTTAAATTAAACGTGGTAAATTATTGCACTTACCATATTAGCACCACCATCGTCTCTCCTCTGCTGGAAGCACGGCTGCTGTACCAGTAAAATTAAATTTACACTCCTCACAAACAACAGCTCACAGAAAAGAAGAGGCGAAAAAATGTCAGTCGAACCAAAGTCCCTCGGTGGTCAGGGGTTCAAGCGCGGTTATGTCCGTTGCAGACGAGTGAGAAAACTAGCTAGCTAACGGATGAGAAATGTCCCGTAGTTTAGACAAATAAAATTTTTCGCTGATCGCAAACAGTCTCGCGATGGAAAGAAAGACACGATAAAAGCTAAATGGCGGAAAAGAACTTCCAGAGGACTATCCAACTTCTCATCCACAGCTCCTTGAAATCACACGTTCCTTCACAGTGACAAAATGTCGTCGTTACCTGATTCGCTGCACCAGTGTGGGGGAGGCGTGGTCAGGAGATAAACTAAATAATATGAGTTAATTGAACTTAAATTTATTCATAGGTTCAAATATGTCTACAAATCAGTAGAGTCTACTTATAGGATATAAGTAAAGCAGTCAAACTTCAATATTTAAGTATATTGTAATTAAATACAAAATCCGGGCTTACAGTGTGTGTGGTCCAGAATT
>NW_015638975.1:3960043-3962133 GCF_001515625.1 Sinocyclocheilus rhinocerous | reverse complement strand
AATTCCCCCCCCCCCCCCCAAAAAAAAGGTAAGTGACAGATTTTTCATTCTTCTGTGAACTATCCCTTTAAGATCAATACAGTGTTGAAAAAAAAGTGTAACATTAAAACAAGCTTATTTTGTAATCTTTAATTACAACATATTGTACTGAGTTTCATTATAACTAGTTCATCTTCACTTCTTTCTCAGTCTTCATCTTCCAGGGCCTGTCCAGACGCTCAGTCTTGCTTTTCTTGGACATCCATCGGTAGCGATTGATGGATGGGCGCGTCTGTCGTTCCTGAGGCTCCTTTGGCGAGCGCTCCTGCCATCCTTTCAACGCAATGAAGAGCAAGTGTGCTGTGAGATTACTTCAGACCTCGCCTCCCTGATCATCCTACAGCTGATGATGAGAAAACCAGTAGCCAGGGTGCATAAATCTATAGCATCCTTTTTCTTGAGGGTGTGTATGTGTGTCTCTGTGTTGGTATATGTGTGTGAGGTTCTCTCTGCAGAGGGAAGAACTGGAGCTGGACCTCAGACCGAGAAGGCGGGACAGATGGGAAGTGAAACTTCATACATGCAGAGAAGGTTCCACAGGGACAACTTTGCTCTTGAATAATTGTCTTGTACGTTTTCCTCCCTCACTCCGTCTTGCTCTCTCTTTCTCTGCGCTCTGTTATTATGCTGTCTCTTCTCATGCAGAATAGCCACTCTGTCTACCTCGGCTGAAGACAGTCTGACAAAACAGTGCAGGGTAAGGGATGAAGTTTACAGTTCTTCATTGGACTTTTCACACTGCATCTAACCATGGGCTGTCATCTTTTATAAATCCCACTTTTAACCCATTTTTCACACTTGTAATTTTAAAAGGGAACCTTTTAAAGGTTAGGGTTAGGATAAAAATTTAAAAATTAAAACATAAAAATTTTTCTCCAGAGTTAAACATATATTTTACACAAAAATGAAAATTCTGTCAACATTCACTCACTC
The DNA here is from genome assembly GCF_001515625.1 of Sinocyclocheilus rhinocerous. Classification (NCBI taxonomy): domain Eukaryota; kingdom Metazoa; phylum Chordata; class Actinopteri; order Cypriniformes; family Cyprinidae; genus Sinocyclocheilus; species Sinocyclocheilus rhinocerous. Next base: position 3,961,161 of record NW_015638975.1, on the reverse strand, counting down.
CCATGTTGTTTCGAACCTGTATGACTTACTTTTTTTCAAGTGGAACACATAAGACGTTTTGAAGAATGTTTCTGTTCATACAATGAAAGTCAGTAAGGTCAATCAACACCGGACCCCATTTACTTTCACTGTATGGGAAATGAAAAAAACAAACAAACAAAAAAAACTACAGAGTTTTTCTTCAAAATATCATCTTCTGTTTCCCATGGATTACTAAAATCATACAGGTTTGGATCAACATGAGGGTGAGTTAATGATCACTGAATTTTCATTTTTGAGAACTATCCCAGTAGTAAAGGGGAGATGTGATCACTGTGCTTGCTATGTTAAATATTCATGTGCTTTGTACAATTACATAAACTTATTTAGTTTGAAGGCTTTTTTTGAAGGCAAAAATCTAACTATCAAACAGTGACAGAAACCTGTTAATTTGACTAAAGAAAATGCGTTATTCTTACAATTATGGTCCGAAAAGTATATTCAAACTTGAATGGTACAGTCAAGAGTATATGATCCCAACTGTTATGCAAGCTGTTATAAAAACAGGTTTGGTACTGTGTTCGTCCAATCAATGATAATGAGACTATGCATAATAATAACAACATTAACCTATTCCTTTGAATTTTTAGCAGCCATTATTTTGGTCTTCAGTGTCACATGATCCTACAGAAATCATTCTTATAGGTTGATTTGCTCCTCAAGTAACATTTCTCATTATCAATGTTAAAAACAGTTGTGCTGCCTAATTGTTTGTGTAAACCATGATACCTGATGTTTTCTTATTATTCTTTAATGAATAAAAAGATCAAGCACTTATTTTCAATGGAAATCTTTTGTGACGTTATGGATGTCTTTACTGTCACTTTTGATCAATTTAATGCATTCTTGCTAAATACATGTACAGGTGCATCTCAATAAATTAGAATGTCGTGGAAAAGTTCATTTATTTCAGTAATTCAATTCAAATTGTGAAACTCGTGTATTAAATAAATTCAATGCACACAGACTGAAGTAGTTTAAGTCTTTGGTTCTTTTAATTGTGATGATTTTGGCTCACATTTAACAAAAACCCACCAATTCACTATCTCAACAAATTAGAATATGGTGACATGCCAACC
>NW_015638975.1:3932518-3959805 GCF_001515625.1 Sinocyclocheilus rhinocerous | reverse complement strand
GTAGCCAATGAGCTCGCTGCTCAACATTCATAAATACTTGGCTAGTGTTTGCTGTAGCAGTAGCAGCGCACTTCAGAAACCCTCCACTTTCCCCAGCTCCACCTGAATATGTATGCTATATGGGGGTTATTTCATGTTATATGTGCAGCAGCAGTATTTCTTACATGCTCACAGCAGCATGTTGTGGATGTATTGGCAGTAGCAAGTCTCTGTACTTGCTCTGCCGCAGCAGCAGCATAGCAAATCTATTCTGCCAAGACCAAATACATTAACATTGTCATGTATATTACCATGCCAATCCCTCCAAGAGTTGTCATGACAGAAATATTTTTACTGACCCCAAAATTTTAAATGGTAGTGTATCTTTTGATCTCTAAACACATTCACTGTATACACAGCACAGCTGGACTGGTAAATGGCCAGTTTTGCATTGTGCTCCAGTCATCATATGATTCCAGTAGGCCTGAGGAAATGAGCTTAATGACTTAAATAGAGGCGAAGAAACTCAGCCCGTGGTACATAGTTTCAGTCCCACACAGTTTGAGCCTTTTAGTTTAATTAACCTTCATTTCCCTCCATTTCATAATTGGATTGAAGCAGCGAGACACTGGAAGATTTCCTGCTCCATTTCTGGCCAATACCAAACAAATGGACACACAAAGACACACACACTTATTTGTACCATCAGTGTTCATGAGCTGAGAGCCTTTGCACCACATCTTAACCTTATTCGCTGTAGAGCTCATTTCTCGCCATTACGCCAGTCTCCTGTCATCGCCCCTCTCCAAATAATCTTGACTTTTTCCAGGTTTCAGTGGTGGTGCTTCCACCTGTACTTGTCTGGGGGCTCATGTGGTTAAACCCTCTTCACCTTTTCCCCTCTCCTTTTCTTTCCTTTGGATATGGCAAGTCTAGAGTTGGATCCACTTGCCTTGTTCCTTCGTGAAGTCCTCAGAGAGTAGCGGTTTAATTAGACGTAAATGATTTCTGCAGCTGCCTGTCCTAAAGTGAGGCGGACTGGTATGTACTGGAAAGGTTAGTTTTATTAGCCGTAGAGGCTCCGACAACTGGACAGACACATTTGTGTTGGAGACGTTGTAGAGACAGCCTTAGACTGGACTGTATGGCACGGCCAGCTATGCATCCATCTACCACTGATTCCCGGAACTTATAATTTCCCCAAAGATGTTTGTTTCCATAAGTCACTTTTCTATGGCAATAGATAGGTTATGAAAAAAGTAGTAATCTCCTCAAAAGCAGGATAACTGGAAGAGGTGGTATATAGAGGGCCTCTCGCATAACAGATGCGGGTGAAACAGAGGTACATAATTGAACAAATGCAGTATTTATGATGTAAACCATTATTTGTATTAACCTCTACCGGAGTTATAACAGAAACCAATCAAAATGTGACCATAAACATTCATTAGTCATGATCACTGTGCATCTTACCATAGCAAAACTTCTAGTTCAGAGAAAAACACATGGTTACACTTAGTATAGGGATCAATTCTCACTGTTAACTAGTTGCTTATTAGCATGCCTATTATTAACATATTGGCTGTTTATTAGTACTTATAAAGCACATATTCTGCATGACCATATTCTACATCCCTAATCCTACCCAATACCTAAACTTAACAACTACCTTACTAACTATTAATAAGCAGAAAATTAGGAGTTTATTGAGGCAAAAGTCATAGATAATGGTTTGTTAATGCGAGAATTGGACCTTAAAATAAAGTGTGACCAAACACACAATATCACCTAAATATATGACCTAAATGTATGGAAGCACAATATCTGCGATTTTCTATTATTATTATTATTATTTTAATTTTATTATAGGTTTAGTCAATACTGCTAATATTGATAATTGTGCTCATTTCCCTTATTTTTACATTCAGATTACCTTTGCCGTCACCTATTGTTCACTTAAGGTTAATATTTTAAAACAATAATTGTTAAATGTATTCTTTAACTAATCTTAAAATTATATCCATTTTGTATACTGTACATTACAATGTTGTGATACCTAAATTCAATTGTAGCATGTAAAACAATTGATTTAACTTTTTTACTGTTTATTTAGTCAAAATAGAACAGTATTCTTTTTTGTGCCATTTATCAGTTATTAAAACAACAAATTTACAAACAATTATATAAATATTTATTTAACAAAAAAAACAATTGGGCTCCAAAAAGTTACTGTTGTAGTCTCCAGTGTTTCCCACAGGATTCACGATACAAACAAAGATACAAAGATAAAACCTGCATGAAACAAAACAGACAGGCTGAATGAGAACGCAAATTCACTCTGACAGCAGTTGGCGCTTATGGATCAGCAATGATAAGTGGGGAAAAAATGCCATCGAAACTTTTGTGAAGTCAGTTCCCTTCAGAAATACATATAAACCCCAACCCCAACATTTATATTTTTCTTCTGAACAGTGAGCTTGCTGTACCTGTACAGTATTTTCTCTGTGCGCGTCTGTTAATTTTAGGCCATGCTTGCAAGAGCTTTTATTTTGGCGGAAACTTCAGTTGAACTTTTATTTTGGCGGAAAACTCCAGCTTCTGTGAAAACAGGTTTACAAACATTACTAATTTAATGAAATACTGTAAACATTTGCCCATTAAAATGTTGAAAATTATGCAAATGTGCAAATTATGCATAAATGGAAGCGTCAGCGCAAGTTCTACTAGGAAGACTTAATGCTACGTCACATATTACAATTAGATCTAGCCAATCGGCATGCAACACGAGGAATATAAAAGCCCTCTACTCACCCTTCATTGTGTTTGCAGATACTGCCGCTGTCGTTTCCCTCCATCCTCCCCACCACCACCAGGTTGGCCCCGTCCATGCGGGGGTAGGCTCCGCCCTGCCTTCGTCTTCGGCAGGAATAGCTGGAATCTACAATGTCTGATTCAAGCTACGGATGGGGCCTACGCCAAAATAATTCTGTTCTTTGTATTGGTTTTGTAAATAAATACTTTGGAGTTCTATGTTCACCTCCTGAGTCTTTCTGGTAGAACTGGTGGCCGCTGCGTTCCCAAACGCGCTAAACTCACAGCACATTCAATAACGGCGTTCACTGCATTCACTGTGAACGGAGCCGCTCTGAGACGCAGAAAACACCGGATCACGAGCCGATCACGTGCGCTGCGCAATGTGTGCGCTTCACTTTGAAACAAGCAGCGCAAACGCTTTCGGTTTTAATTCGTTTAACCGATACTTGCCAAAGCAATGGCGTGAAACACAACGTACGGGCCGCCACAGTCTAGTTAAAGAATGGGAAACACTGAGTCTCTAATAATCTCTTTACATTCTTTTTGTAAAACTAGCAATTTTGAAATCACTAAGATCTTCAAATGCAACATTAAATTTACAGTGGCTCTTCTGAAACTCTCCACCTGGCAGAAATCCTCAAAGAGCAGGCATTGCCAGAAAAATACTGAAGCCTTTCTGTTATTCTAAAGATTTGCAACTGTCACCTCTCTGTGCATCTTCTACTTGCAGGACAAACAGAGAACCACGTGAAGAAAATCCTGCTGCTGCGTGTCACGTCTACTTCCCGGTACCACACACCGCGGCGGTTATTGTGCAGCACCGGGACTCGTACCACACCACCAATCATAACAATATTCTGGGAGAGCAGTGAAAGAGAGAAAAAATCTGAGGCAGAATGAGATATAAATACCATCAGACTGTCACATTGTTGGAATACTTGAGGAGAGAGTGATCGAGAGAGAGTAACAAAGAGCAAGAAAGAGGAAGCACAGCAGGGGAGCTGGTTAGATGTATTCTAATCGTTTTCCCTGGCCTTCTCGAGCCCTGCTCCAGTAGACTGTTTGTTTAACTTCAAGTTTGCATGATTATAATTATATAATTAGGTGGTTTGACAAGTGCTGGCAAACACACAATAATAACGTCTCCTGGAATATCGGGTTCGGTTCTGAGACCCTGGAGGTTGGGGGGTCTGGCTTGCTCCCTGCATTCAAAACTGTCCCCTTGTCCGCTGAGGTAAATCTGTCAAAGCGAAAATCTTACCTCCGGAGGCACATTTTTCCGTGGAGCTAAAACAATACGCAACAGATTTATCAGGCAGTTCATCTGCATATTTTGACTGGTAAAATGCTGAGCACATAACAAACACGGCCGTCTGAAGCAATAACTGGAAAATCCATAGATCCAGTACATCTAGCCTATTCATTCCTGTCTCCATATATTCTCAAGTGTGACCCTATTCTGCTCTGTGTCTTTCCCCCTTTCACCCCCTACCCGTCTCAGGACCCCACCGGCCTGCCCTTCTCACTGCCTGTAACTCAACCACTTATTTTCGTTTGTTCTGAAAGAGTTGATGACCTTGGAGAACTCTGTAAAGGCTGCCAGTAAAACACTGAAGGATTACCGGTATGTAACTTTGCATTCATGTGGTTTGTTTGAATAACCTCTCACCACGGAGCAGAGCACAATATATTACATTTTACGAGCTTCAGAAATGCACCATCTCTGGCCCTACGGTCAATTATCCACAAATAGAATCGCAGCCTGTCTCTCTTTCTCGGTCTGTCTCCCCATTTCTCTTATTCGCTGCTCCATTTTAAGCTAAAACTGCATTCCTGGATTCATTTAATCTGGTATTCCGGCAAATGCTTGGACTGGACACCTTACACTTCTCCATAAATCACTTTGACAAATAGACGTAGAGTTCGCTTAGAAAAATGACACCTTCTCTCACGGTTCTCCTTCCAGCTGCTCTACATGATATGTGATATTACCTTCTAAAGTTGTGAACCTGCAGTTTGTCCTTTTCAATTCATATAAATGGTGTTGTCTAGAGCAGGTGAACTTTGGTGAACCCCGAAATAATTCAAGTTCACTGCATGGAGACAATGTGGCCATCTGGCATGTTGCAGATAATCATATACATTTCACCCTAAAAAGACCTCTCCACATTTCATTGTGAAGCCAGCTCAGATTATGGACTGAACCTTTGCTCCATTCGTGCTTTCGCTATTGTACCGCTGATTAGACGGACCTCAAAAATGATGAGCTGATGGACACTGGATGTACAACAAGTATTTGCGAGAAGCATAAAAGTCAAAAGAAACCAAGACAAACCAAGATATTCTCAAGGTTAGAGCTTCCACGTTTTTAATGGTTACTGTGGAAGTAACAGGGATGTGTAGAAAGGATCGAGTAGCTTGTCAGAATTTTCTGTGGGATGTTGTACGAAAGAACTTGTACAAGTATAGACATCCATTCATCAATTCAGTTAAATAAATAATAAAAGCCTCTGGGTTTTAACTCACCAATAAATGATCCAGCCGAGTTTCAGATCTTAGAATGGTTTTTAAAGGGGTCATCGTATGCAAAATTCACTTTTGTTGTTGTTTGAACATAAATGTATGTTGGAAGTGTGTGTATACATCCACTCTGTAATGATAAAAATCCACCCCGTGGTTTTTTAAAAATCCCTATTTTAAAATCCCCTTTCTCAAATCAAACTGTTCTGAGATTCCTGTCAGAATGACGTAGTTCTGTACAGGCCCCTCCCACGATAGTTGATTGACAGTAGCGTTTCAGCACAGACTGGACTGGTGTCTTAACTTACCGTGCGTTCACACCGCCACTGTCGAGCGCGTCAAAGTGGCCGGAAGTCATTCATTTTCAATGTGAGCCGGCGTCGAGTAGTGGCGCGGCGCGACTTGGACGTTGAGGGCATCGAGGAGAGTTGAAATCAGGTCAACTTTATGGTAATGAGCTATGACGCGGTTCGGCGGCAACCAATTGGAACGTAGAAGTCCACCTCTTGAGAGGATTCCAGAGAACGCAGTCCTGTAAACTTTGGTTCTGACCACATTAGTTCCCAAGCAAAATGGAGAGGTTGATTATTGCTTTTTTTTTATTTTTTTTATTGCAGAGAACGGAAAATGACGGATCAGCTCTAGGCATGACGAAGCAGATATCGTCCTCTTTTGGAAGACCAAACAAAGTAGTTTCGCTTTCACAACGAAGCACACAGCGTCTTCACGACATGGCGGCACAAACAACAAAACTACAGCGAGAATAAAAGTTACGCCTTCTTTCTTTGCGTGAACATTTGGGCGGCGTTATGCAAATCTTCCCACATAGCGACGTAGATATGTGGGGGCGTGTTAGAACGAGCGTGGTTTTAGGCAGGCGTGGCTAAAGTGAATGCGCCGATCCCTGACCCTAAAGAATCATATCAACTTGTGGAAAATGGGCATCCGATGACCATTTTAAATTGTTTTTTTTCCAAAATATAAGTTGGAACCAACCAGTTCTTATTCAGTATATGCATACAGATGCGTAATAAGTACACCTGTGCCAAACAAGACACAAAGGCCCTTATACAGACCTAAATATAACTTACCATATAAGCTATCCTTCCCTCTTGAGCAAGAATAACACAGGCTAGACTTGAACTTTCCATTCAACCCACACGGTGCAAGCGTTTGGCCATGATGACTTGTTAAGGAAGTAGCTGCCTCCAAACACCATGTCGGCTATTCAACAGGTTAATCACTGATACTGGAAACACATCTGGTTTAATTATAGAGACACAGAATAGTGCTATGAGGGGGGAAAGCATCAGATGTTAATTTACTGTTACTACTAATGACTGTAAAGCATCCTTTTTTTAAATCGAAGATTTTTGAAAGCTCATGTGACACTGAAGACTGGAGTAATGGCTGCTGAAAGTTCAGCTTTGCCATCACAGGAATAAATTTACATTTCAAAATACATTAGAATTATTTTAAATTGCAATAATATTTCACAATAGTACTGTTATTCCTTATCAAATAAATCCAAATACAGGAGACGTCTTACAAAAAACAATCCCAAACCTTTAAACTATAGCATAGAAACGTATCTCAAGAAATTGAAAGTCATTTGCTGCACTGGAAATCCCATTGGAGAAACTATCAGCAAATTTATCGAAGCCGCCCATTCAATAGCAGATTATTGACACTAAACTGTGCTTTGTATGGATCCCTTTCAGTCAATGCAATCCTTCTCCTTCCTGTTTGTAATAGACTACAAATTGTCCTCATAAGTTAATCTATCATGGCCCATTAAGGGGAACCCACTGAGAACCAAAGCCACACTCTAAATCAACACTTGATTTACAGAAGTCTCAATGCATCATATCACACAAACACCTTCACATGCTGGGCATATTCGACCACACTGCGTTCCTCTCCACTTAGCAGCTCCAGCAAAAGTAATGTCAAGAAAAACAGATGAGAAACAGAGTGAGCAACGATAATAAGAAATTTATATTTCTGCAAGAACTTTTGCAAGGCACAGATTTGAGTCTTTCCTTTCTACTTATCTAATGATGCAAGTTGTTGCAAGTGTTTATTTTATTTTTTTTAAGGTTACAATTCATGTACGTTTTTTTTTTTCAGAGAAGAGATTGCTTACTAAACCAGAAATTTAGAAATTCCAGAAATTGTTATCATTAATCTGTGTGTAAAAAATGGTGTGATTCGGAGCAATCTGAAATAAATTCCTACTTTATCAGCCAATCTGGAGACTTCAGAAGTTCAAAAAGCCGCTCACCAGTTTATGCTCTGAGTGTTCTGTCAACAAGCAAATTTACAAGCACCTGGGTGAGATGAAATTTTTTTTTAAAACAAGTAAATAAAACCGAACAGCGTAGTAAAAGACCAAGGAACATATTGCACACGTTTAGAGGCTATATTAAACACCATTAGTTACTGAGAAACACACGCTCCAGACACGCAACGTTTATATACCGATGCTATAAAAGACAACTTTGGGGAAAATAGCACATTTTTATTCAAATATTTGCCCCATGTGAATCTTACTGCACATTTACTAGAAGCTTTCGTTCTGTTTTAATGAGTGTCTCTCCTGCAACAAACCCTGAGTGAAGTGGAATTCTATTTATTTTCTTTTATTCTCTGGCTGTAATGCTGTTATAAAGACCTCTCACTTCATTCTAGATTAAAGCTACATATACAGTATGTATGCACTAACGTTCAATAAAAAAAAAAGAAACAGCACAATTGTATGTAACGTCAATACTAGTGCTGTCAACGTTAACGCGTTAACGCATGCGATTAATTTTACAATCCGTAACGCGTTAAAATAATTTAACGCAATTAACGCAAAATTACTGAAGCACAATTTCTATTCTTTTATTAAGTTTTAAGTGAATTATTCATTCCAGTGTGTTTGGCTTTAAAACACGAGCTCTGTCATATTCTGTGATTGTCTCTGAAGAGCGCGAGCCCTCACACGTCACACGCGCTGTGTGAAGTAGGCCTACGACTGAACGGGGAATGTCCACACATCCCACCGCTGTATGGCCAGATGAGACGCAAACTACGTTTTCTCGACTGGATAACCAGTCTCGCTAGTAAAGTTTTGATGGATGAATACTGCAATCAAGGTAAAGACGATTGCGGTGGAGTACAGGAGTCGTACAGTACAGTAAGCACGTGTGAGTCCGTTATAATAATGCGTGTATGAGTGCTCTTGACGCACTGATCGCACATTGTATTTATGCACAGGCACAGACATTTCCGTACATTCACGTTGTTTCCACACACATTGACGATAATGTTTTGATTTGTCATGTTTATGTTGCTGTGGTTAGTTATTCTGAATGGATCCGTGTACTGTAGTAGATATATGCAGTCAGCAGGCGGTTGGTTTAGGGTTTTTTTGGCATCTCCATGTGGTCCTGTTCGCTATCGCAACTTGACTTCTCTAAAATGTAAAGATTTTTGAGAATCACCCTTCAATCTTTTGGTTTACTTTGCTGGATATAGTAAATGATGACAAAATAACCATTTGAAACCAGATAAATGGCCTATGCTTAATTTCATGAAGTGTGCGATTAATCACAGAAAAAGGGTGTGATTAATTAGATTAAAAATTTTAATCGATTGACAGCCCTAGTTAATACTAATACTAATAATAATTTCAATAACCAAATCAGCATATTAAAATGGTTTCTGAATGATCATGTGACACTGAAGACTGGAGGAATGGCTGCTGAAAATTCAGCTTTGCCATCACAGGAATACATTACATCTTAAAATATATTAAAATAGAAAACTGGTATTTAAATTGGCTGTAATAAATGCAGCCTTGGTGAGCATTAAAGACTTCTTTCTAAAACATTAACAAATCTTACCGACTTACCTAAACTTTTGAACAGTAGTATAAATACAAGTCTATATATATATAAATATTTGCACACAACTTTTTTTTCTAATGAACGTTCATTTCTTATGTCTCAGACAGTTGAGCCATATGGAATATGAATCACTGGATGAGGAGAAGGACCAGGTATTGATTTTGGCATAGTACCGCTCATGACTGATACCTGGACCCGAGGAACTGACAAATGCAAACATGCCAGTTCAGCAGGAGCTGGTTCAGTGCATAGTAACGCTACAAAATTCTCCACCATTTAATTACTACTTTTTTTGAAGGACACAGATATTTTGTTTTCCTCTTATTCTTCAGGGACATTGCAGCTGCTAAATCTGAAAAGCACTGTTCATTTGACCCTTTCTGCACTTTAATTGTATGGGCAGAACATTCAGAACAGATCCATGTCACCTCTCAGGAAAAAGAGAGACCTGTGATCCGGTTATGAAATCTAATAGTCCAGCATTCAGAGTAGTAACACTGTTCTCTGAATTTAAATAAATTAAAAATAAGTGGGTGATTGGATTGCCATCATCACCAGAAGTTACCAAACAACTTTTAGAGGCTGATTACTTGACATAAGCCAAGATGTACATAGTTAGTATTCCACATTTTTTCAATAAATGTAAAATATGACTAAAAAACCAAAGTTATGTTGTTACTTTGAAGCTGTTTTACCATCAATAAGTTATTGGTGACGTTGAATCATTTTATCTGCGGTCTCTCTTTCTTTCCACGCTTTGAACCAAATGGGCACAAAGATTTTTCTGTCTCTTTTATTTTATCAAAGCCAATGCTTAATTTATGTACTTTTCTCATACCGGCAGGGTAGTGGTTGATGGTTAGTTTGAAGTAAGGTAGAGATACATTACTGCTTAAAACTCCTAATCCTGTCCTTTTTTCTTTTTTTGAAAACAGAGAGCCTACCCTGAACTCCCTGGAACTGAAAGACATTTCGTTTCTTGCGAAAGCCGAGGTATGAGTTGTGTGCAAGCTCTCATGCTTTATTTCTTTATCTCCTAGGACTATTCCCTCATAAAACAGTTTCATGTCAGATCACACACTGAGATGATGTCGGTTATCTGACCTTTGTATTGAACAATGCAGGGCATGCCAAAATAAACCAGACAAAATATTCCTGCATGTTGCTGAACATCAAAAGAGGTCACAACCTTTTTGTCCACCGACTTCTGATTTGATCTTCTTTTCTGTCAGGTTCTGACCTATTTCACTGGGTTCAGTATGTACCTATTGGCAGTAAAAGATAACATCAGTGTTATGACAAAATACAGGTAAATAAGTTACACTATAAGCGGAGTGTGGAGAACACTACAGTACAAGCCAGAGCAAATGCAGAACTGTATAGAACTGTCAAGAAATTACTGGTTATATTGAGGTTATATTCATTTGAAAATACTGAATATTGAGCCACTCTAAAAAAAAGTGGTAAATTTTACTGTGAAACAAAAATTGCTAGCACATTTTTCACTCAAAAAAATAATTACAAATTGTTTTATTCAATGTCTTATTTGTAAGTAGAAAGAATGAAATTGTATTTTCTTGTAAACACACACCAATAATCTTTGTTTTCATTCATTTTGAAAAATCATGTTTTATAGTGCATTATTGTTGTGATTTGACAAAGGAACTGACGCCAGGTTATTTCAGGAAGACTGAACCTGTAATGAGTATGTTGCAACACACTATGGAGAAAAGTGCTAAATAACATACTACAAAATAAGTATGTGCATCAGAGCTATAGTCTACATAAAGACTACATATAGCACTCTAAAAATAGCTTCTCTGATCCCATTCCTTTCTCCTCTCCTACTGCTTCCTTTCTCAGCTTGAACTGTCCTGTCATAATAAAAGCAAATGGGCAAAAATATGACATTAAAAAGTCTGCACTTTTTCCTTCATAGCTTAAAAATCACCCTAAAAATTCATGGTGCACATTTAAATATACAAAGTATGGCTGAAGCGGTCAAGTGGAGCCACTTGACATGACATTTCTAAATAAATCCAGCATATATATATATATATATATATATATATATATATATATATATATACACATTAGTGAAGGATTTGCATTGTGGATAAAAGTACTACATAACATACTACAAAATTATTATGTACATTGCCATTCAAAAGTTTGGGATCAGTAAGATTTGTAATGCTTTTTAGAGAAGTTTCTTATGCGCATCAGGGCTGTATCTATTTGATCAAAAATACAGAAGAAAAACTGTAATTTTGTGAAATATTATGGCAATTTAAAGTAACAGTTTTCTATTTTAACATACTTTAAAATATAATTTATTCTTGTTAAGCAAAGCTGAATTTTCATTGTCACTACTCCAGTCTTCAGTGTCACATAATCCTTCAGAAATCATTCTAATATACTGATTTGTTACAGCTGTGCTACTTAATATTTTTTGGGACCTGTGATACTTTTTTCAGAATTATTCGATAAATAAAAAGTTAAAAAGAACAGTGTTTATTCAAAATAGAAGTTTTGTGTTACAATATACACTACTATTCAAAAGTTTGTGGTCAGTAAATTGTTTCTTCTTTTTTTTTTTTTTTTAAGAAATTAATACTTTTATTCAGCAAGGATGTGTTAAATGGATAAAAAGTGATAATAAAGATATTATCAGAAAAGATTTCTATTTTGAATAAATGCTGTCCTTTTTAACTTTTCATTTATCAAAGAAAAAAGTATTACAGGTTCCAAAAAAAAAAATTTAAACAGCACAACAACTTCAACACTGATAATAAATCAGCATATTAGAAGGATTTCTGAAGGATCATGTGACACTTAAGACTGGAGTAATGGCTGATGAAAATTCAGTGCTGCGTCACAGAAATAAATTATATTTTAAAGTATATTAAAATAGGAAACCAATATTAGAAACTGCAATAATATGTCACAATATGTTTTTTTTCTGTATTTTTGATCAAATAAATACAGCCTTGAAGAGCATAAGAGACTCCATTGAAAAAACATTAAAAATCGTACTGATCCCAAACTTTTGAACGGCAGTGTATGTCAGAGCTATAATCTATATTGGATAAAGACTACATATAGCACTGAACAAATAGAGCTCTAGCTCTTCGGATTACCCTTTCCTGATCTCATTGCTCTCTTCTTTCTCATACTGCTTCTTGTCTTAGCTTGAACTGTCCTGTCATAATAAAAGCAAATGGCCAAATATATGACATTGGAAAAGTACAAATTGTTTCCTTCATTACCCGAAAACAACCATAAAAATGTAATCTTGAATTCACTGTTCAAATGGCCGAAGCCACTTATACAGTCAAGTGGAGCCATTTTTAAGTGAATACCGTATCATTTTTTGAGCGAAGGTTTTGCATGTCAAAGCGTCTCTCGCTCTTTATTTTTCTGTATGGAGGAGTGTGGTATGCGTCACCCTCGGGCTGAACTCTTCGTCAGCAGCACAGTAAGTCAGGTGTTGGGTTTAGCCCCAGGTCAGCTGCGCCTGGGAGCAATCTGCCTCTCCACGGGGGCTTGCTCTCCTGAGAGAACACTATTCTTATGTATTCAGAGATTGTGTGTGAGAGCGAGCGAAAGAGAGGGAGAGGGAAAAAGGAAAGCAGGAGAACGAGAGCTAATATATGAAAGAGAAAAATCATGTGTGTGTGTTTTCGCCCCCCTTTTCCTCCATTACAGACAGCTCCCAACCCCTGGTAACCCAGGCATGACTCAACTGCCATCTGGTATCCAGATGCAGGTCTATAGACTCGTTCCTTCTTTGGCTTACCAGCTCGCTCTCCTACGTGACTGTCAGTTTCTGCATGTGTGAGTTAATATCCCCGAGTGTTAATGTCTGCTTACATGTGTTACTCTTCCCTCTCCGATGAACTGTGACCTCTGACACGATGACCCCTGTTCCACTCTTCCCTGCTGATAGAGAAAACAGCAGGGTTGCGACCGGTACATCCCTGACCCCAGCTGTTTGTCCAGCCTCCTATGTGAAGGTCAAGGGTTGCCGGAGTTCAAGTTCATTAAGTGATCCTTTTCTCCACTTCACTCTCCAAAAGCAAAACAAGAACAGCCCACAATGATCTCGCAGAATCGCGGTCACTGTTTTGACCTTGTAGTCATGTTCATGTTTGAAACAACAAACTGTAAAAATTATTTAACTGGCCTGAGAAGGAGAGCAGGTCTCTTGCGCAGTGGTGCTTGGGTGATGTGGGTTTATCGATAATAGAATCTGACAAAGTCTCAGTTATCTCTGCATGTTGTCTTCCGAAGCTGCCGAGGTTCAGCGGATGTACAATTACCCCTAGCTAACTCATAATTGGCTAATTTTCCAGCAAGCACGGGCAGAATTGCGCCAGTTCATTCATGATTTGTCACTGAGCGAATGGGTGAGATTGAAATCATTTTTATCTGCTCACCTAGTGCTGGGCAGTTCGTCTGTTAATATCACATGCACTTTTTTTGTTTGTTGTTTTCTTTAGTTTGTTACTCAGACACAGGCAGTGCCCTGCATGAGACAAAAAAGTAATATAGCCAAAACAACCGCATAGCCGCTCTTTAGTGTAGATGCATGTTGATTTTATCAGACGATGCCGCGATTATAAATGAGAGTGACTCCTGGTTAACATATATAACGGGGACGTCGTGGCCTAATGGTTAGAGAGTCGGACTCGTAACCCAAAGGTTGTGGGTTCGAGTCTCGTACCGGCGAATGTACAGCACTCTCTCCCACCTTCAATACCACGACTGAGGTGCCCTTGAGCAAGGCACCGAACCCCCAACTGCTCCCCGGGCGTCGCAGCATAAAATGGCTGCCCACTGCTCCGGGTGTGTGTGTTCACTGCTGTGTGTATGCACTTTGGATGGGTTAAAATGCAGAGCACTAATTCCAAGGGTCACCGTACTTGGCCACATGTCATGTCACTTCACATGTACTAAAAGGGGTCGTGTTTAGTCACTATTTAGTGTGGTATTTTTTATTTTATTTTTGACAATATTCACTCATCATGACAGTATGTAGGGCATTCTAAGTCAATAGACTGCATTATTTCCTCTCTCAATCAGTAGAAAATATGGTTAACACCCGGTCATGCATGAAAACAAATACTGTCATGTACCGTGAAACCGGTATAATTTTGAAAAATACCGTGATATAAATTTTTGGTCATACCGCCCAGCACTATGTTCACCTGTACTGAATAGTGAAGTTGTGAAAGATTTGTAGTGAAAAATACAACAGTTAACTGTGAAGTGAAGTTCAAAATAAGAAATAATGTTAGATTGTGAGGCACAAAGTAACAATTACGAGAAACAGAAAAGAAGAAAAAGTAGAGAATAGTCACAATTTTAAGATATAAAGTTTTCTTTTAATTTATTTATTTATTATGTGGTGAGCTCTGCTGTGACGTGAATTTCCCTTTGGGATTAATAAAGTCAATCAATTAATCAATAAATACAATAAAAAAAATAGCTGAAATTATGAGGATGTTTTTTAATTGTGGGATTTTAATTGTCACATTTTCAGATAAAAATCACGCTTAACAGAAATATATATTACACAAATATTTAAATATATAATTGTGTGATTTCAGGTCACAATTGTGAGATTTTTTTTTACAAGAAATATAGTTCCAATTATGAGCAAGTTGTACTGTATTTGTGAGAAATAATCACAATAATGAGAAATATAATAAAAACAAAAGTATCATTAAAATTCTGGGATATGAAGTCACAAACATGAGAAAATTATATTGTATAGGGTGCATTTTGTATATAATATTATACAAATATCTTACTGTGTGATTTAAAGTCACAATTATGAAATATTAAGTTAAAGGGATAGTTCACCCAAAAATGAAAATTCTGTCATTAATTACTCACCCTCATGGCGTTCCAAACCTGTAAGACTCATCTTTGGAACACAAATTAAGATATTTTTGATGCATTCTGAGAGTTCTCTGACCCTCCCATAGACAGCAAGAATCCTTACACGATCAAGGCTCAGAAACGTAGCAAGCAGATCGTTAAAATAATCCATGTGACATCAGTGGTTCAACCGTAATTTTACGAAGCTACAAGGATACTTTTTGTGCGCAAAGAAAACAAAAATAACAACTTTATTCAACAATTCGTCTATATTCAACAATAGCACAATTTTGGAGAGTATATCACATACGTAAACATGTGACCCTGGACCACAAAACCAGTTATAAGGGTCGATTTTTCGAAATTGAGATTTATACATCATCTGAAAGCTGAATAAATAAGCTTTCCATTGATGTATGGTTTGTTATGATAGGACAATATTTGGCCGATATACAACTATTTGAAATTCTGGAATCTGAGGGTGCAAAAAAATCTAAATATTGAGAAAATCGCCTTTAAAGTTGTCCAAATGAAGTTCTTAGCAATGCATATTACTAATCAAAAATTAAGTTTTAATATATTTACATTAGGAAATTTACAAAATATATTCATGGAACATGATCTTTACTTAATATCCTAATGATTTTTGGCATAAAAGAAAAATCTATAATTTTGACCCATACAATGTATTTTTGGCTATTGCTACAAATATACCCCAGCGACTTAAGACTGGTTTTGTGGTACAGGGTCACATATGCAACGTATGTACACAGATACGTTGTTTACATTCAGATAAAAGTGTAAACATCATATCCGTGTATGGTGCTGCTGACACAGAACAGAATGCGTTGTTTACGTATGTGATACTCTCTAAAATGGTGCTATAGTGTGACACGGAGGAGACGAACTGTTGGATAAAGTCGTTATTTTTGTTTTCTTTGCGCACAAAAAGTATTCTCGTAGCTTCGTAAAATTACGGCTGAACCACTGATGTCACATGGATTATTTTAACGATCTCCTTGCTACGTTTCTGAGCTTTGATCATGTAAGGATCCTTGCTGTCTATGGGAGGGTCAGAGAGCTCTCGCAATGCATCAAAAATATCTTCATTTGTGTCCCGAAGATGAACGAAGCTCTTACAGGTTTGGAACGACATGAGGGTGAGTAATTAATGACAGCAATTTCATTTTTGGGTGAACTATACCTTTAAAATTAAGAGAAACAAAGATGCTTTTATTTGATATTTTAGACATTTTTTTACTCTGCCACTCACCATGAACTAATCGATCCCTCTCCATAATCTTCAACATATATCTGACTGATAATTATCCAACACAAATCAGTTTCTGATTTAAAGGGAAATAATCCCAAATTATACGCATCTAGTTCAGCAATAAAGATATATTTCTTCAGAAAGAGTTCTGTGCTTATCAGTAGCACATGGCCTTCATCCAAACCCATTTCTTTAGAAGTCAAGCTCCAAAATAACATTTTTCCAAGTGCATTGACAATGTGCACTGCAGATGAGCTGCGTAACAACGGGAAACAACCCGACTGTTCTTTCTCTGACGCAGTTTCTTTTTCTCATGTTTTTAACTCTATCCATAGCACATCACTGAACTGGTACTCATTAGAAATCCCCTTCCCAACAGTGACAGAAAGGTCCTGTGGGGTTTCCCCTTCAGTGGAGGTCAGATTGACCAAATCTCAATCTGATGCTGGCCAGGATGTTTTCAGATGTTAGACCAAGCATCTGAAGGATTTCATTTTTAGTGACAGAATGACAGAAATGGAGATCATTAATGTGGCTATGATCCACTTTTCTGGTAACTCGTCACAGGTTATAATGGCAGATGTACTCAAAAGCAGAGACATATGCTTTTGCAGGTGTAGGGTTCATAGAGTATTATAAAAGTATAAAGAGGAGATATTTTTAATGAAGTCGCTAATACGTGAAGAATACGTATCCCTGTCACAAGCAGCTTAGCAGAGTTGTGAGAGAAACCATCAACATTTCAAGATGCATAGCTGTTCATCAGCACGAACAAAGGAGAGGTTCTTTCAACAAACATAACCCTACAAATGCAACACACATGGAGATGTGAGAAGCAGTGCCAAGGACATATCTGCGATTCTACTCATCCTTCTCAGAGTTCACATGAAGGTTAGCGCACTCTACACTCTCTCTTTCTCCTATGCCAGTAAGCAGAAGCATTTGAATGATTTGGAATCAAATCCTCATGAATTTCACTGGATGTCAGTCAGGGTTCATGTTCATTCCCATAACTCTGATGCAGCTGTGATTAACAAACAACTTTTATGACAATCCGTTATGGTACCAACCTACTAAATAAATCTCAAGATCTGTTGACAGTATGAAAGTGTATGACCAACTCCTGTGACACATAACCAACACAGTGACTGGGCACTGACTAATAAACCCTGGAAGCCACAACTTGGAATGAAGTTACTCTAACAAAGAAATCAAATCATTCCAAACCAAACCAATTAAATGATCATAGTCTATGGATACAAAAACATGATGTCCGCTCACCGCTTCGCATTGCTAAGTCTGGACAAGCAGTGTGATACAAACAATGAAACCTCCTACTGGTGTTACTGAACAACAAAAATCTGAGTACCACTCATCCAATCAAATTACAAAGTACTAGGCCACACTAAGGTAGCAAAGGGCACTATTTATTTATTAAAAAAAAAAAAATGTCAGTTTAGACCACTCTATTTACTGATGTAGAAATAAGTTATTTTGTTTTTCAAGGAGGGAGTGAAATTACAGTACGGACAGTGTAATACATAAAAAATAAAAATGTTAAGTTGAGTACTGCTGTTATCATTGTGTCAAAAAGAGAAATAAATCAAATAAATATCGGTTATCGGTCACATAAACATGCAAACGATCGGTATCGGTTCTAGAGAAAAAACAATATCGGTCAATCTCTAATATGATTATATAATACTATAGGAAAACTTGGAGATCAATTCTTGTTAACTCAAAAGTGCACTTAAAAACAATAGTTTTAGTAATGCACTTTTATATTATGTAGGCCCTCTCTTATTTGTTTATATACTTTACATTTTTTACAACATTTTTGATCATTAAAATATTTTGTCTTTACAAGAAAATTTGCAACAAGCCTGAAATTATACAGCTATAATGTGACTGCATAAATTTATAAACATATATGTGCAAAGCATTCAAAAAGCTTAAAGATTATGAGTGAACCTCATGGAACATACTAAAATACTACTAATAATTAAAAAAAAATCTGTCATGACCCCTTTATGTAACGTTGGGTACAAGGGCGAGATGAGAAGGTTCCAAATGCAGACAAAGACTTATTGATGGCATAAAGCAAAAGCAGGTAAACAGGAAACAAGAGCATGAAACAAAGAACATGGGCCTCTACAGGAGACAATGACTGACTGACAAACAATCACTGAAACAGGGTATATATACATAGGGTAATTAGGTAACAAAGGGCTGGAACTAATCAATCACCATGACAACTAACAAGGGGGAACCATGTAGACAAACATGTCGTTCAAACCGGAAACCGTAGCAAAACGGTGCACACCGGTTTGAGCTTGAACTTGACCCAGGAAAGCACAAGGAACAGGAACTAAGCACAGGAAGCAAACACAGGAACAAATGGAACACAGAAAACATTTCAACATAAAAGTCCTTGATAAAGACAGGGGCACAGGTTAAGGATCATAACAATAAAAAAAAATACTGACTGATTTGTAGTTTTCAACACATTCTTATTGATGCTATCACAATGACTAACACAAATCATTTCTGCAAATGCGACAAAACCCGCTAGTACCTGCTAGATAACATTATCTTGGAGGCAAATCAACAGAATGTTTAATATATCACAGAAAAACAAAAATGTAAGTTTGAAAGGCAGTAAAAATTCATTTAAAAGATAAATGAATGAAAACATTTCAGTGGTAAGTGGCAGCACTGGCCTGAAAGTGCAAGTGTTCATTCCGTTTTCTGGCCCGAAAATCTCTCACATCGTCCCAGAGGTCACTGGGCCATTCTTATTGTTAAGCCCTGTATTAACTGTACAGATAATATTACAAATAGTGCATCCATTAGTTGGGAAAATACTGACATCTCCAAATAGAACGTGAAAAATAGAATGGGGTGTCTAGTATGTTGTGATATAATGATATAGTTTATAAAATATTTCATACAAATATAAATAGTTAAGGTTACTTCTGATGGGGGAACCATTTTTTACAGATGACTGATCTGCAAATGGTTTTCAGGTCATAAACATTTCTTTTGAGATTCATCCAAGAGTTTGTGCCCTGTATCTTTCATTTGTGTTTCAGCGAATGTCTCAGTTGTTAAATTCATCATGTAACGTGGGATCTGAACACACACAAGCACAAACACACAGGGACTTAGATTGTCCTTCATCTTCATTTGTGATGTGTAAAGCCCGTCCAATGCCTGGATTAGGATGGGAACACCAGGTCTATCCCAATAAACTCTCTGTAAATTCAGGAGAGCTGCTCTAGCACACTTTTGATGCACTGGGCCAGCTCTCAGGTCTGGGGAATCCATAACTATCACGGACGATGACAAAAGCCAGCTAGGTCCTCCAAAGGCGAAGCCTCAGCCTACATTCTGAACTGTAAATCCAGCTCTCAATGACTTTTTCTTTTTTGAAGAAAACACTCTAAATCTGTTTCCCCTTCATGTATGTGTTAATATTTAGCACAGTGCTCAATAATGAATGTCACATTCCTCTGCTGTTATGAGACCCTCTTTCCTTGCGTATTTGTCCATTTGGAAACACAATGGCAAACAAGAAATACACAGCAAATGTTAGATTGTTGAACTTTATGTCAATCTTTCTTTCTAGTTTAATTAAGATCGCAGATAGCCCAGCTGTTCGTCTGAAATCAGCTTTATTTGTACACATATGTAATTCATTATAAAGTTCAAAAGATATGATCTTGGATTGATAATCAGAAACAGACTGAGGTGAGGTTTTGATAATGAGTGATGTGTAGTAGTACCTAACAGGATGGATATGAATGAATTCAGTTTAAGGACTTGCTCCTTAAAGAGCAAGTCTTGTAATGTATAAATCTAACAATGATATCTCCAGATTCATAGATGATAAAGATACATATAGTTTACAGGGATTCAACTAAACCCGTTTAATTCAACTTTAAACTACAACTGAAAGATGATAAAGTAAAGATTTCCTACTACTTGTTTCACTTCTGTTTCAGTTTTTTATAACCATTTCTTATGTGTAAGTAAGTTGTTGTTATTTTAGCATGTGTGTTTGGCTCAGTGTTATTTTTTTATTTTCTTAAATGTGTATATATAGTATTTATAGAGTTTTAGCTTTTAGTTTTAATTACTTTTTCTTATTTGTAAGTCGCTTTGGATAAAAGCGTCTGCTAAATGACTAAAAGTAAAAGTAAAAAAGTAAATAAAGATACATATGGTTTACAGCAGTGGTTCTCAAACCTCTCCACGAAGTACCCCCAGCACTGCACATTTTGTATGTCGCCCTATATCTGACACACCCACTTCAGGTCTTGCAGTCTCCACTAATGAGCTTATGAGTTGAATCAGGTGTGATAGATGAGGGAGACATACAACATGTGCAGGGCTGGGGGTACTCCAGGACAGGTTTGAGAACCACTGGTTTACAGGGATTCAACTAAACCAGTTTAATTCAACTTTAATCTACAACTAAATTTGCCAAACTATAACGATTCAGTTCAAATACATATATTTAACACATTATATTGATCGCTTGATTTTGCATATTTATCACTTCAGTTGTGCTTTAAAAGGTTGAATCAGCCGTTTGTGAGTTTAGGTTTTATATGATGCCTCAATGCATTGCCAATTTATGGACATATACCCGTCAAATTCTATGTTTGTCCTGATCCACCAAACCGTATGTGAACAGACTGACAAAGCAATTGTTGGTCATTTTCATCTTCATTTAAATGACTGCTACTCTAAAATCAGCTCTTTTCCAGGATACCAAAATAACCCGGATGTGCTGCCAAAGGAATAATATAATCTATAGAGAAGTAAATAACTAGTGTATTCTGGTTCTGTGGGTCAGGTTCTACAGCACCAATGTCTCATTCTGACAGTCAAACCAATACACTTTCCAGCTGGGCATCACAGCGATTTGTAAGTTGTCCGACTTCATACATCAGCACCACATTGTCAGCCCTGACCCCAGTTTTAACAAACTAGCACCTTTAGATGAAGAAAAACTAGACCAAGGGCCAGATTCCCAAGCAGACTACCATGAAAAGTATCACATGAACCCCACCCATAATGAACAGGCAGTTTCCGTTTTACAATATTTTCTCAGAAAACCCATCAACACCCATCTGTGGAGACTATACCCACCCATTTCCAACCTGGTTTCAAACACTAGTGGCGCGTTAGTGGCTAATGATTGTGGTAGGAAGTGGTGGCGGGGTCACAGCAATACAGCCCGACTCTCTACATCTGCTCTGTCTTAACAGCTTGGGAACACTGCATACGAAGGACGCTGTATAACTTCTAAAGGCCGCCCAAACTGTTTTCCAAAAGACCTGCGGACACATATAAAATCTGTATACAAGGTGCCAGCAATGCTGACCAATGACTTCAGTGGAATGTGAACATGCATGCATGTTCTGATTCCCCACAGATTCAACAACCATGCCACGTGTTGTGTTAAAAACAGATCCCACAAACACTCCAAGAGATCATTACTACACCCTAGGCATTTAAATACTGTGTCCAGAGGCAGCAAGTGGAAAACTGACGCATTTAAAATGTGGATGTGTAAAGCACTCCAGACTCTTCAACATTCAAATCTCATAGGGAAATAAAGTGATAAATATACAATTCCTGTACGTACAGCATGGCGCTAACAACTCGACAATCATGGACTGATTTCCATGCAGGGAATAAATGTGACCCTGTCTGTGAAAACCAGGCTAAAGTCTCAAAATCTAATTATGAGAAAACAAGCATCAAAGTTTGATTTCAACCATTAATTGCACTATTTCAGTCTTTGAAATGGCCTTAGTCAATATTACAGATATCAAGGTTATATTGTCACAGAATGTTCTTTACATTATGAAGGATGATTTTATGTAGAAAACAGTAAATCACACACACAAAAAAATGACTTTAGCTGGGTTTTCACAGACAGGGTCACAAATGGACTGATATAATGTGGAGCTTGACTGCACTTTGAAGTCGCTTTAGATAAAAGTATCTGCCTAATGCATACTGTAAATGTAGATGTGACAAAGAAAAAAATAAATATTGTACATAAATAAATAAATAGCGCATCAGCTGGAGTTATACTTGATGCTTAAAGCAGAAATGCACTTCGAAGGCTCATGTGCCATGAGTTACACTGCCACCAACTTGGATCATGGCATTTTGTGATCTATTGTTTTGAACCTTCTTCTCTGAGCAACATCCAAATTTAGACCCTCAATATAAGGCAAGAAAGAATGTTCAAAAGTAGTGCAATTTAATTCTCCAAGGAGACGTGCCTATTCCAATAACTTTTTTAAAGTATTTTCCTACTGATGAAACCATTTTGGCTTCACTTCATCTATTTACCCCGTGTAAAAGCCACAGTCCTAACCGCAAATGTCAGCGTACACAGGGCTCAGAAAGTCAGGCAATTTTTAGGCGCAGGAAGAAACTTTCTAGCCCTCAGCCTTACATATTTCACTCTCCGTGACTTCTATCAAATTTACGTTTGGCACAACAGAAAAAAGAAACATGTTTTCTTTGATCAAGTCCCAAGTTTTTCTTTTCAAAGGCAACGTGTCTACTCTATAGCGCTCAACCAGAGGTAAAAAGGGCACATGTATGGCTTGCAGACAATTCCAAGACCACGTTTACAAGAAAGCAGCAGGAGGGGTTTGTCTTAGCGTGATCTCATTCGATTTCATAGCTGTCTTACATGTAAGCTTTTGTGTGTTAAGACAGACACAGAAACATGCAATATCAACGTATTGACAGCATTTATAACGTCTTAACGCCTGATTGGAACCGATGAAAAGAATACCATAATGAGACTTGTCTTTTTTTGGTAAATGAAGAACCTTTGGAATGCCAATAAGCTCCATGAATGAGTTTCATGAATTCAGTAGTCACAGGATTCATAAAAATGTGAATATATTGATATTGTGTGTTTCAATGTCAAAAATGTATGTGTGGTAGAACCACACTTTATGGAAAAATACTTATGAATGTGGTTACACTTTAGTTATGGACCAATTCTCACTATTAACTAACTATGTCTTTTGCCTCAAACTCCTAATTTGCTGCTTATTAATTAGTTAGTAAGGTAGTTGTTAAGTTCAGGTGTGGGGTTGGATTAAGGGATCTAAAATTTGGTCATGCGGAATAAGGTATTAATGTGTTTTATAAGTACTAATAAACAGCCAAAATGCTAGTAACATACATGCTAATAACCAACTAGGTAATAGTGAGAATTAGTTCTTAAAATAAAGTGTTACCATAGATGCTAATGATTTTTTTTTTTATCAGTCTATAGTCTATTTATAGAAGCTTCCACATGCATTAAAGTCAGCATAAATCAGGCTTAGCGTTAGTTCTGGCAGGTCACGTTAGTCAAGCTCATATCAGCTGATTCTCAGCTGATCCTCATCTACCTATAGGAATACTACACCTATCTAAGCATTCATATATAAGGTCCCTCAGTATTATCAGCAGTTTTCGCATTGCTCAATATAGCTAATACCCTCCTCCATCCCCAGCTCCTCCTCTGTCAGTCAGGATTCAGCCTTCTGATTCTCCTTTGAATCAGACTAATTCTAAAATGTGTACATAAAATTATTGAACTTTAACGATATCTGCAATACATTTATGTTGGTTCTGTTCGGTTTACCCTGGGGGGTTATCACTGCTCTCCCTGCTCTTATCCATGCTCGGCTGCATGGATGCGCAGGGAGTTCTTTCCCAGAACAGAACCATACCACCAATCCAAACTGTATGCTAATTGTCAATCATCTTTGACAATAGTGGTCCTGACAGAAATTGAAAATTTACCTATAATTGTATTTTCTAAATGCTTGTTATTGACCTTATTGTACACAATTCATCCATGCAAGTATTTCATTTTTTTATAAATCAATGTCGTTTATATGATAAATGTCAATTTTGTCTTTTTTTTTTGGTGGTTCAAAGCGAGACAAAGATAAATGTGACCCTGGTTGTGAAAACCCAGCTAAAGTAATTTATTGGTGTGATGTACTGTTTTCTACATAAAATCATCCTTCATAAGGTAAAGAACATTCTGAGGAAATGTAAACTTGATATCTTTAATATTGACTGAGTAAGGCCATGTTAAAAAATTGAAATCATAGTAAAATTAATATTCAAAATGAAACTTTGATGCTTATCTTATAATTACATTTTGAGACTTTAGCCTGGATTTCACAGACAGGGTCACAAATTATGAGTCGTTTTTGGAATTTATCATTATTATGCATAAAGGATGTTATTTATTTTTATTCATTTATGCTTTTTAAACCAGGTATCCATAAAACAATAGTATCAATGAAACTCTTACCATAGCTCATCACACCTCTCATTCACATCAGTATTCTTGCAGCCGTACAAAACTCCAGTCTGCCCCTCCACTGACACCATGACCTGTGGGTAACATTCACAGTGTTTTCTGCAAAAACACAAGGAAATGGCGATGCATAAAATTATTTGGCATGCCATCTCGACAACTCATACGCTCCTTCCTTCACTCACTCACCCACTCAGTCTCTCTCTCAGCCCTTTCCTTCTCTGCGTTTTTGTTATTTCATCCCTTTTACAAAACGGTGGCTAAGTAAACATTCTAGTGCCTCCGGGGGCTCGTTTGGAGAGAGCCACCCTTTATGCCCACCGGCTGTTGATGGATCAAGACAGAGGGACCGGGTCCTCCATACGAGGGTCTCCTGAGCTTGGATGATAGAAGGTGTTTGGGGGAGGGTGTTCAGTTGAGTGTTTTTACTGTAACCTTTCTTTAATTTGAGCAAAGGTGTTTTGCAGTGGGAGGAATGTTCTCACGGCTCAAAGCACGGTAATCAATGTGTCTAACTAATTTCGGTTGAGAGGAGTACTTCACTTAAATTTAAATTCTGGTATCGTTTACTCACCATCATGTTGTTCCCAACCAATAGGACTTCCTTTCTTGTTAGCAACACGAAGGATGATATTCTGAAGAATGTTTAAACTGTTTTTGTCCTTACAATGAAATTCAATGGGGTCCAAAACAACTTTAATTGTATGGACAAAAAACACTGACACATTTTTCAAAATTTTCAATCTATTGTGTCCCAAATAACAAACTCATTCAGGATTGGAACGACATTAGGGTGAGTAAAAGACGACAAAATATTCAATCAAGCACTCAAAAGAGTAAGGCTTTTTGTGTTGACTTAAGTCAATACGGCAATGAAAAGGTCAAAAAAGGCTCCGGATTTTTTACTGTGCATTTTTTCTTCTCCCTGGTTTCTTCATAAAATAGTTTTGTCTGAGTTCTTTTATCTCAGGCAGGAAAATGTGCCATTTATATGTTTTCCATGCCTCATTTATTTGCCTCTCTCGAAATCTTAAACTTTTTAACGAATGCTGCCATAAATGTAGTATAGCAGGGCTTCTCCTCTGATCCTCCACAGTTGGAGCCATGCCCTGCTATTGTACTGCGACTCAACTTGAGCATAGCAGTTCAACCATAATAACAGACTGGCCTCGGTTTCAACCCTGAGCTTCGAAGAGCGAAGTCTGCATATCTGCTCTATAGCTCCAGTGGAATTGTTTGCACAGTCCCAAAGCTCTGATTGGAAAATCAATAGATAGATCTGGGATGGCCAGGCTCTTAGGCAGCTCTTTCTCCATTTCTTCTGTGAGCTGTGGCTCTTTGAAGATCACACATCTGACTATCACAATCTGTATCTACTTCAAGAAGGTGTTCTATAAATTAGGGGTCTTCAACAGGTGACCTGTGGTGACACTTCAAAGATATACAAAATCAACTTAATAAAAGTAAAAGTGCACCTAAATGTTTAATTGTTTTCTCAAATTATTATTATTTCTTTTTACATACAAAAAACAACAACAACAACAAAACAATAGAATAAAAGTAAAACTATTAAACCATAATGTATACACATACATTAAAGTTCAAAAGTTTGGAGCTTAGTGATATTAATACTTTTATTCATGGATGCATTAAACTGATCAAATACAGAAATAAAGACTTCTACGTTGTTACAAAAAATGTATTTTAAAAAATGCTGTTCTTTTAAAAGTTTCTATTCATCAAAGAAAGAAAGAAATGTATCACAGTTTCCACAAAACTATAAAGCAGTACAATAGCTTTCAGCATTTGACGATAATTATTTCTGAAGGATCATGTGACACTGATGACTGCAGTAATGGCTGCAGAAAATTCAGCTTTGCCATCACAGGAATAAAATGCAATTTATTCAAATAGAAAACAGTTCAGTTGTAATAATATTTCACTGTTTTACTGTATTTTCAATCAAATAAATGCAGTCTTGATGAGAGTTCTTCTTTCAGAGACTTCTTTCAAAAACATTAATCTTACCAACAACCAACTTCATCAATACAGATACAAATTATTATAATGTATTTGCAAATATAATCATTATAAAGCATGCTAATACAATAATATGGTACTACATACACTGTAAAAAATGACGGTAAAAGACTTTAAAAATGCTACAGTAAAAACCTGTTAAATGGTTATCGGTAAGTTCCCCTACTATATACGGTGAAAAACTGTATTGGACTTTACATGTAATTTTACGGTAGTATACCGTTTTTGGAAGTGGAAAAAGAACAAATTGACATTCCCAGAATTCCCTGCATTACATTTCAAATATGATGTTTTTTGTTGAAATAACTATGTTTCTTCTTAGTTTTCTCTTATCAGTTTTGTACATTAGGGTTGTATGTTACATTTAATGTTGTTAAATTAATGTTTATTTTATTATTTTAGTTTCATGTGTGTTACCATGACGGTGTTTAGTGTTTGTGTGAATGACACTGTGCACCTTCTATATATGTTAATATTTAAAAGCTGCTTTGGTTCATCATGTGACTTTCTCATCACC
>NW_015638975.1:3930410-3932451 GCF_001515625.1 Sinocyclocheilus rhinocerous | reverse complement strand
ATGTTATTATTTAAAAGCTGCTTGTGATGGGCTTTGGTTCATCATGTGACTTTCTCATCACCACCTGCTTTTGGTGGTTATCAGTGCTACAAAGGTACAAAACAGATTTCAGTACTTCAATAGGTTGGTATATTAACATTATATCAGTTAATGAAATTACGGTATTTCAATGTAAATTTAAGTTAAAACTGTAAAACCTAAAATGTTGCTACCATATTTTTTACGGTAAAATTCCGCAACCACAGCTGCCGTTTGTTTTACCATAAATTTTAGGTTTTTTTTTTTTGTTTTGTTTTTACAGTGTACCTGTTTTCTATAGGCCAGACTGAATATGCAAGTATCATTTATGTACAGTATGTCACACCAAAGGGGTAAATAAGTGATAAAGATAAGTAATTTTACATATTTAATGTTGCACATTAAATACGACATTTTGCACTACACTACATATTGCAAGTACACTGCTGTCACATTCCAGCATGGGCCCCTCTTCTATATGCTGTGCTACACAGTGCATAAACAATTTAACAGGGTAACCTGTTTAAATTCCAGCACATTAGGATCCAGTCCATTCAGGCAACAAACATCTCATGAGATCCTCACCCACCTTCATCTTAGGGTGTGATCTTTCTTTCAATCATCAGTTGTCTTTTACACTTCCTGTCTCAGAGACATGTCCGACTCTATCATTCTGAAGGGATTAGCCAGCGATTTGATGGACGACTGGTTGACCTCGCAGTGGGGAAGAGAGGAAGTGAGTCCAGTTAGGAGGGCAGCACTACCCTGCCGAGTTCAGGCTCAATCCTATTACTCTTACTGCCTCTGTCACAATCCATTTCTCTCTCTTTTTCCTCTCATTTTTCACTCCACTCACTCTGAAACACAAAAATGCCGCTTTGAAGGATCATTAAGGCGTCCAAAAGGTGGAAAGACTGGAAAATAGAGGAAAGAGATAATTTAGCACAATGGAAACTGAATAAAGAGTTTATGCACAGTGATGTGATATGTTATTGAACTTGACAAACTCAAAAATGGGAGATGTTTATGTCTTCTTGCAACATTTTCATGTGAATGAAAATACTGTGGATAATTTGAATTGCATAAGTCCGTCAGTGTTAATCTCATCAACAAAAATAATTAAGTGTTTCTTCATGTCATCAACAATAGAAGACAAGACGAGAAATGCACATTGAACTTACTTAAAATAACACTGCGAGCTATTAACAATGCACTTACAATGTTTTTTGATGAAGAAAGAACAATAGAAAGAATGATCCGCTTGAGCTGTGTGAGCCGAGGCTGGAGTGAATGAACACTGCTAAAATACTAGATTTTCCAAACAAATCTGAATATATAGCCTACACAACATACATGTAATATTACAACTTGCATCTGCACAAAATGATGCAAATGCATTGGTTGTTATTGATAAACTATTAGAAATTATTTTTAGTTAATTAAAAAGAGGCTGAAAAAAAATTAAACATACATATTAGATAAAAAAACTTGGTAACACTTTACTTAAAGACTTTATGTATAATGCATTATAAAAATAGGCCTAGTTTTTATACATTAATAATGCCTTGTAATGCACATTATAATGCATTGTACAATCTCATCAATAATTGTAACCACAGTTAATACATTATAACACTTATCAATTCATCAATACACTATGCATTTTAAATTCTGTAATAATTATTTACGACAAGATATAATGTGACACACATTATGAATAATTATAATGCATTATACCCTCTAATAACCCTTTTTAATGCATTATGTATTAAGGCTTTAAGTAAAGTGTTACCAAAAATGTAATACATTTTTCATTTTAAAATAAATTAATTTAAAGTAGTAAATTAAATTACTAAACCTAAAACTGAAGTAAAAAAAAAAGCTAAATAATTTAGCATAGCAAAATTACTAAAACTAAAATGAAAGTGAAAAGTAAAAATATACAAAAGCTTTCAAAATATTCATATACTATATATACACACAAACACACACACACACACACACACACACATATATATATATA
>NW_015638975.1:3906553-3930233 GCF_001515625.1 Sinocyclocheilus rhinocerous | reverse complement strand
ACACATATATATATATATATATATATATATATATAAATAAAATATACAATACTATAATAGCACAATAGCATACATTATAGTAGTTATACTTTTTACTTCAGAATGTGTAAGTCACATTGTGAATATGCTCTTTCCATAAAAACATACTAAAACAGACAATAAATAACTAAATAATTTTTTTTGTTGTTGATTAAAATAAGATACCATTTTAGTCAAAGTATAATTGACTAAAATTAATGAATATGACAAAATATTGACAAAATCTAAAGTGTATTTTTGTTACATAGGTTACAGACGCATGAAAACCTGTAAAAACGAACAGTGATTTCACTTGCCAATACCTGTCAAATTAAATCAGCAGTTAGGACTGGGTAAATGGACGGAATGAAAGGATGAATCCAGATGTTTAATTGGTCAGTTGAAACAGCAGGTCCCTTGTAGGACCCAAGGGCTTGGCAACCGCTCAGAGCTACAGATGGACAGCTAATTACACTTTCTAGAATAACTGTGGCCTCAGTGTAAGAACTCAGGTGGGATAACACACAGCTCCCAAAAAGACTCATAATGAGCTTTCAACCTAGACAGAACCGAGTTCAACTGCCTTGATTTATTTTTGAATTGAATCTACAAGAGGGAGAAATTAGAAACATGAGTGTAAAAACATCTTGTCGAGTGCTCCCGGAGGTGGATGAAGGACAAAGAACATTCATTTTCATGTTGTTGCGACATGTCAACCACAACAGGCTCCAAAGTGCTATTTTGAAAAGCTCCACTCAGGGGCTGGAGGGAAATACGAGGATTCCCGAAGGTGACGGGCCTTTTGTTAAGAATCTCTCTCTCTCTCTCTCTCTATTACACGGCCGAGAAAAATCGTGAGGAACGCTTGGATTACGGGATGGGATCTGTTCAGTTCCCAGACCATTCAAGAGGTCAAGCTCAGAGCCAGTCTCAGGGCCGTAGGTGAGTTCATGGAGAGGTTGTCCATTTAAATGAAGGGACGAGAGATTATTATCCGACCTTTGTTTTTACTTAAATCAGCACTACTGTCTTCTCTCTCTCTCTCTCTCTTTTTTGGACTTCTCACTATTCAGTCATGTTCGCACACATGTTTCTATCCAACCATGCAGCCCATCATGCGTACCTGAGGGGGTAACAGATTTCCCTCATGCAACCTTATCGGACAGTCGTGCTATTCAGTCAGCGCATCCTCTGGCCTCATCCCAAAGAAAGAGAGGGGAAAGAAAGGACGGTTTGACATTCCTCTCTTCATCTCCTTTTTGTCTCTGGTCCTCCTTTTCAAAAAAAGACTATTTTTGTCTGGGATTCTCTCCAAAACGTACTCAAATCAGGTCTCTGGATAGCAAACTAGAGATGGGGCTTGAGGTGGGGAAAGAAGATGAGGGGAAGATGGGGTCAGGTGAATGAATTCACATGCTGAATTAAGACTTCACAAGGCTGCTACAAATGAAAGGGAAAAAATGTCACCATTTACCACATTTCAACAGAACAATTATCATAAATAGCTAATTTAATATACTGGTCATACTTTCTTTTCTATTTAAAACCACTAGAATGATTCCTTCTGTATTTGTCAGCTGATTGAGCATCAGCCTAGGCAAACTGTCAAAAAGATGACAAATAAAAAGTAACATATGGGGCATGAAATATGCAGCGCTATGAGGAGTGTCAAGCACCTAATTAAGGGTAAATAATAAATATTACACACACACTATAAATATATAGGGGGAAAGAGAGAGAGAAAGAGAGATTAATTTTATTTAATATTTTGAGAAGTCCCTTCTCACCAAGGCTGCAATTCTTTGATTCGATCAAAATAAAGTAAAAACATAAATTTTGTGAAATATTATTATAATTTAAAATAGCTGTTCTTTTTCAATACATTTTAAAATGCCATTAATTCTTGTGATGCAAGCTATTTTCAGCAGCCGTTACTCGTCTTGAGTGTCACATGATCCTACAGAAACCATTTTAATATGCTGATTTGGTGCTCAAGTAATTTAAAAAAATATATAAATGGTCAAAGCACTTGTGCTGCTTAATATTTTTGTGCAAAATTTATTTTTGATGAACAGAAAGTTCAAAATAAAGAAAAAAATAATTTGTAACTGTCTTTATGGTTTTTGATGAATTTAACACACCCACTCTACATGTATTAATTTCTTTCAAAAAGGAAAAAAATCGTACTGACCCAAACTTCTGAACAGTAGTGTGTGTGTGTGTGTTTGTGACATATGAGGACACAAATTTGTATAATGACATGGGTATGACACAGGTATTACAAGGAGAAGGTGACTTATGAATGTCACAAACAGGCAAGAGACAAGAGGAGCTCAGGTAAACAGAGGATAAAAATGCAGAAAGTTTCCTGTAAGGGGTAGGGTTAGGTGTAGGGCTATAGAAAATACAGTTTGTACAGTATAAAAACCATTACGCCTATGGAATGTCCCCACAATTCACAAAAACAAACGTGTGTGTGTGTGTAAATACATATATATAACTATGCTAAGGCAACTAAAGGCTATTCACATTGTGTGAAATAAACCTCAACAAATTGCTGAAAAAAATTACGGTAAAACTTTACTTAAAGCCTTTATGTATAATGCATTATAAAAGTAGTTTTAATGCTTTAATTATGCCTTGTTATGCATTTTATAAAGCATTGTACAATCTCATGAATAATTGTAACATTATAACACTTATCAATTGTTCCACTATGTATTTTCAATTTTGTTAAAATTATTTACAACAAGATATAATGTATTACAACGTACATTATGAATAATTATAATGCATTATACCCTTTAATAACACTTTATAATGCATAAGACTTTAAGTAAAGTGTTACCAAGAAACATTCTCTTTAAACACACGACACTGTTGTACAGGGAAATACAGAGGTTACAGAGTTTTTTGGCATTACCTCTCTTGGGTCTCTCTTTGTGTGGTCGGTTTTGAATGCATCAACCTTTCAGTGAACCTACAGAGTCGCACCTCAGTTTCCCATGTTCAGCAAAGTGTATCACACACACACACACAAAATCTCTATCTCTTGTCCTTCTGATACGTGTATGTGTGCACCTTTCTCTAATGTGAGGGGAAAGTAAAAGGTATGTCACCAGCGAGAATCTGATAGAGCTGCACAAAAGGAAAACTGAGGGACAGAGAGAAGACAGGAGAGAGATCGAGGGCGTGGAGTCAGGGGAGAGGGACAGAAAAGAAAGTGAGGGCTTAAAAGCATGAGGGTCAGAGAGATAGACAGAACGAAAGAGAGGAGAGATGAATAAACAGTAGAAAGGCGTCTGGGGTCTCAACGGCCTTGAGTAGCTCTCTGTCTCCGAGCCCAATTAAGGGCACAAAGATAAACCAGTGCTTCTTTTGTAGAAAAAGAGGAAGGGCAACAGAAGGGGGAGAGAAGAAGAGGAGGAAGGATCTTTTTACAGTCTGGAGACAGTTTTTATCTGCTAACTACCCCACTTTCTAAAACAGCCCCATTTGCTGCTGGCCTCTCCTTCCATTCAGCGTCTTTCTCTCCTCTTTCTCTCTCTTTCACTTTTTGGGCCAGAGTGTTTGTCTCTGCATGCCCGCTGTCCTCTCGCTGGCTCTGGTTACTCTTTAAAGGGCAGTGGGAGAGAAAGGAAGAACACGGGAGCAAGGGCTTAGAGGATAATACAACCACTTAAACCCTGTGAATGAAAGCGAGAGATGTGCACAGGAGACACAATGACCTCTGACCTGCTCCTCCCGGCTTCTTTCACTTGCTTCTTCCACAGTCAACTTTGTCTTTTGAACCATGCAATCACATTTTGCCCAAACAAATTGTTCAGTGAGATTAATTCTGAAGTTTGTCTTTTATATCTAAATCTTCGTGTTTCTATGAACCATAAACAGCTTAAGATAAATGACACCACAATAAAACTTTCTCTTAAGAGTGACGAATAAGCTGATAATCATGTGAGAGGAAAAAAAGGCACACTAAGCAATGTACCAAATGAAGGAATTACATCTATATTTATGGAAACAATGGGCATGACAGAAGCACAAAAGACTACATTAGCGCCATCTCATGGTAATGAGGGGAACAAAGGTGTACAGCAGGAAATATAGCAGCGTGGAGAGAAGGCATCCTGGGAGAGCAGTGAATATGAAAGAGAACTTGCAGTTAATTAAGGAATTACTGAAGAATTTCCTTTGGGAAATCAGGGTGTCTAGATTCGGTATTTGATATCAAAAATGAGTATGAAAGTCCTCAATAGTCTTAATTTGTATTATTTTATGTAAGCATTAAGAGTAACTAGGTACAAACTTTTTTTAATCTGAAATACAACTTTAAATAGGTTTTCTGCTTTCAAAAGTATTTACAGGCTCCGTTTAATGGCAGTTACACATTTATCATACTTGAGCAAATACATTCAGTGGTTAAATTGAGGTTTATGTTTATATCCATGCTTTACTGGGTATAATTTGTACTGTTTTAGAGGTGCATGTGTGTTGAAAAAAAAATGTGGCGCTTTGTAAAGCCTAATGAAAGTAAATTAAAACATTCAGTTTAATTACATCTGAGCTGTAAAGTTTATGGGGTGGCCACTGGACAAGCTAGCTAAGTACTATAACACACCAGAGAATGGCACTAAAATATAACAGCGCTACAAACACAGCAGCAGATGACATTGCATTTTTGCACAGAGTCAACAGTACATATTTAACATACTGTACATCAAAGAAAGCAACACTTTTTAATAGTTAGATTACTTTGCATTTACCTAAAAAGTTAAAGATCAGAAATGTAGCCTATACTTGCCCCTTTTGCACTGTATTTTGGCAGATTAAGTTTTAAATAAAATACATTTAAAATATATATTTCCTTAAGCTGTGCTGTTTACAACATATTTTTACCATTATAATTAATATATTTTTTATATTTATGGCTCTATGAGTAACACCACGATAACACTTTATTTTGATAGTTCACTTAAAATATTCTACTATAAGTAAGTTTACAACTACATGTTGTCACAAAGCAAGGCCAGACACAACAGGTAAGTGCAAAACAGGATGGTTTATTGACTTGATTAGCAGAAGAATGGTGAATGGGGCTTACAATCAGGGCTGGAGGGAGAATGGGCTCAGGATCGGAAGGTGTGTCTGGAGAGTGCATGCGTGAGAGGGCGTCGGCTTTATTGTTATGATTCCTGGGACGATAGGTGATGGTGAACTGAAACCTGGTGAAGAACAATGCCCTGCGGGCTTGGCGAAGTCTCTTGGCTTCTCTGAAGTATTGAAGATTCTTGTGGTCGGTAATTACTGTGAACGGATGGTTTGCTCCCTCCAGCCAGTGCCGCCACTCCTCCAGGGCGAGTTTGATAGCCAACAACTCCCGGTTGCCGATGTCGTAATTCTGCTCCGCTGGGGTCAGTTTCTTTGAATAGAATGCGCAAGGCTGGAGGCGAGGAGGCTCACCGTAATGTTGGGACAGCACGGCCCCAACGCCGGTGGTGGAGGCGTCCACTTCCACTACGAACGGAATGTCCGGATCAGGATGATGAAGGATGGGGGCCGTGCTGAAGGCTGTTCTGAGCTTTGTGAGAGCTTCGTGGGCGCTAGTGGTCCAGGACAGGGACTTGGGTTTTCTTCGGAGCATGGAAGGATTCAATAGGTCCTGGGATATGAAATTGCCCGAGGAGCCCGAGTCCACGAGGGCAGGGACTGAAACTGAAAGGTCTGGGGTGAGTAGTTGTACCGATAGCATTGACAGCATGGAAATGACAGGGTTTAGTTGGAGGGTACTCACCGCAGGACGTGGGGGTCTGACTGGGCAGGTCCTGATGTAATGATCCGCCGCAGCGCAGTAAAGGCACAGACCTGCCGGGAATAGAAGGTAAGTCTTTCTAGGAGAATTCAGTAGAGAGAGTCCAGAACAGTTCATAGGAGTGAACGGTAGACCGGACAGTGAGTGACTGAGATGTGTGTGTATTTGTAGTGTGGCTTGATTGGTGACAGCAGGTGCGGGTGATCAGAACTCAGGTGACTGTGATCGGGTGATTATCCTGGATGGTGACTGAAGTGACTGTGATGAATCCCTGACACATGTCAACTACCAGTCAGTATTAGTAGACTGCCTTGTCTGTCAACACTATTTTAACAGATATTCTATTGACTATGTAACTTTGCCAATATGTCAACTTTTTCTACTAACCCTAATTTAACAGTCTACTAATTCTCTAAGAGAGTTTGTTGACATGTACATGTAGTTGCATATTAATAAGCATTAGTAGTATATGTTGTTGCTAACTTACTAGTTAGTAGAATGTCTACAGTGGACTATTTAAATAAATTGTGAACTTTGATTAACAAACAAAACAATTTACTGACAAATGCAGTTTAAATCCTTTCCCTTTACCATAACTTATGCAAGAAAACTAGACTGCAATAATGTTAGTGTATGCAAACCATTCCGCTATCATCTAGAACAGCGCTATCATTCTAGATGGTACAGAGAGCCTCAGCCAACTGGTGGCGAGAAGTATAGCAAACATTCTAGACAGATACAAGCTAAAGCTCAGAGGTAAGCATATGAAAGGTTACTGCACAGATCCACATGTGGTCTGGTGTGACTTGTTAAACGTCCTGTGGCTTATTTGTTTACAAGATGCGTTTGGTTAAAGCTACAGAGTAGATATTTGGGA
Organism: Sinocyclocheilus rhinocerous; assembly: GCF_001515625.1. Classification (NCBI taxonomy): domain Eukaryota; kingdom Metazoa; phylum Chordata; class Actinopteri; order Cypriniformes; family Cyprinidae; genus Sinocyclocheilus; species Sinocyclocheilus rhinocerous. Next base: position 3,923,529 of record NW_015638975.1, on the reverse strand, counting down.
GGGAGGTGTTCTTTGTAGTCTCCCAACATGAAATTAAAACAACATTATGTTCTTACCACACAAGAATTTTTGTGCTCACCCATAAAAGAGGTCAATAAAAGAGATGCCTAATGATTCCCTCACACAAAAACACACCCAAACCTGCTCATGTGTACACCAAAAGCCTGTAGACATTCACACAAACAAATACATACTAGATTAGGGCTGGGCGATAATTCGATGACGATAATTATCGCGATATAATTTTCCTCAATAAAATGATACGAAGAGTTCGATAAATGTTCGACAATGTTTATGTGCCAAAAGCGGAACGAAACAGCGTAACTCATTTGAATCACGCCACACGGACCGTTTATCCGCTCGGAATCGGATCAAAGTTCAAACTGGTGCGCGGCGCGAGCTCACTAGAGCAGATGTGTTTACTCGGTCATGCGAGCATTAAGCAGCGCTGTGAGATCCAGTGCTTGAATTCAGCGATGAACACAATTGACTCAGGAGAACAGTGTTCAAAACTATCGCCTTACTTTAGCCCGATTCACAACGGTTAGCTTATAATAATGTTTTCTAATTTGAGTGGTACGGGTAGGTTTTCGCGAGAAATTCGAGCATGCCGATGCATCATTACGTCACTTCTGTAAACATAAAGAAGTTGTCCTGGCTACAAGGCTATTGCATGTGAGGATCCTGCAGGTGGCGGATCATCTGTAGCCTTCACAGCAGCTAGAATAATTAAATGTATCATTTTGATGGCGGATTGTACACACACATACTCCTCAAAACATTAGATTCATCCGCGCGGGCGCCGTGCCGGCGCACAACCCACGCAAGGAAGATAATTCCGCAGACAGCTGCAATTGCAGGTTTTCAAACAGAGATGGCGACAAAGAGGCACTTACGGACTGCAGCTTTAATAAAAAAAATAAAATAAAATAAAATCATTTCTAAGAGATAAAAAAGTGATATTATTATTATCAGGCAACCCAAACCTGTTTCTTGATTTGAAACAATATCACTCATTAGGACATGCAGAAACTAAGAAATTATTTTTTCTATTTAGATATTTATTTTGCTAAGGAAGATTAATGATCTGGTTTCTATTACTTTCACTTTGGAGCAAAAATCTGGCTTTAACCTTGAAAGAAATAAAGATTTGACATTTACTGTGATAATTATCGATATCGACTGATATGAAAAAAAAATGATTGTGATAATTTTTTTGGGCCATATCGCCCAGCACTAATAATGATTAATCGCAATTCTTGATCAACCCTTAGGATGAAACACTAAAAAAAGGGAAGGTTAATGTGTTAATATTCGTTGAAATGAAGGTCTGAGAAAATAACCCAGGTACATTAGTGTGTGTATTAATAAAGCTGAATAAAGTGACTCATTCCTCCTCGGTACACTTGCTTGTTCATTAATTCGTTCATACCTTCCTTCATTTGGTTGTTCACACATTGGTTCCAGGTGTGAGAGGCAGGGCAGAATGTGGGTTAAAGTATGAGAATGTACTTAGTCAAGAATGTGTCTGCATATGTGTACGTGTGTGAGGAGGCAAATAAATACCATACACTGTGGGGCCCGGTTTTTGTGGGTACCAGGGTGTTTTTTAGCCTAAGAAAAGGCGTCTGTACTGAGCTTAATTGCCCCTTACGCCCTGAGGGATCCCAGTATCCAACGTGGACATAGTGTGGGGGTCTGCAGGGGGGTGTACAGTGTGAAAACACAGAGGGCGGTACTTCCGTTGGCCCCTGTGGTCCACCAAAGGGGGATCAGTATGGGATGTCTGTTCGGGCATTGGGCCCCTGCTTCTGAATACCACGCTGCTACATAGCCTAAGGGTTCATCGACACCTGGCTAGTGAAGAGAAATATATGGTTTGACAGGTACACACACTAGAAACCTGCTATAGATGCAGTTCAGACTGACTCGGGTACTTTGTTTCTTATCATGTTCTCACACACCACACCTCAAATCTAATCAAATCTATCAACAGTGATGAAACAAGGATGGGAACCATAATGAATTTAATGATTACAATTATGATTCCGACCAGTCTTAAATAAATAATAAAAAATGCCACTGGTAAAAGATGATTTATTTAATATTAGAATTTATAAGAATTCTACCAAAGCGGAAAGACTTTTTAATTACTTTCCACTATCTTTTTATAGGCAGCATAAATTCAATCCATTAAATGGCCTGAACAAACAATAAATGTGATAATATGGCCTTGATTCACTAAAAAGAACAGGCTCATAAGAGTCATTTGTTCAGCAATTGAACCACACTTGTTGAGTGATATGTTTTTGATTCACTAAAAAGAACTGACTCATTTGATTCTGTATTCTGTGATGTTATAGGGAGCCATTTGGAACAGGGCCATTGGTTGCAAAGTATGGTTTTGATTCACTAAAAAGAAGTTGCTCATAAGAGTTGTACAATTGTATGGTAACTGGACTACACTGATCACGCTGTATGTTTTTGACTCACAAAAAAGAACCGGTTTGGATATTCATTTGGGAATCAGATTACATTTGTCTCACTGTATGTTTTGCTTTGTAGATTAAAAGGGACAGTTCACCAAAAAATGAAAATTCTGTCATTAATTACTCACCCTCTTGTCGTTCCAAACTCGTAAAGACCTTCGTTTATCTTTGGAACACAAATTAAGATTTTTGATGAAATCCGAGAGCTTTCTGACCCTGCATAAGGTACTTTTGCACCGCTTAGTTCAAGGAACTAGCCAGCATGGTGGTTCCTAGAGAACCAATTTCTCCCTCGGGCTGTTTTCCTGGTTGCATTCACACCGGCAGCGGGAACTCTGAAGAGGCCGACAGCGATGTCTTTATTCGCGACATTTACAAATGTCAGCAACCGGTGAATGGAGAACGCCGTGATCGGAGCTGTTTTTGTTGTGTGTCATGGGTTTCATGATAACGGAGATGGAATGTAAATGTACAAATTGCGAGATTGAAAGAGCATGAAAATCTGACTAAATCTCCTATGACAACTTGCAGAGTTACATGTCATCAAGGCTGAGAAAAAAGCAAAACGCTGCAGACAACAGGTAAATGCTGTTATCGCCGTTTTCCATGGTCGTGGAGTATATATTTTTACATAGCATTTTAAAAATGCCAGATAGCCAGTGTTTCGTATGTGTTTGGCCAATCAGCGTACACTTACATCACTGGTTGTTCCTATAGAACCGTTTTAGACCCTACTCTGAAGTAGGAGCTAAATTAGTTACCCCAAACGGAGTTCCTAGAACTAAATATGTTCCAAGCTCCTGCTATGTGAACATGCCAAAGAGCGGGAACTTCTGCCAATAGTTCTAGGAACTATGAAAAGGTTCCTCCGGTGCAAAAGCCCCTATAGACAGCAAGGGAACTACCACGTTCAAACATAGTAAGTACATTGTTAAAATAACGTATAGATATTATTTTAGTTTTCTTTGTGCACAATGACTTTATTCAACAATTCTTCTCTTCCATGTCAGTCTCCGCCAATATGTTGACAAGAGTACCACAACGCATGTGTGTGGTGCTGCTGCCACAGGAGCTGCCGTTTTGACGTTGAACCTGGATGTGCTGCGCCTTGTTTACAAGCAGAGGAATGCACATGCATGCATTGTGGTACTGTCATGAATAGAGGCGGAGACTGACCCGGAAGAGAATAATTTGTTGAATAAAGTTGTTATTTTTGTTTTCTTTGCACAGGTATGAGAACTTACGGAATGCCATTTGGTTCTGCGATTTTTTAAATAATGGAGCTGATTCTGAATATGACCCTAATAATGAACTCCTTTCTAGAGGAGTCAGAGTAAAGCACAATCTCTCAACACTGTCAGACTTACACAAAGGACAAAACTGGCAGTGCATGTGAACCTCTACTCCTGAGAAACATCAGGAACTGTATGGGTTTTTCTCTCCCTTTTTATCAGTGCACAGCACACACCACAAGATCCCACACCCCTGCTTCTGCGCTCTGGATCTCAAACTTTTTCCAGCGCCGGTGGCTTAACATCCCCGGCAGCGTTCGTCTCCATGGCACCATCTGAATGTTCCCTTTGTTCAAAAATCCCAGTTCCATTTACTTACAGTGCATACAGACAGAGACACGCACATTCACATACACACACGCAAGAAAAATTTGAATTATGATTTTACGTCGAGGCTCAACTTGACGTAGAGGAAATTAGATCTAGAGCATGAAAACATCATACTTCTTCAAGAAAAAGCCATAGATGTTTAGGAAAACCGACCATGCACGAAAAATAAAGTGGAGCTATGATATTTTCTCTGGCTGGGTTGGTGGAAATGCATTATGTTGACCGTGTATGATGCAGACAACAACTACAGAGCTATTTGTACTCAAGGAGCCTCTTACTGCCCTCTATTGAAGGAGTCTCACATTCGTGCTTGGATCTGCTGGTGTTTATGGTGTGTCTACAGGTTCCTAGAGTAGTTATTGCCTTAATATGAGCTGCATTTAAGACACATGAATGTTGTGGTCAAACCCAGTCACACAGTGTTTATGAAATGTATTTAGAGACAGCACATATGGCATTGTCTGTTCTTTTTGGATGTGCTTTAGAAACATCATTAAATTATGTTTCTAGGGATGCCGTCATATTCAAATTCTGGCCAATACCAATAAGCCAAAAATTATTTTTTGCAATGGCAGATAAACGGTCAATATTCTAAATTATTTTGTCTAGACACTAAGGGCCAAATTTACTAACAGTTTGTGCAAGTGCAAACCCTCTTTTGATGTTAAAATCTACTGTCAGGATTTATTAAGATGTGCAGTGAAAAATTTGCAACGTAAAATCCTGGACAGTTATTTTTGTGGCTAACCTTATTGCATATGCATTTGCAGGAGTTGCATTTATCAATTTACTTGTAAATTTGCACCATTATAGTTGAACATTTTTCAACTCTCAAAAAAAAAAAAAAAAAAAAAAAAAAACAGCAATAACGTTACTACTATAATGTCTTGCAATATCCGTGCGTGCAAAAGTTCTACGCGATCCTCTTGTTGACTTGTTCAATATTCTCTGGGTCTGAATCCGGCTCAAACTGATATGGCAATATTGACGCCATCCTTAACTAAACTTGCTGCTTTGGCAAGGGACGGGGCAGTACTGAAACACCTGTTCGCCAATCATAACGCACTGTGATAACTTACCAATCACATCACATTTTGTTTTTCGGAAGGCGGGCGTTCGTCAAACCCGGAACTAATCGAGCCGTTTGTGCCAGGCTGGGGAGAAAGGTATTGTAATAATGTAAATTATGTTAAAAAAAATTATGCGTTTTTCGAACCACCAAGCATGAGAGCATGTTCTAGTACACCCCCAAAACAAATTCAAGACATTGTAAAAGAGCACAATAGGACCCCTTTAAACGCCAAAAAAGCATGATGCTCCTGTATTGTTAGTGGATTATCCGCACCTAATTATCATCGGCTCTGCTTGTTGACAACCCTGCGCTAATTTGCATTATTTCGTAAATTTGGCCTTAAAAATTAAGTCAATTTAGGAATCACATTATACTGTATGGTATGAAAATGGATATTAATTTTGAGAGCTGCTCAAGACTACACATTAGTGTAATTAAATTATTAGTCTTCATAGGTGAGCACTAGATGATGGAAAAGGAGATCTAAACATAAAAATAGGAGAAATTAGCATGCACAATACCTAATATCAACTAATGTAATACTGATCAATTATAATTTTACATAACCCATTAATTTGAGGTTACACTGATGTCGAACATTTCTCTAATTTATGAAAAGCATGACCGTATTGCTGCCTTGCATGGGTCGACAGCCATCTGCAAGACATTCCCACACAGAATATTACTCAATAACTGTTCTTCTTCATCAGATCCTATACCTATTAATTTCCCAAAAGGTAGAAATAGACATTTGCATCAAGATGTTCTGCCATGAAAGCCAAGACAGGTCATCCATCTGACTGACTTAATTCATCATATCTAATTACGCGTTGCCCCGACAACCTAATGGAAACAGCCAACTGGACGTACCTGGCTGCTGGATACAGTACATAGACCCTGATGATATTCATCAATGCAAAGAGAGGTATGACTGTCTTCTGGCATATAGAGGGAGAAATCACACTGCGTGCTGGTTTTATAAAAACATACTAGAGACCAGCTTTTGAAAAATGATGTGCGTGCATGTCGTTGTGTGTGTTCATGTGCAGTGAAATCATTTTACGAGAGAGGTGAGACACAGTGCAAAGGCATAACAGTCAGTTTTTGAATAAGAAAGAGTGATAGGAAAAAAATTGGCCAGACGACGCTTTTTAAGAACCAAGTACTGCTGGATCCACTCTGCATTTTCTTATATATTCATCCTGTGATCATTTAAGCTCGGCAACAAGAACATATCTGAATGACAGCAATTTTCTTTAGTGAATTTTAGACGTAAATAGGTCTCAGCCGCTACTTCAAGTTCAATGGTTTGGGGTTTATTCGTTTTTGCACGTGAATGGATCTGCCAAAGAAAGGGAGAGCATATGAAAATTACAGCTAAACCTCATTTCCCGGACCGCTGTTATGTTACACTTGGGGGGGTGATTTCAAAAGAACAAATCTTACTTTCTTTCATTTTTTTGTACTGTGATGGCTGTGAATTACAAAAAGGCAGCTCCCAGTTTGTTTTCTATGTTGTTGTATTGGTTACTGGCAATGGTGAGTCAATGGAATTGAATAAAAGGGCCACTTGTGATTCTCTTTACAAAGAGTGTTGCTGTTCAGGCTTAATTTATTGCTACAGTCCTCTAGTGTTGTCAGGCAGTCGGCACATTAGATATATATACTTTTTTGAAGATCTCTATAACACAAAATTAATCACAGTCTGTGGAGACTAAGATTAGCAAGTTTATTTCTGAATATTAAATGCTGAAACACAGGCCTTAATGTATATGCAAGTTAAACTGTTTGAAAACACAAGTCACTTCAGGTCAAAAACATCAATTACATCAATTACACCAGCCCACAACAGTTATGGTGGCTCCTTATGTAATATGTTATTGCCTTCGTTGCCAGATTAGGGTTGCCAAGTGCTGCCAGGTCTTTTCTTCAAAAAAGATCTTTCATCTCAGGGGACAGCTTGGTTAGAGAAAGGTTACGTAAATAGGTTAAGTATGAATAAAATTAAGCGTTAGCTTTAACAAGGCCTCATTCAACAGTGTCAAGACTTTTTTGGAACCGACCGGAAAAAAAGTCAACAGCCTTGAGTAACATGGCAGCTCTGAGCTACACAGCAGAGAGTCCGGCCTAGTGTCCACTGGGTCAAGGTAATCACAACAACATATGATTTTCATCCGAATTTGGCAAAAAGATGACATGAAGGGATAAGAGAAAAAGCTATTTCCTTTTGACTCGAGATGAATTCAGGGAAGCTGGCTGTCATGGTAACCCCAAGCAACAAAAATTAACCGAACACTCTACAGCTTCTAGATCTGTTATCGGTAAGTATTTTATAGTATTATATGTTGTTGAATTTTCCAAATTCCGAGAATGTTCTCAATACAGACTTTATTTGCGCCAATAAGCTAAAGGTTCTACTTACAGAGGGTGAGAAAAGAGATGAAACATGCATGAAATGTGTGTGTGTGACAAAAATATAAATACTGACATTCAGCTATTCCCTAACCGAATCAATATATATATATATACAGTACTTATAACAACAAAAAAGGTCACATCAAGAGGGAGGAAAATACAGAAAAAAACATATTAAATGAGTGTGAAATGTTAAACCATTTTTTCAGTTATTATACTGACTTCCTTGAAATTATATTGAAATATGAATTAATTTCTTTTGATTATATTTGAAATAAGAGCATTGCACACCATAATACCAGTGCTTTACCACTTAATAGTTTTACTTAAAAGTTTTTGCTTTTACATCATTTAAATAATACAATTCTATACATAATATTATGTTGTCCTATAGCTGTTGTCAGAAATGTGTTTGGCAAAAACGGAGACTTAATTCATTTTCATTTGAAATGAGCAAAATCCTTTTCGAAAACATATTTGTTTTTTGATCAGCTGATATGCAAAATCAGTCTTGAATTAAGTACTTTTATATAAAAAAAACAAACTGTTCTTTACCAGTTTTAACGATTCCAAAGTCATGCAACATTCCATAATTAGCAGATCAATTGCCCCTAACTGCACTGGCAAGATAAAACTTAAGATTTTTAAGTGAATTAATTATGTGACATGCAGATTAATTATTTGCGATTAATGATATTTTTAATGAAATTTTCAAATCAAAATGAGCATTAAGATTTGCAAAGTCAATTCCTCAAATGAATATCAATATATTACTGTGGCAGTTGAAAGCTTTGAAAAGACATTAAAAAATATTGTTAGTTTGTTCAATGTATAATTTGTTGGACTATGTACACATGTAGACTGATGCTATTGTCGTTGACTGCATGGCATGAGCACTGGACGACCCTAATAAACAATAAGCTAACATGGCTTCAACAAATCTAATATAGCCTTTCAACTGCTCAACCCAAAAAAACAACAAAACCACCACACGCTGTGTTCCATGGCGTCGCACGTTCATGAACGCTTTGCACAGTGGGGTTCTTGATCGCATGTTTGCAGTGCTGATCTCATGCAGGCTGTCTGGCAGAGACGGGCAGCGTTCTCTGGGCTGTAATGTTTCAGTCTGACCAGAAACTATGTGGGAGCGGGAGCACTCGCCGCGGTTTCACTGCCATGGTACTCTACCACAAACCACTGGACGGCTGCCCAGGGCACCAGAGCCAGAGCGCTGGCAGAGGCTTTCCCCTGTGGAGCACCTCTGTGTCGGGCACGCAGGCCCACGGGAGTCCTTATGCCATTGGTGGAGTTCTGCCTCAAACATACCACTTCAAAAACAAACCAAACAGCAAAAGGACAACCCCCTGGAAAAAAAGGACAACCTCTATGTTTCATGCAGGTTATTTTACTCTCCCCGATGTCTTCCCCCACTTATTCCCTGCATATCATTCCCCTCTGAGAGATGAAGAGATTTTCCATGGCATTTGAACTGGAAAGAGTGGCCTCAGCCAATCCATCAAAAGAATGTGGTCGAAAACTGAATTTGGCTACTAGGAAAAGAAGGCAGTCTGATAATTTAAATGTGTTCTAGCCATCATATATTTATTTACCTATGCATTCAGTGAAGAGAATATCAAGAACATAGCCTACTCTAATGTTTGTTCATGTTACCATGGAGACTAGGCCTATATAGCTAATAACCAGTAGGGTTTAGTGTTCAGAATCGTTTTTAAATTCAGAATTTAGTGTTTTATTTCTCTAAACTCAGTGGTTGAACGGTGTATTTATTTCCCTGTCCTGAAGACTTTGACAGTAGTATATATCAAAGCCTCTTTTAGACTTTAAAGGTGACATATCATGAAAATCTGACTTTTCCAGGTTTTAAGTGCTATAATCAGGTCCCCGGTGCATCTACCAACCAAGGAAACGTGAAAAAGATTAACCCAGTAACTTTGTTTTGGTAAGCCTTTTTCTGCAAGCGTCTGAGAAAACGAGCTTGTCCGATTTCGCTTCCTTGGTGACTTGGCAAAGGGATTTCATTATCATATTACCACCCCTTAATCTGCACGTTTCCACGCATGGCGCCGTCATTTTGATTTCGCAAGCAACAACGGTGTAATGTCATGGTGAAAGTTTGAGCAAAACATGCTAACTGTTCTGCCTTTGGCTGCACAGACGAGCACAGAACACTATTTAGAGTCCCAGGCTCAGAGAAGACAAGAGAGCAGTGGATTTATTTATTTATTTAAAGGGGTCATATGATGTTTCTCCTCTATGCCCCGCCTTTCTGAAACGCGTCGATTTTTACAAAGCTCATCGGTGTGAGCAGCAGCTCATTTGCATTTAAAGAGACAGGCCAGAAAAACAGCACGTTTCTGCTTCCACTCAAAATAGGCATTTTCAAAATGATATAATAAATTATCTGTGGAGTATTTTGAGCTGAAACTTCACAGACACATTCTGGGGACACCAGAGACTTATATTACATATTGTAAAAAGGGGCATAATATGTCTCCTTTAAATAAACTTTGGTCAATGTTGTGAAACCTCAGTATGTGTCCATGTGGTAAGAGGTAGAATGATTAAAACATTAAAAAAAATCTATCTGTCTATGGGGTCAGGTTTTTTTCCTCTTAGTCAGCAAGGTCATGTTGAATTGATTGATAGTATCAAAAGTGACTGTAAAAATTAATAATGATACAAAATATATCTATTTATGCTGTTCTTTTGAACTTGCTATTTAAAGAGTCCTGACCAACAAAATGTATCACAATGGTTGTGCTGTTAAGAATATTTAGAAACACGACTGTTTTCATTTTCACATTGACAATATTTTTTGAAATGGTATGAGCAACGAATCAGCATATTAAAATGATTTCTGATGCATCATGAAACAATGAATGTTGGAGTAATGGCTGCTGAAAATTCAGCTTTTGCGAAATTGCAAAAGTATTTCAAAATATCACGGTTTTTACTGTATTTAGTTTTTTTTCTTTTTGATTGAATAAATGCAGCACTGGTGAGAATAAGAGACTTCTTTCAAAAACACTAAAAAAAACTTACCAACCCCTAACTTTTGAAACTTACATGGAAATTAAAATACCAAAACACACAACTCGATTTGACCACCTATTTGACGTTAGGTACATAAATGCATTCAAAAGACTCTTCTACATCTAAAGTAGGCCTATTTACTGAAATTAATGATTTAATAAAATAGATTACATCAATCATCAGGCATTCACATCATCAGGCTTGCAAGTCCTGGATTGAGAATACGCCTGGAAAGTGTGAGAGACAAGAGAGAATGAGAGAGAGAGAAGAGCTAGAGGTAAATGGGAGATTAATGTTATAATTACAATGCAGCCAGAGCCTAATTCGATGCAGTCAAGTTAATCAATATGGGTTTTGTTTTTTTAAGTCGAAGACATAAAATCTAGCATGTGCTTTTAGCTACTGGGTTCCCGGCTGCCAAGTGCATGTAACCATCTCTGGAACGAGAACAGGGGCCTTCCCTCAATTCCACAGAGAGACAGCCTCTGATGCAATGTGGAGCGCTTAATACGACAAACCCACACAACCACTCAAACGACGGTAAACAAAACTTTGGTGACTGGTAATTTGATGGTGAGCGCAATCTTCCAAGATAGGCCCAGAGGATTCTGTCATGTTTTGGTTTGTTTTCATTCAGGGCAAACGGCAAGAAAACAGGTGGAATGCTTGGCCCAGAAATTTAAAATTGGTTCTTCACATCACACTGGATGTAAATATCGCACTAACCAACACCGTGTTGGTTTGGGAGCGATGACGATCGAGGCAAGGTGAGTGGACAAAATTGAGCCGTGACTAGTTTGAGGTGTTTGCTGTGAAAACCATCAAAGGGAGAGCAAGCTAAAACGCAAAGCTGTGGCTTGGAGATTCAGCATTATATAACAGCCGGTCAGTTTTCTGTGGGTCTTCATCTGTCTGTACAATGACATCACAGGTCATTTCAGGGTCAGTAGAGCAAAGTTACACAGACAGCTTACACTGTAGAGATGTTACTGGTGCTTCAGCCTACCGTATCACTGTCGCTTGCAATTCAATCCTACTCGTAAATAGAACATGCCTTATTTGAATCATTATGCTAAATATTGATGCATAAATGCACTTATTTTCAGAACAAACCCTCTTCAGAAAGCAACAAATTCTTTGGAGCATTTCACCACATTGTTTTGACTCAACCAAGGAATGTCTTTGTCGTTTCGTTTTGTTGTCGAGTGATGTGGCTGCTTGGGTTACGGTTTATTTTAACATAATTACAAGTGGAGAGGGCAGCGGGTGAAATGATGGAGAGACAGAAAGACAGACAAAGAGAGATAGACTAGAGGGAGCACAAGTACAAAGAATTGAGAAATATCACATTTCCAGCTTGTAACAATCCATGGAACACACATATTGTGCAAAAGCACAAAGATGTTGTTGACTGAGAGGGACGGGATGTGCCAAGCTACAAAAAACACTATTCATCTTGGATCTTGAGGACTTCTAACTCATGAATCCTTCTCCTTTCCACAGACTATTCCAGATCTACGTGGAAGTAAGGATAGGACGAACGTATTAAGAAATATACAGTGGAATCCAAAAGACCACTAGTGAAAGCACTTTCATGTTGCCTTTATTAGATTTAATGCAGTTTTATATTATCACAATAACAATTTGAGTGAAAAGTTGAATGCCTTAGTATTTAGTATGTCTCCTAGCTGTCTGTACAAAGAAGTTAATGTGATCAATGACATAAATGTGTTTATTGGATTAGTGACCTAAAATAGCGCAGAATATTATATATATTATACTTTTTCATTTTACATCATAAATCTTTGTTTTAAGTATTTCCAGGTTTAAATCAGATTAAGAAGGCGAGCTTTGCAAAGGTCTCACTTCTGGATCTGTACTTTGCAGTTTCAAAACAGTGATTGTGAATATTCATTGTTTATGTCTTTGGGTTGGGATAAGCGTTCACTCTTTTTCTCAGCCTCAGACAGGCTCTCTGCAGGGTGTCACCGAGTCGGGGGAAGCCTCTGGAAACTCGCCTCAGCTCACTGATCATTCATGACGGCTTTTTGGAAACAATGTGGAGAAACACGCTACCATGGCACATACTGTACGTATTCAGTATATTCATCTTAAATGTCCACATGTTCTTTCAACTCTTTTCACTTTTTTAGAAACTCTCTTAGAAAACTTCACAGAGATGTCTTTCTTCCACTTCAAGGAGTCATGTTTGAAAGTAAATGGCACCAGTCAAAATCCTACAACATTTCAGTGAAAGCTTCAAGTGAAACAGACAAGTTGACTCATAAAAGAATCATAAGAAATATAAGCTGAAGGTCAAAAGAGTTCAGACCAGCAATCTGTACTCCATGGCATAAATGCAGAAACAAAGACTCTTTGAGAGGTATTTTATGTTATGTGCATTGGCAGCACCAAATATAACGGTTTATGGCACAGATTTCTAAAGTCAGAAGATCTAAACATCTTTTATTCAAAGAACACTTCAAAGTGATGCTTTCACATTACCAGTGCATTACTTAAGAGATCATTTTCTCTTTTACTCTCCCTTTTTCTGATGAAACATATAGTCCATTTGCGTGCCTCAAAACAGAGGGATCTGTAAAATTATTACTAGTTAGGCTATAGATCCCCCTTCTCAGAAATCATCATCATTGCCTTTTGCTCTACTGTTACCAGCCCAAGTCCAAAATCAAGGTACTGTGAAACTGGGTGGCCAGTTTTATAAATTATACATGGGCAATATCACACGAGTAGCAGTGCGATATGGCTATATATCGGCACGGCCGTACATTGTAAAAAATAAATCCGTAAAATAACAGAAAAAGTATTGGCAGCTCATTACACAGGACATTATCCATTAATTTCACGGACATTTCTGTTAACTCTAAAACACAATGCAATGTAAAATTGAAGTGTAAAGTTCTAACTACTGGTAAAACACCTGTAAAAAATAAATACAGAAAAATTCCTTCAAATTATACAGTATATTGTGCCCTATTTTTACAGATTTTTTTTAGAGTGTAGGTAATCACAGCGTGCCGATATACAGCAATATCGAACGGCTACGAGTGTGATATTGCATTTATACGACAGTTCAAAGGCACGACTCGCACGGGTGTGTAAATACATAAGAAACAAAAATGGATTGTCTTTGAAAACCCTTTTTTGTGCAATCTACTCCCTTCTGCCATGGATTCAAATGTTAAAGTTGACAGTTTAACAGCTGAGCCAAAGCCTCCGTTACTAATTCAAAAATGTCACTTTAGAACTAGTAACGAAGGAACGTTGAGATGCTTCATTGAAAACTTATTGTATAATTGTATTCAAAAGCTCACTGTATTATGTAGAGTTGAGTATTATGAATGAGAGATGGACTGAGTGAGTGTGAATACCTGCATCTGATACAGCATTATTTCTTCAGCTCAATCTCATATTCACAACAAAACATTAGTTTGAATTAGGGCTGGGCGGTATATCGAGTTTGTACGATATATCGATATTTTCATTATGAGCGATTCGATATGAGGCAATACCGTTTATATCGATATACAGTAGTTTGATACGAGCGCATCTGAAAATATAGCGGAGGACACAGACTGAGCTGCTGCGAAGAAAGTGCATAATCCAGTTTGATCAAAACATGTGACAAGCTTCATATTAAGGCCTTTAAAAACTGGTAAGACATAGTTTATAGTTTCGTTTCGCATATTAGTTTAAGCGGCTCGGCCCGTCATATGCTCTGACAGAAAGCTGCATGTGCTTTAATGTGTTTGAGATGCGCTGTCTTCCTGAATGCATAACTTACATTGCACAGGTATATTCTCCATCTGTAAATGTTAGAAAGCCATGGAAATATTTTAATTTTTCTGTCAGAAGTGCATGAGCCTTCTGGGATTCTCCACTAAACTTCACTTCAGTGAACGAGCGCCACCGCGCGCATGGGTGCCAAACGGACAGAGCTCAATTAAATAGGAGCGCAATAATTCTGAATAAAATACATTTCGTTGAAATATTTGTAGTTTGACGATAAATGTGACATGTAGAATTTTAAACCTACAAGTAAGTCTATTTTTATGATAGCACTGACTGTAAAGTGACTGTAATGGGGTAATCAAAACAGCCTAACACAACTCTGTGCCTTTGTTCTCATTCATTTTCATTTTTAGTTTAGTGAATTTTGTTTTTAGATTGCAATGTTACAATGTTAGAATGAAATGTGATTTTAACCCCTTTTTTGCACATAATATAAAGGCTTACATGGTTACATTCACTTTATTTATTTTCATAGCCTTTAATATGTATTGTTTTGTTGGACAACATTGTGCGGTAAGTGAAATATATATATATATATATAAAATACAGATTTTTTAAATCCAAATACAAAAACAAAAATACTGACATATATACCGTATATCGCAACTTGTCCCAAAAATACCGAGATATGAATTTTTGCCCACACTGAAAAAAATGAACATAGCATGTCTTTGAAATTACAAAAATGAAACATGTACAACACAATTAATTTATATTTCTGTTGTGAACATGCTTTAATCAAGTAGATTTCAATTGTTCATATTGAGTGTTGTATGTACACATTTCTCTCACGTTGATTGAAATTGATTGCATCTAAAACTGAAATCAATCTAATTGAGTTTTGACACAACCGGGACACTCCGGAGCAGATGGTGGCGGTATTGCATCATTGAGAGGCATGACAAACTGCCGTAAAAGGAGAAATTGAATCGAGCGCCAAAAACTGTGAAAGATTCAGCAGCTGAGTCAGCAGTCACCTCGTCTCAGACTAACAACGATTTACTGAAAAGTAAGTTCAGCAAACTGTTTTATATTTGTTTTCAGATAGGCGATATTTCCACTAGATAAAAGTTTTCGTAGATTATAACCATTACAATGGTCAATTACCAACACTTTAACACTCTGCTAGTTTATCATTAAAGGGTTAGTTCACCCAAAAATGAAAATTTTGTGTTTTACTCACCCTCGAAGCATCCTAGGTGTATATGACTTTCTTCTTTCAGACGAATCCAGTCAGAGTTATATAAAAAATTGTCCTGGCTATTCCAAGCTCTGTCATTGCAGTCAGCGGGTGTTGCAGTTGAACAGTCCACAAGTCGTCAAATAAAGCGTGCGCATTCATAATAAAACGTGCTTCACACGGCTCCGGGGGGTGAATAAAGGCCTTCTGTAGTGAATCCATGTGTTTTTGTAAGAAAAATATCCATATTTCAAATGTAATAAACACTTGTCATACACAGAAGCAGTTCCGGCGGATGACGTAGCACGTCGGCGTTGCGTGATTAGTGACGAATGCGGAAAGACAACAAAACAAAACGCCGGTCACGAATGAGAAGCACAAACCGAAGATTTGCAAAGAAAAATGTCGGAGGATTTCGATATAAGCCAAGAGGAGACTGGTTTTCCTTTGCTAAAGTAAGGAAACTTTGCTTCCTTTGCTCCTATAAACAAACTCGCGAGACTAGCATATCTCAGAGGCGCGCGCTGCGCATACCCCTTCCGCCACCACGGCTTCCGTGTATGAAAGATAACGGAAGTGAGAGAAAAGCGTTTATTACGTTCTGCTACGAGAGAAAGCTGCAGCCGCGAGCCGTTTCCACTGTCTGTAACTCCCCAACCGAACCTCTACGGACAACTAGACCTTTTTGGATGCACCCAGCGGAAAAGCCCTGTTATCATGTCAGTTGGCTAATTTGGCTTATTCGCCATCTTTCACGATAATAATTAAAAAATGAAGCAGTGTTCTGAACTTTAGATTGAGCCTGTTTTCGTTTTGCGTTTTCATTGCCCCATGACAAAACATTAAAACAAGTCTGTTCATCTTTACTTTGTGAATTTGTATGTTGTCTTTCAATTATTGACTGATTATAAAAAATTATTTTATAGGTCCATCTTTGCGCACACACTCAAGCTTTATATGGGTAAGTATTTTAATTTACTTTTGTATTGCTGTTAAAGCCCTAAATCTTTATTTTTGTGACTAAGTTACACATAATTCAAAATATACAGTTGCATTATAAATTGTCATTCCAAATAAATCTTCAACACCAGAAATAATTAAAAACAGTTGTTGTTTTTTTGTGTGTGTGTGTGTTTTAGATTTTTCTCAGTAGGCCTTTGTTAATAGGACTTATTTCCATACATTTACCTACATTTGTTTGTTTTGTGTAGGGCATGAATGAAGCCTGCATCAATGAGGCCATTGAAGACACCACTGTTGGTATTTACGTTCTCAAACAACATGCTTCTGATGAACCAGAGGATGTTGGTGTTGTCCTTGAAGGCATTAAA
>NW_015638975.1:3899247-3906440 GCF_001515625.1 Sinocyclocheilus rhinocerous | reverse complement strand
TTGTTGAATAAAGTCGTTATTTTTGTTTTCTTTGCACACAAAAATGATTCTCGTAGCTTTATAAAGTTACGGTTGAACCACTGATGTCACATGGACTATTTTACTGATGTCCTTAAGTACGTTTCTGGGTCTGGGAACATTTCAGTTGCATTGCTGTCAATGGAGGGTCAGAAAGCTCTCCGATTTCATCAAAAATATCTTAATTTGTGTTCCGAAGATGAACAAAGGTCTTACATGTTTGGTACAACATGAAGGGTGAGTAATTAATGACTCTTAATGAATTAATGAATTAATTTTTTATTTCTGGGTGAACTATCCCTTTAAGATGCATGGTTAACCTTGGCAGTGAACTGTAACAAGCTCTTGCTCTATTTTAACTTATTCACTTTGTGCCTTGTTTTGATTATTTAAATAAAAGTGTTTTTTTTTCTTCAGAATGCACTGTTTGTTCTAACAGTTTACTATTTTGTATATGCACATTTAAGTCTACTGTGACAGTTAATATTTTAACAAATGTCTTTGTTCTTAATCGACACTGACAACAGTTAATAGTAAGTTTATAAATGTCTTGCCGTTCTTAATTCAATATAACAATACATTATGTATTTGTGTTTGAATATGCTGCTGATGCAGCATTTAAAGTTTTTTTTTAATTCTTCTGTGTAATCAATTAATGGCAACTCTGCTCAGTCCTCCATTTGTAAATTTGTAAAGTTTGACAACTCAATACAACCAAATTTAAGTACCAACTCTTGCTTTTTGCCTTTATTGTCAATGCCAGTGTTACGATTGAACACAAGTAGGCAACAGGCATTGGGTCCAAATGCAGTTCAAGATCCTTTAATGATAATCCACAGAAATAAGCATCCAAAATACATGATGGAACCACAAGGAGGTAACACTTATCAACAACTCACACCGACAATAGCAGACCAGGGCTTAATATACACAAACACAGGACCAAACAGGAAATGGAACACAGCTGAACCAGGTAGACACTAATGAAAACAAAGCATGATGGGAAATGGAGTCCATGACCAGAACAGGCAGGAACACAAAACAGGAACGCCCTCTAAAGCCTCACAGTGGTGCAGGCAACCGGGCGTGACATAGCCCCCCCTCTAAGGGCGGATTCCAGACGCCCTACACTGTCAAAGTCCAGGAGGGTGGTGGTACAGAGGCGGACACAGGGGGAGGGAAGGAGGGCCAGGACCGTGGAGAGGTACGGGAGGCAGAGGAGAAACAGAGGGTGAAGACCACAGATGATTCCGCAGAACAGAGGGCAGAGACCAGATTAAAGCCAGAGGTGGAGCCGATTGAACTGAAGGTGGTGGCCACGGTGGAGTCAGTGAAACAGAGGGCAGAGACCAGATTGAGGCCAAAAGTAAACCTGATGGAGCTGCTTGACCAGAAGGTGGCGCATATGAGACAGATGGCGGTCTGGGCGGAGCACATGGTGGCTTAGGTGGGTCCGGCTGAATCGGTGGCCAGAAAGGAACTGGGTCTGGATTGGGTTCAGCGACCGGACCTGGTTCGGAAACAGAGTCTTGGACTGAACTTGGCTCAGGACCAGAAATTTGGACTAGATTAAGTTCCGGAACAAATTCTTTGACTGGACTAGACTTAGAACCAGAGACTTGAACTGGGCTTGGCTCCGGAACGGATTCTTGGACTGGACTTGGCTCAGGACCAGAAACTTGAACTGGACTTTGTTCCAGAATGGACTCTCGGCCTGGACTTGGCTCAGGAACAGAAACTTGAACTGGACTTGGTTCCGGAATGGATTCTTGGACTGGACTTGGCTTAGGATCAGAGACTTGAACTAGGCTTGGCTCCGGAGTGAAAGTACAGTGTACTGCCAAGACACACAACATAGCGACTGCCATCACTGGAAGCACTACAGACAGAGGAACCACCTCTATAACCTCCACTTCTGAAGGCCTTGGAATGCCAGCTGCTCTCACGGACCTCAATGGTGGGTCCGCCAAAAAACTGCTGGATCCCTTGTTGTGGTGAGTTGTTCTGTTACGATTGAACACAAGTAGGCAACAGGCAGCGGGTCCAAATGCAGTTCAAGATCCTTTAATGATAATCCACAGAAATAAGCATCCAAAATACATGATGGAACCACAAGGAGGTAACACTTATCAACAACTCACACCGACAATAGCAGACCAGGGGCCCGTTCTTCGTACCTCGCTTAATACATCTGAGATGATTTGAAAGATTCCAGATCTAGTAATCGTGATAATTGATCTCTGGCTAATTTGGTTCTTCAAACGAATTTGCGGATCTAATTAAAATATCTGGATTAAGTTGTCGAAGATTACTTCGTGTTCTCGAAAACAGGAACGCCCTCTAAAGCCTCACAGTGGTGCAGGCAACCGGCGTGACAGCCAGTATGCATTTTTAGAATTTTGATTTTGTATTCACACGTTTGAACATGTCTACAGTACATGTAGAATTTAATAAAGCAAGTTAGGTTTACACAACTCTGGTACCAGAGACATAATGAAATTGCTTTAGAGTTGCATAATATAACTAATATTAACATTAAGAAATCAAGTTGGTAACCTTGACACAATAAAATCACTTTAACAGTTCACAATGCATTTGTGTAATGACAATCAGTAATGACAAATAACGTCTTGAATCAACATGATTATTTTTAGTCTAACGTGAATGAAATATTTTGGTTTGGCAAGCAATAAGTCATTGAGAAAAAGAGGACAATTATGTCAGTTGAACACATTCTGATCATGTGGGACCGATGTACACATTAAAATTAAGTAAATTCAAAGCACTTTTTTTTCCAGTGCATATCGCCCAGCCCTAGTTTGAATGTCCGCTGAGGAAAGCGATAGGTTTTGTTGTACCATCCTTTCATCTGTTAAGGGTGATTTCCGATGACAGCGCTGCTCAGTGCATTTGTTGGCTGCATCTTACAAGGTGTTGTTGAAAGTAAAAATAACTTCCTTGTTTACAACCCTGTTTTAGTCTCTTTTAACTAGGGCTGGCTCGATACCACTTTTTCCGAACTGATCCCGATCCGATACCAAAAATTCGGAGTATCTGCCGATACAGATATTGATCTGATACCAGTGCAGTTTTTTTTTTAAATCAGTGTAGAATTTCTATACCTCAATGTGTGTTGACCTGATCGTCACTCTTTTGTGTGTTACACACAATCTACTAAATATAGACAACTTAATTATAAAGAAAAATAACAAAAGAAAAAAAATATGTAACCATAATCTATGACAAAAATGCTATTATTAACTAGGTTAGTGGACAATTCGGTAGGAAAAGTTACTCTAGAATAATCATGAGTTTTATCAAATCTAAACTTTTAGTGAAAAAAAAACATTATTTAGTGGGGAACAAATAAAAGTGAATAAGTGTAGGACTAAATCTGCTAAAATGTTACACATTGCTCGTTGTATTGTTGTAAAATACATTCATGAAAAACAAGTAATATATTTATATATATATATATGTGACCCTGGATCACAAAACCAGTCTTAAGTAGCACGGGTATATTTCAAGC
Source organism: Sinocyclocheilus rhinocerous (assembly GCF_001515625.1). NCBI lineage: Eukaryota > Metazoa > Chordata > Actinopteri > Cypriniformes > Cyprinidae > Sinocyclocheilus > Sinocyclocheilus rhinocerous. The sequence goes on along the minus strand of NW_015638975.1, from coordinate 3,902,893 downwards.
AATCGCCAAAAATACACTGTATGGGTCAGAATTATTGATTCTCCTTTTATGCCAAAAATCATTAGGATATTAAGTAAAGATCATGTTTAATGAAGATATTTTGTAAATTTCCTACTGTAAATATATCAAAACATACATTTTGATTAGTAATATACATTGCTAAGAACTTCATTTAGACAACTTTAAAGGCGATTTTCTCGGTATTTTGATTTTTTTTTGCACCCTCAGATTCCAGATTTTCAAATAGTTGTATCTCGGCCAAATATTGCCCTATCCTAACAAACCATACATCAATGTAAAGCTCATTTATTCAGCTTTCATATGATGTATAAATCTTACAAATATACAATTGACCCTTATGACTGGTTTTGTGGTCCAGGGTCACATATTACAAATTAAAAGACATTTCTTTTAAATGTATAGCACAGTAATGTTGCAGCAACATATGATAGATAAGACGAACAAGAAAGGCTATTAATAATCTTTCATTACGTAAAAGTATTATAATACGAAAGGCTCCAATACAGACCGGCACAAAGCGTTTATACGCATCCCGGCCCCGTCCACACGGAGACGCGTTAGTGAAACCGATATTTTTTGAAACCGGGTCCCAGAGTGGATAAATATGAAGACGCCGCTCTTGCGTTTTCGTGTGGACAGCGAATACGTATATTTTCTCAAACGATCACGTCATCAGCCCACGTCTCGCCCCTAGTCAGACACCGCTACGTCACGTAAAAGCAACAAAAACATGAACAAACACTGAACGATTGTCTTTTTATTAACTAACATTAACACAGATTAATAAATGTATTGTTCCATGTTCGTTTGTATACCGCGCGCAAGGTTTTCTGTGCGTTAGTTTATTGAGCCTTTTCTTTTAACAGATTTAAATTTCAGTTACTGTGCTGGTGAAGAACAATTCATAGTGCTCTCTACTCCAGTGTTGCGATCTAACAGATACCCGGTAGAAATTAACATGATAAAGAAACAGCACGAAACTCCAGCAAGATAAAGTCCCTTTTGTGCAAAATCATTTGTCTTTATTTACAGATCAAGTATAATATTAGGAACATTTAATAATCTTGGAGAGTTTCATCGTTTTGACACGCAGTTTGAATGCTGAATGAAGGATGACAGACAGCCGCAGCTGAGAGAAGAGTTATGTGAACTTGACTTAGGTAAATATTCATCTGTACCTCACATTAAACTATGGAACGGCTTCAGAACATTTGAAATATAGTGCGCGAAAACTTTATTGTGCTTTATAATGTTTTTTGTGGCTTTCGTGGGGCTTAACAATAACAGAATAGTAGCCTATACGCAGAATATCGGATTTGGATCGGCCTCGTCTGACCGATACACAATCCAGCAGAAAATGCCAGTATTGGAGCAATACCGATACTGAATATCGGATCGGCGCACCCCTACTTTTAACATAAAAGTCTTTACTGCTCACTCATAAAAACAGTCTCTTGTCGCCATCTAATGGCAGAGTAATGTAACTAATCACCATCAGGAACACACACACACACACACCATTTCCCAATACTAAATGCTATTATTAAATACTACTATTATTTATAATAAATATTTAATATTTAATAAACAACAACAGCCATCATAAGCTGCTATGCAATTCAGTCAAAAGTACAAAGGCAATGCTCTATACAGCATGGAAGTTAGATTTTGCCTTCAGCCAAAACTATTTGCTCTGGAACAAACAACAGATTAATGAGAGCAAAGACTGATTTATCCAAATTGAACTAAATTGAACTACTAACCAGCGGTAAATTCCAGAAGATCTGACCGAGGTGAGGCCAGAGCATTCATGAGCGCTGACCGCCCGCTGACGCCCTGGAGCTCACATCTCCAAAAATGTCGAAGCAAATTTTCAAATGAACATTATCTTTATTAATAAACTACATATTTGAAGTCTAAACAAGTACATTCTTGCCTAAAAAAACCTCTTAAAACTACATTCCGTGATACAAAAACTGTATCATTAAAAAATTATAGTGGATTTGGGTGTCTGCCATGATGCTCCCTGTGAGAAATACCTCAAGTGGCGTGATACAAATGGTGAAGCGGTTTGAGTTCCCATATCACTTGAATATCGCACTTCTCTCAGCCAATCAGATTCGAGGACCAGAAGGAACTGTTGTATTAATAAATAAATATATACATACAGTATAAATATATCAATTTATTTTATTGATTTTATATAAGTTAATTTGATACACACACACATGCGTATTACTGTATGTACACACACACACACATTTCAATATTAAAAAAGATGTATAAATGATTCATAGCGATAGCATGTGTGTAAATTTATTGAGGTGGGAGCTGTCATTAAAAAATGAACAAACAACAGTTCATGTTGTGTCATCATCAGTAGTGGATGGATGACACACTGCAAGCATCATCCTTCTATAAACAGAAAGATTTTGTCTGACACTGAGCTCATGAGGCCAGGGAGAATTCTTTGGAGCTTGTTACAGAAGCTTGTGTTTTTGGACACAGCTTTCTTGGAGACTGTCATCTCATGCAGACTCATCTCAACCACTGTTCTGCCCTTCCAAGGCCTCCAATGCACTGGTCAAGCTCCAGGCTCAATATTTTCTCTCATATCAGTCTGAATCGGGACGCATGTCCGCCAGGCTTCTGCCTAACAGAAGAAAGATGACATGGGTTTGAAGTCAAACACACCTCACTGTCCAAAGCACATATTCAGGAGGCTTTAGCGGCCCATGCAGCGTGAACTCAAGGGTAATCGCCGTCACCAGGGTAATGGACATTCACGGTGGTTGAGGACTGTGATCCGGGAAATATGTGGCGAAGCAAAGAGGAAACAGAGGATTGTAATCTGGAGAGAACCATGCAGAGATTTTTTTGGAAATTGCTATGACAGTATTAAGGCAGCAGTTCCCTAAAAATATTACATTTTGAATAAACCAGTGTCTCATGCAGTAAACTAAAAATATACAGTATATCTAAAATATTACATATACATAATTAACTAAAAATATTTATACATAATCAGTATAACATACATAAATACCTTGAAAATATGCATATAATATATATATTTACATAACTTAAAATATTATATTTACATTTACATTTAGTCATTTAGCAGACGCTTTTATCCTAAGCGACTTACAAATGAGGACAATAAAAGCAGTAATATACACACACACATATACACACACACAAAGAAAAACAAGTAGACAGAATAGAAATAATAGAAAGCTAGTGTTTGTTTGTTTTTTTTGGATGTTTTTTTAAATTAAAAAAAGAAGATAAATATAGATAAAGTAGAATTAAAATAGAATAGAAAGTGCTAGAGTTAGAGGGTCAAATAAAGGTGGAACAGATGTGTTTTTAGTCATTTCTTGAAGATGGCTAAGGACTCAGCTGCTCGGATTGAGTTGGGCAGGTCATTCCACCAGGAGGGAACAGTTAATGAAAAAGTCAGTGAAAGTGATTTTGTGAGATGGCACAATAATACGTCATTCACTTGCAGAACGCAAGCTTCTAAAGGGCACATAACTCTGAAGTAATGAATTTAGGTAAAGGGGTGCAGAGCCAGTGGTGGTTTTGTAGGCAAACATTAATGCCTTGAATTTAATGCGAGCAG
>NW_015638975.1:3892751-3898583 GCF_001515625.1 Sinocyclocheilus rhinocerous | reverse complement strand
GTGTGTGTGTGTGTGTGTGTGTGTGTGTGTGTGTGTGTGTGTAATCCACAGAGGTCCCTGACCACCCAAGCACATCCATTCTCAAATGAGCTGAGAAATGTGTTATTGTCTGTCAAAAATGATACACATTTGACAGATTCAAGGTTAAGGGAGGGTGAAAGCTAAAGCACGCAAGCTCCTGGAAGTGCAGTGGCTGTTTCCTGTAATGGTATAATACTTTCTCAATTCTCATGACCAAATCTGAAGAGAGACAAGCCAAGTTTAATCAGTTTAAAGTGTACCTGAAATATCTTAAACAGCTGATTTAAAAAAAAAAGATTTTTCAGTGTTACACTGTGACATTATTACTCCAAATATTTATATTTATAATGTTAACGTCTATATACCTACACCATTGTTCAAAATTACAGCAAAAAAGTTATATTGTGGAATATTATTGCAATTTAAAATAACTTAAACTTTCATTTTTATACATTTTATATAATATACAATATATAACGTAATTTTTTTTAATGGCAAAGCTGAATTTTCAGCAGCCATTACTCCAGTCTTCAGAGTAACATGATCCTTCAGAAATCATTCAAATATGCTGATTTGGTGCTCAAGTAACATTTCATATTATTATCGATGTAGAAACAGTTGTGATACTTTGTGTTCTTTAGTTGTGTTCTTTTATGAATATAAAATTAAAAAGAACCGCATTTATTTGAATTAGAAATATTTATATTTTATATTTATTATTTATTTAGTATTTGTAACTTTATAAAAATCTTTACTGTCAATTTTGAGCAATGTAATGCAACTTCACAGATTAAAAAACAGGTACATGAACTAACACCATGTCTACACCGGATGCGAGCGGCGTGGCGCAGCACGACAAAATACTATAGAACTCATTATAATCAGTGATGCTGTCTACACTGGATGCAGCGCGGTGCGACACGACAAATCCCCGACAGTAAACTGCTGCTGCATTCTATTTATGACGCACTGACACAAATTTCAAATGATTTTCAACGGTCGCTTTGTCGCGTCCAGTGTAGACAGACTTTAGCGGTTGCGGCGCGACACGACAACAACAATAATTCTCTCCTTTGCACACTCAGACAGATGAGTGGCAACAAAATACTGCTACAGTATTTTAGGGCTGCAAAACGATTAATCGCGATTAATCGCATTCAAACTAAAAGTTTATGTTTACATACTATGTGTGTGGACTGTGTATATTTATTATGCATAAATACACACACATACATGTATATATTAAGGAAAAATATGTAAGATTTATATATAAAATATTTATATTTATATAATATAAATGATATACAAGTAGAAATATACATAAAATATATTTTAAAATATATACATGTGTGTGTGTATCAAGGATATTATAGTTTTGTATTTTTAAATGAGTTTTTATTTTAATATCGTTTTCAAATTTCCTATAATTTCAGTTTAGTTTTAGTTAGTTTAATTAATGGTTTTGTTAGTTTTAGTTTAGTTTTTATTTTGTGAACACATTTCTATTTAGTTTTTATATATTTTAGTTTCAGTTTTAGTTTTAGTAATTATAGTTTAGCAGAGGTTAATGGAACACTTCCAGTGTAGACCAAAGCAAGACATTTAATTTTAGCTAAGTTTAATGTTTGCACAGTTTAGTTAACTCTTGTGCAAACTTCTTAATAATGAAAATAAAATAATTCTTTACAATTGAACAAAAACCAAAAATATGCAACTTATATGTAAAGGTTTTCAGACTTACTAGAAAGCTACAGGCAACCGAGTTTTTATCAGGGTTGGAGCTAAATTCCCCTCCAATGCTGGATTTGAGGAAACCTGTTCTTTCTAATCGTCATTGAAACTCTGTAAACTTAATTTTTGTCCATCTGTGTTTTCAATGCATTAATTTGTTGGATCTTTTGCACAGACGAGCCACCGGTGCACACTACTGTATGTCCCGTCTCTCCCTCTATGAACGTACACAATAAAAGTAGACCAAAGCAAGACAATTCATTTTAGCGAAGTTGAATGTTTGCACAGTTTAGTTAACTCTTGTGCAAACCTCTTAATAATGAAAATAAAATAATTCTTTACAATTGAACAAAAACCAAAAATATGCAACTTATATGTAAAGGTTTTCAGAGTTACTAGAAAGCTACAGGCAGCTGAGTTTTTATCAGGGTTGGAGCTAAATTCTGCAGGACAATGACCCCTCCAGTGCTGGATTTGAGGAAACCTGTTCTTTGTAATCGTCATTGAAACTCTGTAAACTTTATTTTTGTCCATCTGTGTTTTCAATGCATTAATTTGTTGGATCTTTTGCACAGACGAGCCACCGGTGCACACTACTGTATGTCCCGTCTCTCCCTCTATGAACGTACACAATAAAAAGAAGCAATCTAAAATGCTTTGAAACCTCATACTACTCAAAACTAAACGCGATATGGTGATTTAAATGATGTTTGCACTTTACTCTGACGAGCCGCTCCAGCGCGCACGCTCTTCAGATGAGCCAATCAATCCAAGCGGTACTCGTGTCACGGACTCGAGGCAGACGTTGCCATAGTAATCGTAAAGCGTGACAAAATGACTATTCACTAAAGTCAGCTCATCCAAAAATTGTAATTCTGTGTCTGTTAACTCACTGTCATGTTGCTCTCGAACGTCAAACACGCTTTTAAACGTCCGTGCGCTGTAAGGTGTGCAGTATTATTATTTCCCATTTCATATTTTATAGTTATTTCCCATTTCGTTTCCCGTATCTTGTTTTTTAAATGCAAAAACGCATTCTCTGTGAATAGCCGCTTAGGACTCAGCTCACGTGAATGAAGCGCCATCTACAGGTATTTCCCTAAACAACCACAGGTTAGATTTTCTGGCATAGACTGAGAGCTTATTAAATCACGAACACTGCTATTTATTTTTGCTAATTATTATTTTATTTTAGTTCGTTTTTCAGTTACTGTTGATAGTTTCGTTTAGTTTTAGTTTTTCATTCATTCTGAATTTTGAATTTTGTTTCAGTTTACGAAAATGTTTTTTGACCAATAGTTTTAGTCTTAGTTTCAGTTTTCGTTTACAAAAATAACCTTGGTGTGTATTTATATGTACATAATAAATATACACAGTACACACACATATAGTATGTAAACATAAACGTATTTTGAATGCGATTATTCGTTTTGCAGCCCTACAGTATTTACAGCACGCAGCTCTTCTGTTTCAGTTCAGCCCAGAGATGAATTGAGTTCAAATTCAAAACTGATTTAATTTTACTTCTTTGAAATGTACTCAATTACAGTGAATGGGAATTTAAAATGTCTTGGGAATGGGTTTGGGAATGTCTGAATAATTATATCAACTTTACTACAGTCAGGGGACAAAAGAAAAACAGGATGAAAGAACATCACGTAATCAATAGTAGCAAAAAAGCACATACCAGTGGTGAGGAAAAGGAAAGGAATATCTTTAAACATGTGTCACTCTGCCCCGGACATGTGGGAGACACGAAACTTCCCACCACTGTAAAACGAGGGTCATTTTCAGTAAAATCTACGTCGGGATTAGTCAGTCTAAGAGTGCATGTTTTTGGAAGGAACACTCTGCCTTGAGGTCAGAGACCTTTTGCCCACACAACACAGTTTCATCCTGTACACGGCCTCAAAATCCCTCTGTATATTTTTCTCAGACATTTATGACCGCAGTTAACATTGCATGCAGTGAACGCTTACAAATGCTGCATTGCTTCCCATAACACCAAAGTTTATGGGCCCGGTCTATGAAAAATACACTAAACATTGGCTCTGATGGTAAAAAGTCACTTCCTATAGAGACAGAATGCTGCCCTACAGCCTGGCACACAGATCAGAGGTCAACTGCTTTAACCGGGATTATACAACACGACTGGTTAGGCTTACCGGAGCAGTTGTTAAAAATTAACCAATTACTCCAACCCCAAAATCACGGCTGCAGGCTTCCATAAATATGACCTCTTCACCTCTCCAAACAAGCTGTTTCATCCCCTCCCTCATCTCTCTCTCGTCTTGTTTTCTAATGAGAACAGGGTGAAAAGTGCAAAAACATACCACAACAGAGCAATAGCAAGTATTTACTGTGAGAACACAAGCCATTATTTTAGGGCACAGAGGCCTGTGAAATTCTGCCAGAGGACGGTGGCGATGTGTGCATGCGCTTGTGTACGCAAGCAAGCGGGGGGGGTTACAGATTTACAGCTCAAGTCAAACGGCCCCAGTCTCTCATTAGTCCTTATACACACACACAGAGAGAACGTTCCTCCCCTGTGATAGTTTTAACAGACTGTATGAGCCTCGTGAGGGACACCCGTGGGTCAAAGGCCAAACAAATTTTCTGTCAGATTTACAGGCAGAGCAAGGTTGGTGGCAGTGCAGTAAAAATGTTCAGCACAAGTTCAGCAGAGCAACCCGACCGTGCAGCCTGCAGAGGCCGATGGGACTGGGACAAGGGGTTTTAACTCCAAATAGATCTGTAGCGGCATTTACCATATGGATTCACTGTCAAAATGGCTATAAAGGATGTTCGTAGAATGGAAAGTACATGTTGGGTTTCATAAGCATGGGTGTTCTGTACGTTAACATTATGATTATGAGTTGGTGTCTACATTAATGAGCGTCTGGTGACCTGCCTTTGACCACAGTGGACCTCTGATTTAGACACGGCCTATTGCTGACCCTGACACACACACACACACAGATCTGTTAATGGAGTGCTGATGAGGACATGGGTATAGTGTTAACCTATCGCTGACCCTCGCCAGATTTCTCTCATGGGAAAGAGTAACACACATGGATATAGATGCGATTGTCATGCGCATTTTGTTAAAAAAGCCGGTTCTGTAATCAGCAGGAAGGATTCATACGTCGGTACCATATTTGTTATCAGCCGATTTATTTATTCATTCATTCATTTTGGTCAATATTGGGTATTTTTATTGTGCATACTCATTTCTCCTATTTTAACAGTTGATTATTTTTCCCACTTTTTAAACACTCACTTAAAGTTAAAATCTTTAAATATACTAATAGTTTAATAGCACTGTTAAATTTAATTTATACTGTGCATTAGGGCTGCACGATTAATCGAATGCGATTGTCATGCGCATTTTGATAGTAATGCCGGTTCTGTAATCAGCAGGAACTCATCATCACGTGCTTTCAGATGGAGCAGCATTTACTACACATAGCCGTAGTTCACTGACAAGTTACGCAAAAAAAATCGCAGACGATTTTATTGCGCGATTTTGAAATCGAAGAAATCGTTCCCGATAATGACAGCTGTTTGCATAGCTTCTTAGTGAACTACGGCTCTGTGAAGTAAATGCTGCTCCATCTGAAAGCATGTGAAAATACCACATTTAATAACACATTTTTACTCCAAACTCACTTCATAACGTCAGTGTTTGAACTAAATCCTTCTGTGAGATGATGTGGCGCTCTCTAACCATTAGGCCATGACTTCCCACATGAACCGTGCTTCACTGAAAGATACGCATGACAATCGCAGCTTCTGTCGAATTGCAATCTCGATTCCATTTTGATTTATCGTGCAGCCCTACATGGATAATCACACACACACAGAATTTCACAGCTGTATTAGTGATGCACGATTAATAACGCAACATATTTCATAGTATTCTAAGAAGTGATAAAGGCTATGTCGATTAGCATTGCATTATATATATATACTTTATTATAATGAAAATTATAATAAGAAGAGCTCAGATAAACCATATATTGCCGTAGTCGTGTGTTTATTAGTCACGTTGAATCAATGAAAGCATTTAAATCTTCTGTT
>NW_015638975.1:3882241-3892534 GCF_001515625.1 Sinocyclocheilus rhinocerous | reverse complement strand
AATCGCGCAATAAAATCGTCTGTGATTTTTTTTGCGTAACTTGTCAGTGAACTACGGCTCTGTGTAGTAAATGCTGCTCCATCTGAAAGCATGTGAAAATACCACATTTAATAACATATTTTTACTCCAAACTCACTTCATAACGTCAGTCGAGTGTTTGAAATAAATCCTTCTGTGAGATGATGTGGCTTCTTACACAGAATAAGGCACGCAACATATTTCATAGTATTCTAAGCAGTGATAAAGGTTATTTCGATTAGCAGTGCATTATTATATACTTTATTATAATAAAAAGACAAACTCAGATAAACCATATATTGCCGTAGTCGTGTGTTTATTAGTCACGTTGAATCAATGAAAGCATTTAAATCTTCTGTTTATTCAGCAACCGCTATAGGGATTTCCTGGGTTTCTTTTGCTGGGCGTATTTGGAGTTTCCGCGCAAGAGCGCCCTCTGGTCTTCGGATGGAGATTTACTACTGATCACAGAACAGTGCTTCACTGAAAGATATGCATGACAAACACAGCTTCTGTCTAATTGCGATTTCGATTACATTTCGATCTATCGTGCAGTGCTACTCTCAACAGTTTTCATACTCCGCTAAACCTAAACCTCATAGAAACCTGTTGACATTATTAAAGGGACAGTTCACCTAAACTCTCAAAGCCGTGATTCCCATCCACTGACATTATAGGACTGACAGACTGCAACGGTTTGACTTAAAAATCTCCGTTTGTGTTCTACTGAAGAAACAAAGTCACCTACATCTTGGATGCCCTGGGGGTAAGCAGATAAACATCAAATTTTCATTTTTGGGTGAACTATCCCTTTAATACAATGTAAACAAACATACACAAAAAACGTCTGACTTTCAGTCAGGTGACTAAATTTGCTCAGAGAAGAGAAGAAAAGAAAATATATTGCTCTGGGCTGCTTCTGTGTATGACAGTTGGCGGAAGTGATATAAAAGTGTTTATTACGTTTGAAATATGGACAATTTTTAATATAACTCTGACTGGATTCGTCTGAAAGAAGAAAGTCATATACATCTAGGAAACACGAGCCAATTTTCATTTTTGGGTGAACTTAACAATAGAGTTTAACTTGACTTCACTTTTGGGAAACTCATCCCTGAATCAATCTGAATTTAATGCCTAAATCAAAGACATCAAAAAGAGGTCATCAAAATGATCCTCCCCAAAGTGTCTGACACTCTGACACAACCAGATTGCTGCCAATCACTAGAAAAAGAGTTTTTAAAGCACACTGTCTGTGCACTCAAATTGCAATTTATATTACAGGGATAGTTTATGAAGGTATTTTTGTTGCGAAACAACTGAGCGTCTGTGGCAGCGGAATTTGTAGTTGTAGAGAATAGCCACACATGTGTATCAGTAAATTAGAAGTCACAGACAAAAGTTGCAAAGATTTTTTTTTTTCTCTCCCACAAACACAACACAACAGTTACACCTTCTCAAATCCTTCATTGCATGTATGTGAGTATGTGAGTTCTTGCAATGAGATTTACACACTTGTAGAATGTTTTCTTACATATATATATATTTTTTTTTTCTTGGATGCTTTTCTAGCACAAACAAGTGCATAACGACAATGGCATGAATCTGCTGCTACAAGTCTCAAAGCTGTTTTTCGCTTGCAAATGACCAGTTTCGCGCACTCTCCCTTTTGCACCACATATCTGTGTGAAATGTGGTGCAAAAGTGATTTGTGCATCTGTAGAGACAATGGCGGGCACTCTTCAGAGATCAAGAGAATTTTGGCCAATCAGAAGAGCTACACTGTATTCGGTTTTTGTTATTCTTTATAGTTTTAAGTGTTAAACTTTATAGGTTTTTTTATGTTCAAGTTTGTGGATCTTATTTTCTGCAACGTTGGGGGTGTATTTTGGAGCCATCGTGACGGTGATTACATCAGCTGGTAAGTTAAATTATACAGTTATCCGAATCAATCAGGGAATTAATCAGGTAAGCATAATAATTCTACACTGCCTTTTTATCGTAAGTTATGTCAGACATACGTTACATAACAGCGAGCTAATGTGAAAATAGTAAAGGAAAATGAGTTAAGAATGTACAGAACGCTGTTATGTACAGCTTTTGTATTTTATTTTCAGGTTGTGGTCTATTGGTCATGTCATCTGCAACGGAGGTGTATTGGAGTCTTTTCTTGTGATTGCATCGTAGAGGTGGTTAGAACAGGTGAGTAAGTTGCCATCATTGACAACTACTATATATTAGCCGAATTAGCCACTGGCTGCTGCTCTTCACTAACCCACAGAAGGGGTTGTGGAGGAACTGACTAGCAATATATAGGAAGTTTGGCTAACAAATATTGTAAATGTTGTTTATTTTAAGTTCTGTTATTGTACAGTTTTTTTTTTTGTCTGTTACAGGAGATTTCTCCAAGCAAAAACACGGATGCTGACTATGAGGGGCAGAATCATCATATGGCCAGGTGTCAATTTTATTGAAATTAGGTAACCCAAAATACATTTGATTATACATTATATGTACATTCATGCATTTGCCAGATGCTTTAATCCAAAGCAACTTGTGCTGCATTAGGTACACATTTTATTGAGTTAAGTTACCCAAACAGTATTTAAGTACTTCTTTTGTTTTTTGTTTTCTAGTTTGTGGTCTGGATCATGTCATCTGCAATACATTCTAGTTGGATCCTTTTCTTGTGAATGCCAATGTAACGGTGATAACATCAACTGGTAAGTTAGCCAAAGTAAACTAGTTAAAGGTTGTTGTTTTTTTAATCATTATCCATTCCCTGGGAATCAACTCCATTATTTCAGCAATATAACACTAAGCTCTCAATGGCAAATGCAGAAACGTTAATTCATGCATCCATGACCTCAAGGTTAGATTATTGTAATGCTTTATTGGGTGGTTGTTCTGCACGCTTAATAAACAAACTCCAGCTGGTCCAAAATGCAGCAGCTAGAGTTCTTACTAGAACCAGGAAGTATGACCATATTAGCCCAGTTCTGTCAACACTGCACTGGCTACCTATTAAACATCGTATAGACTTTAAAATCTTGCTAATTACCTATAAAGCCCTGAATGGTTTAGCGCCTCAGTATTTGAGTGAGATCTTATCACATTATAGTCCTTCACATCTGCTGCGATCTCAAAACTCTGGCCATTTAATAATACCTAGAATATCAAAATCACCTGCGGGCAGCAGATCCTTATCCTATTTAGCTCCCAAACTCTGGAATAATCTACCTAACAGTGTTCGGGAGGCAGACACACTCTTGTCAGTTTAAATCTAGATTAAAAACCCATCTCTTTAACCTGGCTTACACATAACACACTAAAACATCTATATAATTCAAATCCGTTAAAGGATTGTTAGGCTGCATTAATTAGGTCAACCGGAACCAGGAACACTTCCCATAACACACAATGTACTTGTTACATCGTTGGAAGAATGAATCCCCTCGTGATGTTTCTCATCAGAGAGCTTGTCAGCTTTGCCAAAATTACTGAAATTTAACACAACACAAACTAATTTTTACTGTAGTTTATTTCTGTAAAGCCTGTTTTGCCATGCTACAGATACAAAGTCCCCAGTGGACTGGGGTGATGCCCTTTTTTCAGCTAGTGCATGCTAGAGATGAAGATTTGTCATTTGTATTTTTAAAAAGAAAGTGTTCAACAATTAAAAAGAATATTATAAAGACAAATGCTAATGAGTTATTGTGATTTGTATGGGGTTGTAAAAAAAAATGCTATACAGTGTTGTACCACAATTGGATTGTTTTATACAGGTAGAAAAAATGAAAATAAACTGAACAGTACGAATACTGACAATACAGTAATAATGCTTTAAAAGAAAATACAGTAATAATACATCCAGCTACTGTTAAATTTACAGCAATCTCTTTACAGTGTAGTTTAGGTGCCTATCAGTTGGCACCCGAACGAGCAGGGGGAAAAATAAAATAATAATAAAAACGTTTGCGAGCTGCGAGCATCTTCCAGTGCTGACAGCAGCAAATACCAATAAAGGTACATTTTCTTTCTTTTTCTGAAATCACTCACTGTTATACTATACATTTGTTAATAATTTAAATATATTAACAAATATATTTAATAATCTTGTATATGACACTCTCATAATAATCTATTTAATTAACGAGTTAATCAATCTTTTATAAAGCCTCTTTGTGAGTTGAAGCAGGGATGGGCAAATTTGGTACTGGAGGGCCACTGTCCTGCAGTTTAGCTTCAACCCTAATCAAGCACACCTCTAACAATTAACTTAGTTAGGATTACTAGAAGGCTACAGGTACTTTTGTCTGTGACTTCAAATTTACTGATACACATGTGTGGCTATTTTCTACAACTACAAATTCCGCTGCCACAGACGCTCGGTTGTTTTGCACCAAAAATACCTTCATAATAGTTCACCCAAAAATTTAAATTATGTTGTTAATTGCATATCCCCGTGTCGTTCCAAACTCGTAAGACCTTTGTTCATCTTCGGAACACAAATTAGGATATTTTTGAACAGGCTTTATAAAAGATTGATTAATACGTATACAAAACGATTTAATATATTAAAATTATTAACAAATGTACAGTATAACGGTGAGTGATTTCAGAAAAAGAAAGAAAATGTACCTTTATTGGTTGCCGCTGTCAGCTCCAGAAGATGCTCGCGCAGCTCGTTTTTTTTTTTATTATTTCTTTCTTTCTCCCTGCTGATAGGCGCCCAAACTAGCTCTTCTTGATTGGCCAAAATTCTCTTGATCTCTGAGGAGTGCCCGCCGTTGCCGCTACAGATGCAAAAAATCACTTTTGCGCCATATTTCACACAGACATGTGGTGCAAAAGGGAGAGTGCGCGCGTGTCATTTGCAAGCGAAAAACAGCTTTGAGACTTGTAGCAGCAGATTCATGCCATTGTCGTTATGCACTTGTTTGTGCTAGAAAAGCATCCAAGAAAAAAAAAAATATATATATGTAAGAAAACATTCTACAAGTGTGTAAATCTCATTGCAAGAATTCACATACTGATTTGCAACTTCTCTGATCTCTGAAGAGTGTTCGCCTCTACAGATGCACAAATCACTTTTGCTCCATATGTCACACAGATATGTGGTGCAAAAGGGAGAGTGCGCAAAACTTGTCATTTGCAAGTGAAAAACAGGTTTGAGACTCGTAGCAGCAGATTCACGCCATTGTCGTTGTGCACTTGTGTTTGTGCTAGAAAAAGCATCCAAGGGAAAAAAATATATATATGTAAGAAAACATTCTACAAGTGTGTAAATCTCATTGCAAGAATTCACATACTGATTTGCGGATGTACAAAATTTGTCTGTGACTTCACATTTTTGATGCAGGTGTGTGAATGTGTTTTGCACCATATTCACTGCAGCAATAGCAAAACATGTGAGCGTACGAGTTTCTTGATTTGTGATTCGTATAATAGGATTTGTGCACCTGCAATGAAGGATTTGAGAAGGTGTAACTGTTGTGTTGTGTTTGTGGGAGAGAAAAAAAAAATCTTTGCAACTTTTGTCTGTGACTTCAAATTTACTGATACACATGTGTGGCTATTTTCTACAACTACAAATTCCGCTGCCACAGACGCTCGGTTGTTTTGCACCAAAAATACCTTCATAATAGTTCACCCAAAAATTTAAATTATGTTGTTAATTGCATATCCCCGTGTCGTTCCAAACTCGTAAGACCTTTGTTCATCTTCGGAACACAAATTAGGATATTTTTGATGAAATCCGAGAGCTTTCTGACCCTTAATAATGCAACTGAAACTGAAATAGTCCATGTGACATCAGTGGTTCAACCGTAATTTTATGAAGCTACGAGAATA
Source organism: Sinocyclocheilus rhinocerous (assembly GCF_001515625.1). Lineage (NCBI taxonomy): Eukaryota > Metazoa > Chordata > Actinopteri > Cypriniformes > Cyprinidae > Sinocyclocheilus > Sinocyclocheilus rhinocerous. Next base: position 3,886,663 of record NW_015638975.1, on the reverse strand, counting down.
CTAATTTATTCAACATTTCTTCTCTTCCGTGTCAGACTTCGACACACATTCACGACAGTACCTTGACGCATACATGTGCATGCATCCGTGTTCTACGTCAGAACGCCGGCTCCTGCATCAGCAGCATCACATGCATGCGTCGCGGTACTCTTGTGAATGGCAGGGAAGACTGACATGGAAGAGAAGAATTGTTGAATTTTTCTTTATAATTCTTTTGCACTTTAATGTTTGAAACATTTGTTTCCTTTATACATTTTTTGTGTATTGCTTTATTATATTTAAATGTTCAGTTCTTTTTGTTATAAGAAAAAAGTTATTAAACCAGTTATACTGTATAATGTCAACACTTTTTTTAGAACTTATTTCAATATCGCGAAAATTTTGTACACCGTGATAAAAGCTTTGGCAATTATGTCTATTGTCACATGTCTATCTACGCAGGGTCAGAAAGCTCTCGGATTTCATCAAAAACATCTTAATTTGTGTTCTGAAGATGAACAAATGTCTTGCTGGTTTGGAACGACATGAGGGTGTGTAATTAATGACAGAATTTTCATTTCTGGGTGAACTATCCCTTTAAATAAAAGTTTATTTAATTTCTATTATATATTTAGAAGCGAGGATTTTGTTGTGGAATGCTTCCTTGGTTAATCTACTGAAAATCTTTTCAATAAAGTACAGAAAAAAGAGAACAGGGTTCAAATATATCAATATTTCATCTATTATTTTAGATTTTCTTAAAAAGGCCAATTCAGGGCATAAATCTCCTGCTTGTTTTTCCATTTCCTGACAACAAAAAGCCTCTGTGGTCACAAATAGCAAAGTTTGGTTTTGTACTGAAATATTTCCTTTGTTTAATGATCAGGATTGATGATGCATTGGAGCTACAAAGCCTTACACAGATCAGTAAAGCTTTTTAAATGTAAAGGCCAGCAATTACCGCACAACCACCTTGGGCTAGAGTTTACATCAAAATTCTAAATGTTTGTGTGCACATGTGTGCATATCAAATAATGAATGTGTGGTGAGAATCCTTTCTCTTTTTTATTGTCTCACCACCGTTATGCTGACTGGTCTGGCCAAAGTAAAGACAGGAAACACATTTCCATTGACGTCAAAATGCGAATCTTTCCCACAAACTGTGGTTTTGTTGTGGGATTCTCATAGACCACCATTATTAGAGGTTTCGGAAGGGTGATATATAGAAAATAAATGTATAAATAATCGATCCTGCATCCAAGAGCCACAACAAAAGGCTTCCATTAGAAATAGAACAAAATGATGAAGGAAAACAATGACGCCATTTTCAATTAATGGTAAGAGCAAGAAGAGTTCACATGGGAAGCTGAGGTCCCAAAGGACAACTGGGTGAAGCATGCTGTGCCTGTGCTCATCAAATACCAATAAGGGAAGGACCTTCAAATCAATATGGTATGTTAACTAGATGAGCTGAGCAGTACAAGCCAATCTATTGTTTTGGCTCAGACCTTCGTCTTGAACAAAGTAAAAAAAAAAATAATAAAAAAAAAAATGTTAAAGCATTTCCAACAACCAGTCCCAAGTTTGTTTGTTTTTTGCCTGTGGTCTGTGCTGAGATTTGTGTGTGGTCTACAGACATCCACAGAGACTGTAATCACATTGTCTCCAGTTGACAGACTGGCTGATAAGGAGTATTACAAAAAATATAATCTTTTTATGTCTCATGTCAAGTCCTGAGCGTGAAGGCTAATAAGAAAAGATTGACCTCTGTGCTGCTTTGCAATCCCACGTCCTCTCCTCAACATGCCTTTATCGGACCCTCACACCTGGGCAAATCATCTTTCCATCACTCATCATCTTGGCATATTTCTAGACACCTGTTGAGTCTGATCAAGACAGCTCATCACAAGGGGTTTCATTACAACCAAACTATTTCAAGTCGAATACTCCTCTTTGATCACTGGACTTTTTTGTCTTATGTCAGCACTCCAGAGATGGTGAAAGGTACATGCGAGGGGCGCTAGGCCTGTCGCGATAATTAAATAACCGTCTAATTGCGATTATTTGATCTAACCGCGGTTGTTTCAGACAACCGTGATTATTGTGCTTTTTATACGAGACAAGGGGGAGTCATACACCAAAAGAAACAGAAGAGCACCAGTTTGCTTTTCATGCACTGTATAGCCTATACAGGGCTCCAGACTCATTCTTCCCACTGGTCGCTCTTTTGCAACTAACTTTCTCAGCTGGTCGCACGAGCACATGATTTGGTCGCAATATTTTTTTTTGCGCTACAACATGGGATTATTCAATGCATGCTGATGAACTTTTATCATAGTTTATAGTTATATCTGTAATGAGGAAGTGAGTATTTAGTGGATTGCGTTTAACAAAGGGTTTAAAAGAGTGACCATTAGTTCCACAAACACAGTATTGATATTCTGTAGTGGTGTAGAAAAAATAATAGCGCTGGTGTTGGATCGGTATTGGCCAATTCTTAGAATTTGGAATACTCTATGTAAATTTACACTGCAAAATAATAACTCAAAAAGATTAAAAGATAACATCATAATTATTTACTGAACCCTTAAATGAATCAATTATATAATGAAAGCCATAAAAACAGACAATTAATCGTGATAATCGGCACAATCGTCATAATCGACAAAGCCCTAAAACAGACAATTAATCGCAATAACCGTGGCCATTTTTAGACAATTAATTGTCAGCCAAATTTCATAATCATGACAGCCCTAAGGGGCGCCAGGAGCGTTTTGTAGGTGAGCAGGTGGAGTTGGAGCTACCACACCACACACAAACTGTACACATGCACATAGTAAAAGCCCTGAAATCCTACTCCACTTAAACCCTGTCAGCCTGCTTCCATCCCAAAAGCCTGGATCCAGCATATAAACTCAATAGGTCTCCAGTGTTGTTTTGGATCCCAACTGATATTCAATTTATAGACATGTGAAAATAAAAATAAATAAATAAAGTCCTGGGGGTGAGTAAATGGTGACAGTATTTTCATTTTTAAGTAACACCACAAGAAGGTCATTAAAAATTAATGAGGTCAGTACATTTTTTTAGCCTATGTCTCTTATGCTCACCAAGGCTACTTATTTGATCAAAAATACAGCAAAAACAGTAATATTGAGAAACAATATTACAATTCGGTTTTTTTTCCTATTAAAAAAATTTAATTTATTCCTGTGATGATAAAGCTGAATTTTCAGCAGCCATTACGCCAGTCTTCGGTGTCACATGATCCTTCAGAAATCATTCTAATGTGCTGAAACATTTATTATATCAGTTATCAATAGAAAACAGTTGCACGTCATAGGAAGGGAGATGATTTCTACTTTTGCAAAAATCCTGTACGCATTTAATTTTTAAATAATTTTGGCTTTAAGAAGATTTGTCTCTGATAAAGTGGATTTGTGGACATGAAGCAATCTATTTACTAACCATCCTCCATCATTACGGTTCAAGCTGATCTGTGGTTTAAATGTCTGCTACAGATTTCAGCTTGAGGAGAAACGGTAAAGCACGGTCAGCAGATGTTTACTAGCCACTGGTTTCTCAGATCAACTGGGAAACGTAATGTTCCATTGAATTTCGAAGATGCTGAACACAGTATTTATTCTGCTGTTTGTGATATTTTGGGAACTAAGCAACTATGACAAATTGTAAGCAAACATAACCTGCAACAAGCAAGCCGCATTATTTTGAATCTTAAGTACCTCATAAAACCAAGCACAAACAGTCCATACTAGAGCAAATGGGGCCAGTATGTCTTATGAAAAGGATATTTTACTTTAAACATACTTTAGAGGGTTAAAAGAAAGGCAGAGATGTGAAGTGAATAATAAAACATTAATAATAATAATAAAAAATTCCTACAGGGTTCAATTAAACAGCTGGATAGATGGTTCACATAGAAGATAATATCTGAAAGAATAAATTAGTGAGAGCAAATTCCAGTGGGTCATCAGAATATTAGTGAACTTAGGCAATTTTATTTAATAGACAAACATTGTGCACTATTGACGCCCATTATAATGGTTAGCTTACTGTACATAAACCTTAGAGTAAAGTCATAGTAAATGTAAAGAATCTTTCTTGTAACATCAAAGATCTAGATAAGACTTCAATTTATTTTCAGCCTGATACAAGCTTTAAAGGGGTCGTTAACCCAAATATTCAGATGTGTCCAGCGCATTTTATGGAGGACTGTTTCCTGATCCTGAAAGAGTTGACTACAATGGATCTGGATACAGTGTTCTGACACACAGACTGTAAGTAGGTTTTTTATATTTAAAGAATTTGCCACTGACGATTCAAACGCGAGTTTTGATCAGTGTAGAGTAGCACTTGTTGTTTGTCATTTCTCCGATCACAAATGCAGACATGGTTTTATGTTTACGTGGCGCGATGCAACGC
>NW_015638975.1:3877017-3881824 GCF_001515625.1 Sinocyclocheilus rhinocerous | reverse complement strand
GACGCGTTTCAGAAAGGCGATAGATAGAGAAGAAACAATAATGTACAGTATGTGGAAAATGTGTTTTTTGAACCTTAAACCGCACAAACACATTTCATTACACCAAATACACAAAATAATGTTCTTTTTAGCAACATCATATGACCCCTTTAACACACATAATTAGTAGAGCTATCAGTTAATGATCTTAATATAGTTTAACACAGGGAATCAGGCACTGAGGATTTCCAATCCCTGTTTTGAGTGAAGCAAGGAATGGAAGAAGACGAGTGAAGTAAACAAATGGAAAGTTTTAATTAGGTAGTTCTGATTGGGTTGGTAATGAAACCACAACACAATATTCCAGGGTCGTCACATGTGGTTGCCGCAAGCCCGCCGGCCGCTCCTTCTTCGAATCCGCCGGCCACGCCGTTCTCAAGCCCGCCCGCCTTCGCTCACTCAAGTCGGCCTCCACTCACTCTAACCAAATACACAAAATAATGTTCTTTTTAGCAACATCATATGACCCCTTTAACACACATAATTAGTAGAGCTATCAGTTAATGATCTTAATATAGTTTAACACAGGGAATCAGGCACTGAGGATTTCCAATCCCTGTTTTGAGTGAAGCAAGGAATGGAAGAAGACGAGTGAAGTAAACAAATGGAAAGTTTTAATTAGGTAGTTCTGATTGGGTTGGTAATGAAACCACAACACAATATTATGGCTGGCAGCAGGTCAAAGCACTGATGACCTAATCCTTGAGAGCTCTGACTTATTTACTTTCCTCCTCCTGTTTCAGGATTGAGGGAGATGGAAATGAGGAGAGCAATGGAGCTACAGCCACCAGTGCTGCGGAAGCCCACCCTTTAGCTAAGGCCACAGCTGCATGTTTCAACAATAGACAGTTATTCGGTCAAATGATGTCCACAAATGCTGGAAAATCTCATCCAAATGCAGCTTACTGACATTTGATTCACATAATATACAGCTCTTCCTAAAGGATTCCTCATCAAAACACACTCGGGCCTCTTGATGACAGATTGCAGCGTCACAGTTGACTTGAAGAGAACATCAGACTTGCGGTCCTGGTTCTTCTCAGCGAGCACTCCACAGAACAAATCAGAGATCAGAGAGGAAGGAAATGAGTTTAAAAGGCAGATTTAAAAAGAGGACGGGTTCAGAAATAGCCAGGGGAGTCTGATGGAAAAATCAACAGAAGCGGTCTACCAGAACTCATATAGATGTACAATTAGTGCTTCAACAAAGGTGAGAGAGGGTTGAGAAATTCCAGTAAAAGGAACCTAATGGTTCAAATAACAAAATGGTATTTAAAAAAAGATATCTACAAATAAAATGGTGTATGATTTACTTTGAAAAAATGTTCACTCAGAAACCAGTAGTAAATTTCACAAATAATTACAAGAAAAGGCAAGTAATACATTGAAATAAACATTAGTTGTTTTAAGTAGAAAGACTCAAACTGTATTTTCTTGCAAAACATACTGCAATAACCTTAGTTTACAACTTTGAAAAAAATTACAGTGTAAGAGAATTAGAACCAAATTACTAAAATGCCAAAAATTAAATAAATTTGACGGTAAGCCTGGAACATTTGATATTAGTTCATATTAGGTTTTGTCAAATATCATGTTGTTAATGTGTGCAGAATTTTCCTGCATTTGAGAATAAAGGTGACAATATTTCTCTTATGAACCGGTTATTTTTAATGATTCAGTCAAATTTACTGCCTGGTGGTTAATAATATACTATAAAGAAATATACATATTCACAACAGGTTTTTTGGTGTATAAAATTAATTATGGTATTTTATAATAAATCAATAAAGGTATTCCTTCATTCAAATTTTTACAGAAAGATAGATAAATGTTTCTTCAGTAAGACATAAAGGATATGAAAGGAGGGCGTGATGAGGGCAGACACTGGACAGCACCACAACCCAAATGTAAACCAGTTTTATAACTTCAGGGGATGAAGGTTCCTTGCTGGAGCCTTTCTCCCTCTCTCTCTCTCTCTTTCTGTGTTCTCTCTTCCTGCAGGGTTCTGGAAAGTTCAGGTTTAATGCTTCATTGACTGCAGATGTTGCAACCATTGCGAAATCTGGAGTCTCCTTTCTCTCAACGCCAGCTCATCTCCATTCTTAGTCTGGCTTGGTCTCCTCTCAAAGCTCATCTGAAGGCTGATTGAGCTCAGCCGCTCAAATCGATTCTCAGCTCGTAGGATATGTTGTTGTGGTAATGATGAAACAGCATGTTTGCTGTTTCAAGTCTTCACTAGCTAATGTGATTCTGGTAAATGAAGCCACAGGCCTAATTAGGTTCTTTAGTTTGTATTGGGTCATCTTGAAGTAATTTGTGGACATTTTGAGGAAAATGTATTAAAAAAAGAAAAAAAAGGAAGAAGAGGGTCGAACAAAGCAATGCTAATGCTTATTAAAAGAACATTCAAGTTAACTTGATTTAAAAAATAAGATGGACAAGCAATCGGATAATTATCCTAATGCAAATGCCAATTTTCGGCTTTAAATCTATTTAATTAAAGGTAAGAATGAAATTTTACAGAGAACAAATCCATTCAACTAAGGAGAGAATGACTCAAATCTTTTGTGAAGATTCAGTTCACCAAAAAGATAAGTTTCATTGAGCGAGCCGTTGAATCACCTCCTTTGAGCAAGCCATTGAATCATTCAACATTTCACAAATTTGTTGCAAATCATTAAGTTGTTCACAACTAAAAGTATTATCCTTTAAACCGTGCATGTCTACAAATCTACTATGAACAAGCAGGTTCACAGACAAGATGCCCCAGTTGTTCACTTTGTTTGCTACTGCGAATGTGTTCAGCCCAAAAACACGGACTCATTCAATAAATGCCATCCAGAAATATAAATTAGTGGATGTACATAAAATCAGTTGCTGGTCTATTATACAGTTTAGTGCCATTTTTGAAATACATTCTCAAATATTCGACAACTGATTTCTGTGACTGACCAATCAGAATCAATTTGTCCATAAAGCTGTGTAATTAAAATATTTACTGCAAAGATGACTTGACTTATGACATCCATCTGGTTCATGACTCCTTTAGAAGACTGTGTGAGAGTCATGGAGAAAAAGCCATACCTCAAACTTCTCTGCACTCTGTTAAATGATGGGATAAACCTTCTTTGACTCAATCTGGACTCGATCTAATCTCACTTTCAACCCTCAACAGCTTTTGTAAATTCCTCAGTACCCCCTTCTTCGATGCCACCCAGCACTGAATCCATTCACTGGCAAAATGCCTTTTGCGTTTTTACATCGCTCTTCTTTCTTCTCGGCTCCCTTGGCCTTCTGGTTGTTGTTTTGAACTCAACGGGGAATGCCTAGAAAAAATGTTTTTTTACTGCAGAACATGCCTTGAGCACATTGTTAGCGAGCAAGATTTAAAGGACCCTTTTAATCAAACCCAGATCACGGTTCACGGCAGGGTCAGCGGTTCGTCTCTGCAGGGCACCCAGCTCTACCCCACGCCTACACGTCTCTCAGAATCCGCAAATCTGTCCTTCGGTTGGACATCCAGGTGTGAGGATGAGATTTTAGGTCGTAAAAGCTGCCGTGCTCCATGCCGCCCAACAGTCCTATGAACTGAACTCAAACCCTGAAATTACATAGCTCCACTAAATACTGCCTACTGGCATAGTATTTTACCAGATGCATTTTACTAACCAAATTAACAAGAGGTGAATAAAAAGGAAGAATGGTAAAACAGTAAAAAAAAAAAAAGTGCTGACAGGCTCCAGCCACTAATGAGGTACGATTTGTTCCTGACTGTTTGTGGGAATTTTGAGGGTGTCAAGAAGTTAACATTCAGATGGACTGCAACTATTGTAGTAAGCAAAGATGAATTATTATTTGTCGTCTATGCATTAGCCTAGATATGTACTGTAAAGAACCCACATGAACACATTACTTAACAGTATTTAGTAACTAGATTGATGAAGTGTCTGCTAAATAAATACATTTAGGAGCTCAGGTAACATCAGTAGCTATTATTACAGCTAAACAGCTCCATAAATGTATTGGGTGAGTAATGTATCCTAAGTGAGTAAATAAATAACTGCAAATGTTCTGCTAGTGTCACATTCCTCACCTCCAGCCCCTCCTGGGTGAAGGCGTGAGATACAGAGGCCATGTACCAATAAAGAGTAAATGAGATCAAGCCCCTCAAGCAGGCCACTTTTCCCAACTGACCTACGTGAGAACCAGATGCCTGGAAAGCCCTCAAATGGAGATGATCATTTAGAGCAGAACTTCTGAACTGCTGGGTCATGACCCAAAAATGGGTCACAGGTCTGTTCTGATAGGGTTGTGGAAAAATAATGAATAAACAATACTAAATGCAATGAATAAAACAAAACTAACCATATAATCATGCATTTTAGTTACAGTAGCAAAATAAACAGTCTTATCAACTTTAAAAGGGAGTAAAAAATATTCATACAGTGTACTGATTTAAAGGGGTCATATGATGCTGCTAAAAAGAACATTATTTTGTGTATTTGGTGTAATGAAATGTGTTTATGCGGTTTAAGGTTCAAAAAACACATTATTTTCCACATACTGTACATTATTGTTTCTCCTCTATGCCCCGCCTTTCTGAAACGCGTCGATTTTTACAAAGCTCATCGGTCTGAAAAGCGAGGTGTGCTCTGATTGACCAGCTATCCAGTGCGTTGTGATTGGACGAATACCTCAAGCGTGTGACGGAAATCTTACACCCCTACCATACTGTTATGATGCCCTGTCAGGCCGGAGCGACAAGACA
>NW_015638975.1:3876508-3876666 GCF_001515625.1 Sinocyclocheilus rhinocerous | reverse complement strand
CTGCCTTGGTCCCTGAAACCAGGAATGCACTGCCTGTGTTGTCTGTCTCTGTTTTCTCTAGGCCGCAGTCTCTGCCATGGGTCCCGGCTCCGTCTTCTTTGCCGTGGTGGTCCTCTGCTCCGCCGTGGTGGTCTACTGTCTGGCTCTGGTGGTCTTCT
>NW_015638975.1:3876029-3876285 GCF_001515625.1 Sinocyclocheilus rhinocerous | reverse complement strand
CAGGAAACAGTCCTCCATAAAATGTGCTGCACACATCCGAATATTTGGGTTCACAACGAAACAGCGTCACACACGGCGGCCTGCAGTGAGCAGAGGCCGGGGGCTAGCGTGAGGAACGGCCGGAGGGTTAGAATGAGCAGAGGCAGCGGGCTTGAAAACAGCGTGGCCGGCGATTTCGACGAAGGAGCGTCCTGAAGGACGTGACGACTCCGGGCTGGACTCCGCTTCGTCCACGGTGAAAGCCGATCCGGCAATC
>NW_015638975.1:3865887-3875706 GCF_001515625.1 Sinocyclocheilus rhinocerous | reverse complement strand
CTCTGGTGGTCTTCTGCTCCACCGTGGTGGTCTTCTGCTCTGCCTGCTCTGCCTGCTCTGCCGTGGTGGTCTTCTGCTCCTCCGTGGTGGTCTGCTGTCTGGATCTGGTGGTCTTCTGTTCCGCCTGCTCTGTCATGGTGGTCCTCATTCTCTTGCCTGCTTTCCTGTGTTACCTGATTATTGCCTGTTTATCTTGAGTTAACCCTTTGCCTGCTGTTTCGGACTGTGTTTGCACCTCGCCTGGACTCTAGCTCGTGTTATTGGATAACCCCTCATGTCAAGCCCTCTGGATATTGTTAGCCGCTTATCGACCACGCCCGTTTTGGATTACTCTGCTGTCTTGCCCTCAATATACCTGTTTGCCAATGTTTGATTTATGCCTGTTTCTGACCACGTCTTCAGAATAAAGCGTTGCACATGGATCCGCACGTCTCACGTCTCGTCAGCCTCGTAACAATATGACCCCTTTAAGAGCATTTGGCCCATGTGAACAACAACAACAATAATAATTATTATTATTTTTATCCAGCTTATTTTCCCGTATAGGAGCGGGTGTGACCATTTGTAAATGGCTTACTCGGTGTTGAAAAAAAAGGTGGATAGTGTTGACATTTTGCAATGTATTAGATAATACAAAAAACTGCCTAAAAATTAAAGAATAGTATCAAATACACAACATAATGTTGAGTTATTGGATATAATAGCGAGAGTTGCTTTTGTGGTTACCAATCTACAAAATATTTAAAGCCTATGTTACTTATAGCCCTGTTCCTGCACTAATGAAAAAAAGTACTGTACTAGTAGTACTATGGTAAAGTGATTGTTTAAAATGGTATTACCATGGTAATTTGATACATACCATGTTATTCAATGAATACCATAGTCATATACGTAGACTGTACTCCATTGTACTGTAGTAGGCCTATTACCATGGTACATGTAAACATACACAACACAAGGGTGAGTGCTAGTACCCTAAAATTGCCCTCTTGATTACCGTCCTGATCCATAACATATGGCATACCTTGAGTAGGGTAAAACTAGTAGACTGAAGATGTCTGAGATGTAAAAATAAAAGAGAGAGCGAGAAATGAAAAAACATTCATACAAAGTTCTCTTTCTAAATCTGCTGTATTCAATCGAGAGCAGGCGCCTGTGTCTCAGGTATCTTGGATAGTATAGTGGAAATTGAATACCTTGCTATACTGTAGTATGAACATGAATAAGAGATGTGGGTTTGAGAGCTGCATGTGCAGCTAGAGTGATGACAGGTGGAACAGAAAAGAGGCATATGGATCCACATGGAAGCCTGCAAACCACTCAACACAGAGAGAAAATCCAGCAGCGTAACTTTCCTTGAACTTCAGGGGAAAATAGATTCAAAACTATTCCCAAATGCTAAAAAATATCCTCTAATAATACAGGTCAAGACTGAGGAGCCATCACTGAGGGACGTAAAACTGGCACAATATGTAAAATACAGAAACAATAACTATAATGTCTCGCAGGATATGTTTATATCATTAGACCATATTCAGTATGATTTATGGTTATTAGCACACACACATCCGTCTCCGATATATAACATCCATCACACACATGTAAGGCCCAATGCGCCATATGGTGCATTTTGCCCAGTTGTGGGCCAACACATTTTAATACAAATTAAATCCAAAACAAGCCAACCCTTACCGCACTCACACCAACAGCATGTTTCTGATAAACACTTAAATCACCCTAAACGAATTCAATTTGCTAAAACTGGAGTCGTAATCAGCTCAAGCAATGTGAAATAAACCAATAAGCTGCATAACCTACCTCTAAAAACATTAAAGATTCCATGTTCGAACATACGGTCCTCCTTAAAACAATATCCTTCCTTTCGGTTGTGCATTTTCATGTTACATTCTTCTCAAAGTCCAGCTGAACTAACTGGGCCTCGTTTGAGTCTTTAAACATTTTGCAAATAACCATTCTTTGCAGTTGAAACACAGAACGCGATTAACTGATACACCAGTAGGCGGCGGAAAGTGAAAGTATTTGTGTTTTATGAATGAATCATTGATAGAACCCTATAGTGAGTCATTCACTCAACCGATTCTTTAAAACCATGTCATTTACGACTTTAAACCAGCGAATGAAAAATAAGAGTAAAGATCCGTTCGTTCTTTCTGATTGGTTATTACAAACGAAATACCCGCGCAAGCTCAGTGAGGTCCAGATTTTGCTAAAACAGTTAGCATAATTCGACAGTGAAAAATGCTACCTATCAGATTTTGCTTCATGTGATATTAATGTGGTGTGAGGCTTTATTAAGTGTATACCTACCCCAACCCTAAAACTACCCTTACAGTAGCCTATTAAAAATACAGTTGGTAGCATAATCTGATAGGTAGTAATGTTGAAATTATAATCACCCATCTGTCAAATAAATCTGATTTAACCTACACTCTGTCCACGTCTTGTTAATTATAATGGGAGCATATTCACGACAGTGTCTAACTCAGTAAGTGAGCTCGCACTGAACAAACCGCTGGCATTTGGAATGATATTGAGTGGATTTATTCCGCGTTGTAAGGTAAAATTTCCTTCTGAGCGGGGCCTGCTCCTTAAGCATTAATTTTCACATCTCTTAGCAAACACAAGTGAAATAGCCTACCAAAAGACAGCGTGAATCTGTGGATTGGAGGCGTACACATCAACAGAAAGTGCTGTAGTTACAGATTGGCTTATAGACCTTTTTAAATTCCTCTGATTGATTGGTAATTGTATTCATGGGACCAACAGAATCAGGGTATCTCTGTGATTGGTTGCAATGCCTTAAAACATGTTGTAAATGGAATCCTGTCCAGGGCAGTAAAACTATTTATTTTGAATGCTGCAATGCACACTTTTCACAAATAGATAATGGCAGCAGATGCAAATCAATTTTACAAAAAGGCTGAGTTCAACCAACCTGACATTCAAGAATGTGGACATGCTTAAACCAGCAACCAATGACACACTGCACTTGTAACCCTTTGTAAAAATGTTTTCTCTCCAACAGCCATAATCACTTCATCAGAGCTCCAAACATTTTCCTTGTCTGTAAAGACATGCATTTAGCTTATAGAGCATCACATTGATTTAAATAGATTGTACAAACTCCTATTTTTCAGAGAGATACTGTATTTCGATTGTTTTATTTAGAACACACACTTGAACCAATGCCTTACCTGGAGAACTAAAGCCTGCAGTGATGTCCTTCTTATGTGTATTTTTCATTTATGAATTTTTCCGATCGCAGGAGGAGTTGAAGAGGTGGGCACATTTAGCCCATAGGGTAAAGGATGGGGCTTAAGTCCAAATCACCAGACCAAATGGGTTCAACCACTGGGATGCACAACGTCTCGGAACATTTAAAGAAGCAAGAAATCAAACAAAGCCACATCTGACTGGGAGAAGGCTTTTACGGGGCCCTCAGGAGGAGTTTGAATCCATACAACAGTGTGGTCTGGAAGAGTGACCATCCAAGAGAGGGATTCTGTCATTGGTGGAGAGAGAACGGAGAACGTGAAAGAAAGGGAAAAGCCATAAATCATCCTTACAGGGATAGCCTTTGTGGTTCAAACCTGATGGGAGACAGTAATTTATCAAATACTTTATAGCAGAATGATGGACCTGTGGTGGGCTGAAGAGTTTTAATGACTGATTTTACTTTATACATTATGGGTGTGGTTTCAACCTGTAAACATGAGGACAATTGACTGAAATAAATGGAAGCCACTGAAGACCTACAAAATCTTGGCATGAGATCTGTTAAGGATGGCGGATTAGTCATAAATAAAGATTTCAATCTCTGCATGTCAGCATAGGGACATTAATAAATGTCAGCTGAGGGTCAACCACCATATAATTTATCACATAAAGTCATCGTTGTTATTGTCCTTGTATATCATCTAACTGAACAGAATGACAGAGAGAAATTACCATATACATGTATGTGTAAAAATAAAATCATTTTTTATTATTGTGTTGGTCAGAGCCAGATTCCTTCAACAAAGCTCCAAACATTTTACTTGCTTGTACTTGCAAATACATTGTACTGTGGGAAAAAGGTGGGGAAACGGATAATGTCCTGGCAGAAAATTATCAGTAACATTTCCATTAAATTTATGGACTTTTCCTTAAAACACAAAACATTGCAACGATTAATTGAAAATATGGGTAAAACACTGGTTAAAATAAATAAATAATTAAATATTAGCATGGTACGTTGGGCCTTATTATATTTTTACAGACCTTTCTGTGAAATCATTTAAAATATTTACTGTATATATTTGTATATTTATAAATTGTATGCCCCTGCCCCCTTTAACACCCAAAACAAATATTACACTGTAAAAAAAAATCTATTTTTAGTAGAACTAGAAGAGTTTATTTTGTGTGTACTGAACAAGTATACTCTAAAAATGTTGCTAACAAAATTTGTTTTGTTGATTGATTGATTGATTGATTGATTGATTGATGTCTGTGACGAGTGGGGGCGGGGCCGAGAGCCGTGGGAACGGAGCGAGGCCGGTGGAGTAATTGATGATGAGCGACACCTGCACCACTCACCGGTCTCGAGTCCCATGGAGGAGCTCCGGAAGGATAAAAGGAGGAGTTACGACAGTGAAAGACGAGAGAGGACCAGGCCTGGACTTTATTTTGTGTTTTGTGTGCGGCAGTCGTCCGCGAGGTGCTGCCGCTTTACTTTCATTTCGTTTGTTTATTTTATTAAACTCTTCTTTAAATGTTCGCCGGTTCCCGCCTCCTTCTTCCCGACCTACGACGTTGTTACAATGACATACTCAAGTTTTTGATCAAAACCTGTCCAAATTTTGTCCCGACTTTCTAAATTGAGTCATCTGGACAAACAATTTTATATTGAATCTTTTGCAAGTTCTCAGCATGCTATGCAGCTTGAAATAATTATGTGGTCATATTTTACTGTTTTACAATTTACTGGCTTAATTTATGCTTCTGCTGTTGTCACTGTTAATTAGCTATCACATGATTCAGAGTTAATATTTTTATTGAATTAAAATTGGTAGATCTCATCATGTATGTTCATCTCATTGTAACTCTGTTTACCTGTCATAAACAGTAATATGTTTGCCTTCAGGTTTATGTCATTGTCTTTAGTGTTATAATGCCAATAGCTTTGAAAATCAAACACAAAGATAAAAAAAGTGGTTTGAAGCTCCTTGCATTCCTAAATGTTGAACAATCTTTAAATGCCTTGACAAGAAGTTCATCAGACGAACAAAAGTTTTAATTTGTTAACTTAAGAAACTGACTGTAAAAAGTTGCCTTATTTTTTAAGCTATAGGTCAACTTTTTGTACAGTGTATCTGTGCATCATGATTACTGAAGATGACAAGTGAAAAATATAAAGAAACACTGAAAGAATTAAATACGAAAAGGTAAAAAAAAGAAAGGATTAAGGGGGAAAAATAGAAAGAAAAAAAAGATCTTAAAGTTCAAGTCTTGCGCAGACAGAGAGAGGCGGTCAACCACTTGCAGAGATGGTAGATTTTTCCATTCTAATTTGTCTGTGAGAATGACAGCTAATAACTTTTGAACTGAAGCTGTGTGCATTCACTTACACACACTTACACACACACAGGGCCAGTTTGTTAAAAGGCTCATCTCTAATAGAACTGGCTGATGCGTGGTCATAACCTGCTCCAGCTCTTGTGTTTTTCCTCTCTGCAATTATCATCCTCAATTCAAATCCACTCTCCCTCTCTCTCTCTCTCTCTTCTGCTTCTTCACGGGCCAGTGCCGCAGCAGCCGCAACAGTCCATGTCTGGTTACCGTATGGAACAGTGACCTGGGGTAATATTATAGTTCAGCCAAATACAGATCGCTTCTCAAACAGTGTGTTAAATATCCTCTCGAATTCTTTTAGCCAAGCGCTGCAGCTAATATAGCTGTAAATCTTACTAAATGACAGATATTGTTCCTGAATATCCATGCTGGAACATCAATGTTTTGTCATCAGTTAATCATAAGTATGATGAGAAGGTACTCGGGTCAGAGGCATTTTGAGACATGACCTTTTGTTACTCGCCTTAAATATGGTATGTGGTTTAAAAGTCCTTAGTCTGCTAAACAGATACCTAATTACCTTGCCCCTAAAAATATTCTGTGTCACACGAAGGTACAAGTTTTTATTCAGGCATAGAGCTTTGTCATAACAAGCCACTGCTAATTACCTAAAAACAGGGTAAAAAATGGTCATTGACATCTTTCAAAATCTCTCTTTTGGTATTTAATTGAATCAAAAATGTAAATAAAAATGACATGCTCAGATGGCAAAATTTCCAAGGGGGTTACAGGCAGACTGTATGTAACCCCGTTACTGGTTGGATAGTGGTAAAAGCAGTAACACTGTTGCAGACATATTTTTACCACAATATAAATTTTGCAATGTAAAGTATAATACGAACAACATGCATTTATACACTGTATCTGAATGCATTTATTTCATAGGCTGAGGTAAGTACTTTTCCTAAGAGTAGCTGCCTTCATTGTGGTGAAAATCAAGCTTTTGACATTGAGCATATGTCTATCTTGTGTTTTTAATATGCTTAAAGGACCATGGGAACATGGTTTGTAACATTAGCAACACATTTTTAGTTGATAACATATTAGTTTGATAACATAGTCAAGCCAAAGGCATGATATAAATTATGTCCGATATTGTAAAGCCATAATTCCTTGTGGAATTATCCGAGTGAAAGTGGAGCACAAGTCAGAGCTGGTGTGATTTAATTTAAGGCATGAAAAAATTATTTTTCAGGGGAAAGAGATGAATTTTAAGACAATTAGTGACTCCAGGAGGACTAAAAACTATATAATTGAGCCTACTTGGAATTTAACAGGAATTAATTATATACCACTCATTTTGGGTCTTATCATGTTTCAAATGTAAGGCATAAATATCTTTTCATTTTTTATTTACTGCTATTTCAGACATTTATTATTTAGCTATTTCCTTTCAAGGAAGACATTGATTGAGGACTTTTCAAAGTCCCCATTATGTTTTTATGTGATGAAGGCATGGCTTCTATAGGAACAGAATACATTAATAATTTTCTAGTTTCCTAGGAAAGATCGACTTTTCCTCTTCTGTGAATGAAAGGAATTACAGACCTGTTTTACAAATGATGTGGAAATAAAACATCAAACAGTAATAGGTAGTTTGGAAACAGCATGACTTCATGGGTGTGTAGGTACTGTCCTGGGCCTACTAACTTCACCAAGAATGGCATGGCTTATAGAGAAAGACATAAAGAAGAAACGGAGTGTAATGCAGACCTTGTCTATAGGGAGGGATGAATTTGCACACAACTGTTTGGAGCACTGTGACTGGCTTTTGTAAGAATACACTGAAATCTGGAATACACTGGAGCTGAATAAAGACACTATTGCTTTTTAGAGCTGCTTTACAGCAGAATTTAGATTTGTCATATATTTGATGAGGCTTGCATCACTTATTCTGTTACTTCCCTGTTTAATATTGTGAAGCTGCTTTAAAACAATCTCTATTGCATGAAGTATAAATAAAGGTAACCTGACTTGACTCAGTTTGAAGGAAGGCTTTAACTGGGGCAAGCTTACACAGATGAAAACTGTGTGATAACTTTAAGGTCCAACGCAACACTTTCTTCTGTGTTGCTCTCTAGTTTAAAAAAAGCATCACTCTGCTAATGTATCACTTGAAAGACTTGAACAGTGTAAGGGAAAAATGGACAGTGGAGTCAAAGAGGAAATAAACTGGGCATATTTTTGGGAAAAATGTCTGTTGATTAGAACCAGTTCTGAACATGCTTATGCAAACCACCTTACAAGAACAACATGAGTTCAAAAAAGAATGGAATACCAAGTAAAATGTCTACAGGGAAAAATCATTAGAGTAATGGTGCAGCTTTAGCTGGAGAAGGCTATACCCGGGTCAATATGTGGGTGAGGAGTGTACTCATTAATTGAAAGGGACAAGTGGAAAATAGAGTGACAGTTATTAACAATTATATTATTTATTGCTATTCTATTGCTATTTATTCTAAGGCTTTGTTTATACTGCCGCGAAAATATTTTTCTTGAATCTGTTTTTTTTTTTTTTTTTTTTTTCATTTATCTGCCAGATCTGCTGTTTTTCCTGTTCAGAATTGTTCTTTGTCCAATTGTTCTTCAGTGCAGGCATACAGTCTGCTGCCTGAATAAAGAAAGTCTTGTTCTGCAGAATGTGGGTGGCTAACAGAGACTTCTACACCCTCATTTCCTTCACTTCCCCACAAAAAAACAATATTGGAGACTTGGCAAAATGTGAAAAAAATGAGAAAATGAGGGAGAAGAATGAAAACAGACACCCAGTCATATAGTGTCAGAATGAAACTTTTTGGGCTCCATACTGAAGCAAAGTAGCCTGTAAAAATGTCAGGTCAGGTTTTCTTCACCTCTTGGTTTTATTTCTCCAGAAAATGGGAGTGTATAGTGATGAATGAAGGAGAAAGTGGCACGATTTAACATCACATACAAAGCTGCCGATACACAAATTTTTTACCTTCAATTCATGCAAGAGAATTTTTGTTTATTTGGGGAAAAATCAATATTTAGTATAGCAATAAGGCCCAAGAAACCGTGTTTTGCAGTGAATTTAGAACAGCTAAAAGGCGTTCACCTGGCTTATTGCTTTTATAAAACCGTTAGCATACACTTAGCCCACCCATTAAGTCAAAATTCACAAAAAAATCTGGCATTTTGAAACAATTTCTTTCCCGCAGTAATACTGATGCAATCCCTTCCGAAAAATTAAACATGGCTTTGCTACAAATAAAAACAAAAAACAAACAAAACATGGTCACTATAGTTCCCTATGGATACTTCACTCGTACTCTGTCTGTTTAAGACGCTTGGGGAAAACTCCTTTTTCTCCGATGACTGAAGCCTTTCAATAACGCAGTGTAACTGCACGGCCATTGGTTCGTGCAGTGAATAAAAAACGAACCAATGGCTCGGCAGCGGAGCGAGAGACCCCTTCCTGCTCGGCCATTCTCGCCGCCTCGCGCTGCCGCAGCGACGGTCTCCGGTTCCCTGCCACTATCCGGCGATATAAAAGAGCAAATTTCAAAGAGCAAATTTTCGGCGTTGTTTCAAATGCCGTGCCGTTACTGTCGCTCGTGCAGGGCCCCCCTGCGCACCGCTGACGGTCACGGCGAGTGTGTTTCGTGCTTGGGCGCCGCCCACGCTGAAGCAGCACTCATTGAGACGGAATGTTCTCATTGCGAGGATATGAGTCTCGCCTCTCTGCGCTCGCGGAAAGCTTTCTTTTCAGAGAGCGACTCCGCCCCTCGCGCCCTCCCGCTTTCTTCCTCCCAGGAGCCTGTAAGGAAAAAGGAGCGGGGCAGAGGAACTCAGCGCTCGGTGACAAGTGAGCCCACGCCGGCTGAGCCCCCGTGCCTCACTCTCTCCACTCAAAGAGGTTTCTCCAGTCCACTTCTCCCTCCCAGACCAGCGTCCCTCTGCGGCTGCGAGCGATCTGGTCTCATTTGGAGGAAGCGAGTGTGACGCCATGGACGACAGCATGTCGTTGGAGGCTGCAGATGCGGAGGAGCTGTCGGGCTCATACGTCGACCCCGCCCCCTTGCCATCTGCACAACCCAGCACAGCCAGCACGGGCATGGACGCCGAGCTTTTCCGCGTCCTGTCTAAAGCTGTGGAGGAGCTGGGTTTGGAGTGGTCTCTGCCGGAGGAGCCCACCCGCAGCCGCCTGGATGAGTGGTTCTTGCC
>NW_015638975.1:3865088-3865393 GCF_001515625.1 Sinocyclocheilus rhinocerous | reverse complement strand
GCACTTAAATGGTCCGTCTTCTCCGCCTGGTGTACAGCCCGCGGCGCAGACCCAATCTCATGCAACATATCTCTGATATTGTCCTTCCTGCAAGAGCTGTTGGATAAGGGCCGTTCCCCTTCCACGCTCAAGGTCTATGTAGCAGCCATAGCAGCTTCTCACGCTCCAATAGCTGGCCAATCAGTGGGCAGGAACAACTTGGTTGTTCAGTTTCTGAAGGGGTCTAGAAGGCTCAACCCGCCTCGCCCCATCACTGTCCCTACATGGGATCTGCCCACGGTGTTGAGGGCTCTGAAGAGCCCTCC
>NW_015638975.1:3863772-3864282 GCF_001515625.1 Sinocyclocheilus rhinocerous | reverse complement strand
TTTCTGAAGGGGTCTAGAAGGCTCAACCCGCCTCGCCCCATCACTGTCCCTACATGGGATCTGCCCACGGTGTTGAGGGCTCTGAAGAGCCCTCCATTTGAGCCGCTACAGTCCATTGACCTTCGTCCCCTGACGCTTAAGACTGCTCTGCTACTAGCATTAGCATCGGTAAAGCGTATGGGAGATCTGCAGGCGCTATCAGTGAGCCCCACCTGCCTCGAATTCGGGCCCAACGACTCTAAGGTCGTCCTGAAACCAAGGCATGGCTATGTACCTAAAGTGCTCTCTACTCCATTTAAAGCACAGGTAATAACTCTATCGGCGCTTCCACCTTCGGAGCAAGACCAAGAGTTGAACTTGCCCCGAAGAGTTGCCCCGTCAGGGCACTGAAAGTCTATCTTGAGTGTTCCGCCCCATTCAGGTGGTCAGATCAGCTGTTCGTGTGCTTCAGTGGCCGCACCAAGGGTTGTCCGGTTACGAAGCAGAGACTTTCCAAATGGATAATCGACG
>NW_015638975.1:3823664-3863589 GCF_001515625.1 Sinocyclocheilus rhinocerous | reverse complement strand
CATACTCTTCTTTGGGCCTTCAATGCCCCATGGGAGTAAGAGCCCACTCAACTAGAGGCGTTGCTTCTTCCTGGGCTTGGTCTAGTGGTTTTGTGTGGCGGCCGGCTGGGCCTCGCCGTCAACATTTGCCAGATTCTACAGTCTGGACATCCCGGGTCCTTTCTGCATAGTGGGCACTCTGTCATATGACAACCAGTGCTTGGCCCCCTTGGGTGCTTAAGGCAAGTTCAAGTATTAGTCGTTCCTCTAGCATAGCACGGCGGGATTGTACTGGTTCCCCAAGCGTCTTAAACAGATGCAGTTCGAGTGAAGTATCGATAGGGAACGTACTCGGTTACTAATGTAACCTCGGTTCCCTGAGATACGGAACGAGTACTGCGTACTTTGCCGTGCTATGTAGCTGCACGACTCAGTCGTCGCTTCGAAGCTCCGCTGCCGAGCCATTTGTTCGTTCCTTCATGTACACTCTTGGCCCTCAGTGAGTTCCGAGGCTGTACTGAATTATTTCGGGATGATGATACAAGGCTGGGCCGATCTCTTTGAGTTTAGCCCTACTGCCTTTTGCGGGGTTTCCCTGCAAAATACTTGGTCCCTCTGGGCCCCCTTGGGTGCTTAAGGCAAGTTCAAGTATTAGTCGTTCCTCTAGCATAGCACGGCGGGATTGTACTGGTTCCCCAAGCGTCTTAAACAGATGCAGTTAAAAATTTGAAGCTTGGGAGCACAGAGTTAAGTTTGGTCTCATTTTAAAGAAGACCCATGGCAGATTATTGTTGAAGTAAAAAAAGTTTAAAAAGTGAAACCAAAAAAAAAGTTCTAGATGTTTAGGTTTATGACAATGATTTATGAACGATGTTTTATATAAAATATATATTTTATGAAACATGTTGAACTCTATACCTGTTAGAAAATCAAAGCCATAAATCTAAACAAGTTGTATTCCAAATTTGAGGTTGATATCTCAAAAAATGAGCAGTAAGTAAGATTTTGTTTGGGCGCAGTACCAAATTTTCCCCATTAGATGCCAGCAAAACTCTGCTGGTGCACACAGTGGTTGGATTTGTGATTTGCAGTAGAGTTTTTCTCTCTCAAATATTACAAGAACACACACGCACACACACACAATTTGTTTTTTTAATGACACACATACAAACCACACTCTAACATCCATACCAACACACCCACACAATAAAAGCTGCATTATTTATCCAATTGGCTCTATAATATGCAGAAGCAGAAAACAGAAATAAAGCGAGTATTTTCTTTATAGGTCAAACCTGAAAAAATGGCACCATCTGGTAAAAAATAGTAAAAAAATTTAATTTTAAAGCCTTGCCAATAGAATGATAGCCTATCAACAAAAATTGCATAAGTTTACAGTTAAATGGCACTGCGCTTAAAAATAACAGTTTTAATGGGTTTCAATGGGGACATTTTTGTCCTTAAGGTCCTGAGAGGAACAATTTTTTGTACCTAGTGCAAAACAGATTTATTAAAGGAAATGGAAGTGAAATAGTAAAATTCCAATAAATTTTAAAGCCTTGCCAACAGAATGAAAGCCTATTAACAAAAATTGCATCATTTTACAGTTAAATGGCCTGCGGCTTAAAAATAACAGTTTTAATGGGTTTCAATGGGGACATTTTTGTCCTTAAGGTCCTGAGAGGAAAAAAATTTTGTACCTAGTGAAAAACAGATTTATTAAAGGAAATGGAAGTGAAATAGTAAAATTCCAATAAAAATACACACCTGTGCCAAAATGTATGCAGTTGGCAATAACACAGGCAAAATGATCAAAAAAACAAAACTGAAAAGGACAAAAATGTCCAAAAGGTCGCACACGCAGTACTCGTTCCGTATCTCAGGGAACCGAGGTTACGTAAGTAACCGAGTACATTAAACCATGCGCAAATTAACTATGGTTTGTTTTTATTGAAACGATACATAGTTTATTGACACATTTACCTGCTTATATAGTTAAAAATATAATGCATATATATTTTAGGCCTATATACAGTATTTTCATTTTTTTTTCTGTTTTAAAAAAAATCACTTTTCTTCTCAAGTTATCTATTCATAGTTTCTTCATATATTGTGTGGGAGCTGAAGGGTTCTGTACTCTATTGCAGTGCTGTTGTTTCTTTGATTTAAACTGGTCTTGCATCAGCACAGCTTTCTTGAAATACCATATCGCAATCGATCATATAATCTCAGACACTCTGTGTTAAAACAAAATAAGGCTCCCTATTGGTTATTGTAAAGTTATAAATACAAAGTTTGACTTGATGGCTTTCATATTAAAATAAAAAACGGTGAATATAATGAATGTTCTGCGCTTGTTTTGACCTTGAAAATACATGCAATCGGAGGCCCAGGACACAGTTAGGAAAACAACACTTCATTACCCAGACCTCCTCAGGGTATCATCAGTCACTGTACGACCAATCGATCACTTGCTTTTGGCCCGAGTGCCTTCCCCTCTCCACATACACATATGCACACCTGTGTACTCTATGCATGTAAGTGTGCGGTATGCATAATCACATACACACACTGGTAGCAGAGGACTAATCAATTTTTGGGATTTAGCACATAAACTCTTCTCCCTCATTTATACGTACACTACTAACACACACTCAGACACACACACACCCTGAGTAATATCTCAGCATTAATTTTCCTCCTGAGACACGACCTTTCTAAGTGGAATAGAAAACAAAGTCAGCACTTATGTGCGCTCTCTTTTCCAAGTTTCACATGTGATTTATTGTGATAACAGCAAAAACGTTCGACTTGGCAGTCTTCGTTTTACATTTTTTACAAAGGTGATTTTTTTCCCCTCCGCTGTTTGTTTTGGTCGTAAGCTAACAGCAGGGCCTCCGACCAGGGTGCTTTGAATTTCCAGCTACTGAGAACATGAATTCAAGTATTTTTCTAGCTACACTGGTTTCTATCAAATAAATGATTATTTTTAATAGCCATTGTATGAATTTAATCATGCATTTCGACTTTTTTTGGGCAAATTTTCCCAATATTTTACTTTTTGTTTTTTATCTACTATGTGAAAGCAGATACTCTGCATCTCAAAGATCAAGCAAGGAGATGTTTTCTATTGCCACACATATTTGATTTGAGGTTAGAACAGAAATAGTTCTGTGACGCTGAATATATTTATGTGAAAACCTCTCTATGGCCTGAAATATGAATACTTTATTTTATTATAAACTTGGAGTTCAGACAAGTTTGTGGTTTATTCCTACAAATTTACAGCCATGCAAATATTTCATAATTTATAAGGAGCTAAAGCACTGAGAGAAAGACTGGGAGGTCCTGCAAATATAACTATTCTTAGACAGGAAGAGAATGACAGGAGGGATGAAACTGAGGTTAGGTCTCTAGACTGAAGAGTTGGTTTGATTTAACGCACATAGGCATAAAAACCATGCCATTTTTCACACCTTACTTGGTTTTCTCTTTCTAATTTGCGCACATCATAAGAAACAATTACTGCATATCTTCTAAAGCCTCAAAAATGCACGGCTCTGAGTTATTATTCATTCAGAATTGATTCAACTAGCATAAACAGCTACTGCGAAGTCCCTGGAGCTCTGCTTCTTCCACTCAGTGTGTCCTGGCCAAACATGAGAGCATTTCAACAGGCCTGATTGAATGAGGATTGGTTTTGAAGATTGGTTTTGTTTATGCTGGCTTTCCATTCATCGTGCTAATGGTCCATAGTGAAATAGCTGAAGAGACGAGGGCATGTTCCAGACATACTGTAAGACTAAAGTGAAGAGAAATATGGTCTGAAATAATGATTTTCTTAGCCAAATGCTCTATTGCCCTGAACTGTGACATTTCCAAAGACTAACAGTGATGTCTGTCATGTCACTCACTTTTTGTGGCGGTACATTTGGTGGTATATTCTTATATATTCTATATTTCTCTGCAACAATTGGATACTTTTTCATTACGTGATCATTGATGATCATTGGGATCATGGACATGGAAAACAATTCACCCAGACATAAAAAGTCGTCTTGTTCCAAACCTGTGTGACTTTCCTTTTTTCTGTGGTTCTGTGGTAAAGAGAAATTTTTTTTTTAAATGATGTACTGATAGCTTATTTCCATGCAATTATACAAATGGAGCCCAGAGCTTTCAAGTTTCAAGAAAAGACTCAAATACACAATAAAACTATTATTAAAGTGGTCCACATGATCCATGCACAATATTTCTAGTCTTCTGAGATATACATACAAGATACTTTCCGTCATTTGATAGTTTTGTATGATGAACAGACCAAGTCATTATTCACTGATAATCAGTCCTTCCAGCATGCTGTTAACTACTGAGAATGGGTCAGTAGTTCAAAACATCACTCTGATTCGTGAACGACTCATTTGTAATATTTCTGTGAACAAATGATTCACTGAAAAGATCTGACTTAAAAGAACAATTTGTACACAAATTGCATGAATACTACTTTTTTGATTCTTTTTTTATGGTACTTTTTTATTTAGTTGACAGCTCCAGTTCTCATTCACTTCCATTATATTAAAAAGAGTGATCATGATATTCTTTAAATAAAAAAAAAACACCTTTGGGATTTACAGAAGAAAGAAAGTCATACATGTTTGGAACGACATGAAGGTAAGACTATTGACAGAATTTTCCCTTTTGGTTGACTATAAATATTAATGCCAAATAGACCTCTCATTATTTGTATAATTTATAGCCTAAACCACAAAACAACTGAAAATGTGAGCATGCTGCATTTTTTTGAGTCATGGTCCAAATCAAACATACAGTAAAAACAAAAAATATTTCCTTTTTCATTCTTTGTAATGACCATGCTAATCTTTATATGTCTAGCATATAATGTGAATATTATGACTCGATTGTAAAAAGTCCACACCCAAGTCCAAACTATAGCATTTACAGAGCTGTAACAGATTAACTAAGATTTGGCTTAGCACTGAACTCTAATAAATGCCTGCTTTATTAAGAAATTGCTATTTGTGAATGGTTCCAGAAATCCAGGAGTACCACCCTGTGAGAGGGCAGTTGCTGGGACTATGAACACAACTGTGAACCTTGACCCTGGCACCCACACTGATTGGTTCTCCGGGTTGATTATTGGGTCTCTGCCAGACTGTAAAGGACCATATTCTGCACATTACCTCGACTTCTAACGTCTTAACCCAGCATGCAATGAAATGTTTTGTGGCCTTTTGGGAACGACTTACGGAAAATCAGAGGAGGCGAGTGGCCATTAGGCCCGCTTTGCAACCAACTGGTGCCAGAATCACAGCTTTAGAAAGGCCGACTCAAATGAGAAAAAAAGGAGCGAGACAGCAAAGAGATTTTGCTGTTTTCCAACCCCACTGGGACCAGGACTGGGAGCTGATTCTCTCCCTTTCTGGGTTCATTTCTTGGTGAAACGTTGCCTGTCATTTTACGCTTGGCATTAAAGGTTCATCTCACCCTCTCTTCTCCATCCCTCATGTTTTAACATGCGGTAAAAGAGATGCTGTTGTCATGAAGGATTCTTGCGGATTTTTCCATTTCAAAAGTCCATGGAGTCATCGTAACCACACAGATTCCTGAAAACAGAATGTGAATGCTAGCACACTGTTCGAGTTGGTGGGGTCAGCGTTGCTGGAGGATGATGGGCTTTGTTTTAGATTGAGGGGTACAAGACGGTGTTGAACAGTGCGGTTTGAGTGCATAACATCAGCCCTGGGAGATAGTGCCCTGCACGGGCCTCAAATTTAGGCCCTAGCCCGAGACACTCAGGCCCTAGCCCGGCCCGTGTCCGACAGCTTATCAGAATTACCGACCCGAGTCCGAGTCCGAGCCCGACCCGAGCACGTCTTTTTTTCCCCTTCTCCCAAAACAGCTTATACAGTCGCGGTAGCACGGTCTCGTGTTGTTTCCACCAGCGAGGCCATTTTTTTCATCACTAATTGATGGATGTCTAAAATATAAAAAATAAGGAGAAGCCTAAAACAGGCCCGAGGCCCGGCCCGCGTTTGAACTATGACGTGAAAATTGGCCCGAAGCCCGGCCCGAGGGGCGTAAAAAAGTCGGGCTGAAATGCAGGGCTCTACCGGGAGAGTTGGGAGTAGGACTGGAACCCGAGAACCCGTTCTTATTTAAAACCGCGGTTCAACTTTTGAAAAGAATTAAATAAAATTCTATAACCGAATGATTTTCATGACATTCAGGTCCAGTAACGGTTTTTGAGCTTGCATTATTTTGCCAGTGTGGATGGAGCACCGTATACCAAAATACTCTGAAAGTGTTCTTGGCTTTAATACTCTGCGTGAAACATACAATGCAATCAGAGAAGTCTGATTCTGAAGCAAATGTGTCTGCCCTTTCTTTTAGTGAAGGAGAGCATATAGCGTAATCAGTGAAGTCCGATTCCTGAGCAAATGACTCTTAAGAGACATATAGCGTGACCAGTGAAGCCAGTTGTTATAGGGTGCTTACAGTGTTGGGAAGTAACTAGTTACATGTAACTAAATTACATAATTTAATTACAAAATAAATGTAATTGTAATCAGTTACAGTTACCGAGAAAAAATGTGCAATTAAATTACAGTTAGGCCTTCTTATAAAAATGTTAACGATTACAAAGGGGGTTAAATCTGATTTATTTATTTTTCAAACACACCTACAGTACATACAGATTTAATTGATTTCTTTCAGAAATTGCAGTGACTGCTCTAAAATATGAGACACCAATGTTTCAGGAGTTTAGTGCACAGAATAGGACACATGCTTATTCAATAACTGTTTTATTTCCTATTTGGGTTTATGTATATGCTTTATTTTTTACAATTAACAGTTTTTTTCAAGCCATTGTTAGATGCCAGTGTTTCCTGTAATAACTATGCAAAGATCTGATTTCAAAAACAGTATGGCAGCTACTAAACTATTTCTTGTTATGGTTTTAAATCTGTATTTAACCTCAGAATAATCTCAAAGTAAGTGTGATTTTGTGGTGGCTGTGCTTTAAAATTAGATTATTATAATCTTAATTCAAGTGATGAAGGATTTTGACAGTGACAGTAATCAGTGTTGAATACTACTGTAAGGTTAACCCTGCCTGGTTTAAATGTTTCAAAATGATGAACAGTTGAAAACATTAGAAATTTAGAAAAGTGATCAAAAAGTAATCAGTTACATTACTTTAATAAATTAATTAAAATAGTTACACTACTACTCTAGTAACCTTCCAGACACTGGGTGCTTATGAATCAGTTTGAGCGGTTTTTCAGTTAATCTGACTGAATTACTGAACTGTTAGTTATTAATTTTCACTATGAAAAATGAACCAAAACTCAGCGAATACATGCCTCACAGACATGATAAATATATCTATAGAAAGCTTTAAATTACTACTTAACGAAATAAAACAAATCAAAAACAAAAACTCTTTCATTATAATCATAATCCGTAAAGATGCACTTCTCTCTAAAGGCGCGTCTGAGGAGATGGTAAGTCAGGATCGGCAACTTCATCCTTGCGACACCGACTCAGAAAACACTAGTTTATTAGTAAATAACTCAAATATCTCCTTACTATTTCCCCCTGTCACATTTATGGTAATTACTTTTGCCGGTGCTTTGCGGCAAGCTTAAGCCTATTGCTTGCATTTGAACGCAGAACTGTTCAGCTGAGCTGACAGCACGCACCATACATAGCCTACTGCTGCTGCGGGACAGTAAACACCGTCGAGCGCTCTTGACAGTCGCGGTAGCACGGTCTCGTGTTGTTTCCACCAGCGAGGCCATTTTTTTCATCACTAATTGATGGATGTCTAAAATATAAAAAATAAGGAGAAGCCTAAAACAGGCCCGAGGCCCGGCCCGCGTTTGAACTATGACGTGAAAATTGGCCCGAAGCCCGGCCCGAGGGGCGTAAAAAAGTCGGGCTGAAATGCAGGGCTCTACCGGGAGAGTTGGGAGTAGGACTGGAACCCGAGAACCCGTTCTTATTTAAAACCGCGGTTCAACTTTTGAAAAGAATTAAATAAAATTCTATAACCGAATGATTTTCATGACATTCAGGTCCAGTAACGGTTTTTGAGCTTGCATTATTTTGCCAGTGTGGATGGAGCACCGTATACCAAAATACTCTGAAAGTGTTCTTGGCTTTAATACTCTGCGTGAAACATACAATGCAATCAGAGAAGTCTGATTCTGAAGCAAATGTGTCTGCCCTTTCTTTTAGTGAAGGAGAGCATATAGCGTAATCAGTGAAGTCCGATTCCTGAGCAAATGACTCTTAAGAGACATATAGCGTGACCAGTGAAGCCAGTTGTTATAGGGTGCTTACAGTGTTGGGAAGTAACTAGTTACATGTAACTAAATTACATAATTTAATTACAAAATAAATGTAATTGTAATCAGTTACAGTTACCGAGAAAAAATGTGCAATTAAATTACAGTTAGGCCTTCTTATAAAAATGTTAACGATTACAAAGGGGGTTAAATCTGATTTATTTATTTTTCAAACACACCTACAGTACATACAGATTTAATTGATTTCTTTCAGAAATTGCAGTGACTGCTCTAAAATATGAGACACCAATGTTTCAGGAGTTTAGTGCACAGAATAGGACACATGCTTATTCAATAACTGTTTTATTTCCTATTTGGGTTTATGTATATGCTTTATTTTTTACAATTAACAGTTTTTTTCAAGCCATTGTTAGATGCCAGTGTTTCCTGTAATAACTATGCAAAGATCTGATTTCAAAAACAGTATGGCAGCTACTAAACTATTTCTTGTTATGGTTTTAAATCTGTATTTAACCTCAGAATAATCTCAAAGTAAGTGTGATTTTGTGGTGGCTGTGCTTTAAAATTAGATTATTATAATCTTAATTCAAGTGATGAAGGATTTTGACAGTGACAGTAATCAGTGTTGAATACTACTGTAAGGTTAACCCTGCCTGGTTTAAATGTTTCAAAATGATGAACAGTTGAAAACATTAGAAATTTAGAAAAGTGATCAAAAAGTAATCAGTTACATTACTTTAATAAATTAATTAAAATAGTTACACTACTACTCTAGTAACCTTCCAGACACTGGGTGCTTATGAATCAGTTTGAGCGGTTTTTCAGTTAATCTGACTGAATTACTGAACTGTTAGTTATTAATTTTCACTATGAACCAAATATTAAAATGATTTGGCAAGCAAATTGCATTTCTTTTCTTTTCTTTTCTTTCAAAAATGTCTTCCCTAAAGGTTCACAATGTATAACCAGATTTCAGATTCCTTGTTCTTTTATTGAACAAGTATATTTCAATAATGATGCCATAATTGCCATGCTTTACCGGCTTTGACGGACAACAAAAAAACAGATGTAGTTTAGATGTGGGATTTTATTTTTATTGTGTGCTCATATGGCTAGCATTAAAGAAATAGCTTCTGCTACAAATTCAAAATAAGTCCATGTCTGTAAGGTACAGTTGGCACATAGAATATTGTCACTTAGCTTTTTTATGAGTGTAATTGACAAGAGCAATTACAGTGTGCTTTATAAGGACTAAGTCTGTAGGGAACAGCTCACACATATAAAAATGACTTTCGTTCAATAATTATAATTTGGAAACACTCACTGTAAAACCTTGTTAGTGAATGATGGTTTTGCAATAAAAACACACAGAAACACAATGGAGCTCTGGTGCTGTGTTGGAGCACCAGCAGTATGAGCATTTTGCTTCTGGTTTAGCTTTTTATGTGCGGGGTAGGCCTATTCAACAAAGATACAACACAATGTCAATCTAAAGTGCTTGGCTGATAAACTGCAATGTGAATTGTTGTTAGCAAGATGCTGAAAATGTTGCACAATAAATGAATAAAAAATAGATATAAACATCTGGTGCAACATGGAGCAAGAAATACAAGCAAATTCATTTAGACAGTATTGTGCAAGTACAGACGTGATAATGACGGTGTGTTGAGGACTAAATAGCAGAAGGGTGGTGCCGTTTCTCGCTTCTAAACATGACCGCAAACAAGTGTAATCCCATTATGGTTTTAATGGAATTTAATTTGATTCTAAAGACATTGTTTGATTATGTTTGGTAGAATGGAGGAAAGGCTAGCAGAGGTCTGCGTAGAGCTACGATTAGCTGACACTCTCCATTTGAGCTCAACACTCATACAGCTCATACTTTTGATGTTTGAAGCCTGGTAGAAAAAAAGCACTCCTGGTTATGATTTAATAACCTCTGACACGTAAGGTGTTAGTCTTTTTCATTATGGAAGCACTGGCTCAAGGCGAATTCCTTTGCTCTGGATTCAAAGGCATTCTTTACAGGTCAAACACTAACTGTTGTGGAGGAGTGACAGATTTCGCTGCCATTATGGAATCAATACCTTGTTTTTGATCATTTTGAGCCTGAACACCATGCCTTGAAAGTCTTCTTTGAAAGTCAGAAAATGTTAACTTTACAAGCTCCACATACCAGGCCCTAATGATTCTGAACAGGGAATAATACCAAAAGATTTTCCCCCTCTAAAATGAGGGGAAATGAAGTAGTGGGCTCACTGGTTGGCAGATGTAACACACAAATCCTAAATTAATTTATTTTATGAAACATAATAATCACCACTATAAAATCCAGAAATATTGTTTTTGACATTTTTTCACTGATACCATTCCCCTTGGTTTTATAGGGATGAATGAAAGGTTAAGGAGATTTGGAGGGAACTGCATTTTTGCAGAACTGGAAACAAATGTGAAACAAAAAAAGAACATCAAACAGCAACAGGATATTATATCACAAAGTGATGCGAGTTGCCAGTCATTTGATCTATTAAAGTGTTTTGCGATGCTATGATTCATAAAGTTCACAGGTCATCTCTTTTTGGAGGCAGCATACAAGAAGAAAGAGTCACAGAAACTGTAATAAATTGATTAGAAATATAAAAATTGAAATTAACATGACTCACAAACTTTTCCAAGCCACATTTTCAGACTGGACAGCATTTCCAGCAGATTCCAGTATTTCTCTGAATGGTAATAAAGATGTTAACCGCTTTATTACTTGAAAAAACAGTTCCTTCACCACACTGTAGCATCAGTAAAATGGAATGATTAAAATGTCCTGTCCAGAAATTATTGCAAAAATTGCTAGTAAAACACCACTGATGCCATAGTCTTTTGTCTTTGGTTTAGGAAAGCTTCTGAGAAAATTGTGTGGTGGATTTGGAAGTGTCATGCTGATCAAACTTTAGGTCATGCAGAAAGCCAATGTAGCATTGGTATCAATATGTAGACACATGTTCAGCTCATCTTTCGGAATAGGAATAGTCAAGATTTGAATATTTCAGGTTCTGGCTTTTATTCCAGTAATCAATCATTTCGGTTCCTCGGTGGTTCTCTTCTAAGGAATAAATATTTGAAAAACGTTTTAAATTTATGCAAAAAAGCCAAATGATTATATCATTTTAATAGTAAATCCATGTAAAAAAAAAAAATTCTGAAAGGACTTTTCAATAATTGGCCTTTACTATGTAGAAAACTCAACAAAGCTGCAGTGGAAGATTTTTTTAAATATTATTTATCATATTATTAATCAGAATATGAATTAATCAAGAATATATAGCCATATAGGAGGCAGAAGAAACAGCGCTGCATGTGTTTCATTTACTAACACGAACTTCTTAGAGTCATTCATTCAACAACTAGAATGTACGTTTTTGATTAACTTAAAAGATGCAGCTAGTAACAGTCTTTTGTTTGTGAAGTGAGTTACACTGGTCGCACTTCACGCTATAGATTCAGTAGCATTGTCAAAATATGTCAAAATAATTCAGTAAGGCGTTCTGTCCATGTCGGCGGAAGAACCGTTAACAGAACTGAACATCATTTATAATGGGATTTGCATGGAGAGGGTAAGAAGTAGATTAAAAGTAGACGCTGGAGGTCATTTTTATGATCTGTCTGTAGAAATACAACATGAAAACGACATACTTAAATGGCCTTTTCCCCCTCCCAGCTGATCCGAAACCACCAGAATGTGGTGTTTATGAAGGTTTGGTCAGCTGCTCAGATGTTTCCCTATAATTAAAATGAAAATCTCTGTAAATTTAATAGAGCGCTTTCAGTTGTAATTGTAAATGGGAACATTGTACGCTACTGATGCTAACTGTTATTTAGCGCACTGTTTTGCTGGAAACAAAAGAATTGTGGGCACATTTGAAGCTTGGATTAAAAAAAAGTGGTAAAACCAAATACCACTGGGGATTGCAATGCAATTTCCCACAACAAAGAAACACATTGTTCTGCCTGAAGAAGACGACGCAAAGGGCTAGATGCTTGAAGCTAGAGTTTACTCTCCCTCATTGTAACTTCAAAGAAACGGGCATTTTTCACTTCCTGTTAGCTGACCTATAATGCTTCCTCCTGCTGCAATGAGAGGAAAGAGCCCGTCTGTGTGGAGTTTGGTTCCGAGACATCATAATGTGAGACTGATGCCTTCACATCTGAAATACAGCCAGTAACAACCGAGTGGCCACAAGCCACACACTTGTCTTCCATCACTAAAGGTCTTGTAAGGACTCATCTGAGCTTGTATTACCCATTGTCGTTTAACACCCTCGGACCCTTCCGCCTTCATTAACTTGGAACCACAAAAGGTTTAATTCAATGTCTTAATAATAAGCATCCTTTGCATTCCTCCGATTGCTTTTCAGTGACTTCATTTCCCAGCATTTTTCTCCTCTCCTCCCTTCCTTTTTTTCTCATCATGCTCTCTGCCACTTACTGTCAGGCACTGTGGTATGTCCAGCTAATAGTCGGTTTTGGAGGTTTTGTGGATGAGAACTAGGCAGACCTGAAGCAGGAGCTTTTATTGTCATGGTCCAAACTCAAGGATAGGCTGTGAGCCAGACGTGTCTGTAAGAAATACTCAGTAGGGCATCATGTGCGTACCACCCTGCTGCTCGCAGAATGCATGAAGCAGGCAAACAATTACAGTATGCACACTGCTCCATAAAACCCACCTCCATTGTGGTTCCCATGTGTGTACAAGGGTGAGAGGGCACTGTTGTAACAGGAATAACTTAGAATAGAGAATGAAATGGCAGCTCCCAATATTAATTAACAAACATGCGAAGATCCAGTCCAGTAAGTCAAAAAATATGAAAAAATTCTGTGAAGATCCAGTCCAGTCTCATTCGTATTTGTAGGTATTTGTATTTTTAAAGCACATTTTGGATATGCTGAAATGTACAACATGGATGTACTGACAGCATTTAAGATATATTTACAAAGTAGAAAGTATGTACATATGCACAGAAACATAAAACATATTTGTGCATTATAATATGATACAGATGTTTATTATATTTTATATAGATACAATTCAAGTTACAGTATGATATTATATAGATATTTGTAAGCAAGTATTTTGTGAATGACATAATGAACATTGAACATATTGAGTAAATACAATAAAAACAATCAATTAACAGTTTTTAGTATCATTGAGATACTATTATAGTTTTCATTAATATATTGATTTTTTTTTTTTTTTTATATAGTTTTAGTTTATTTCAATTAACGTTTCGTTTTAATAAACTATAATAACCCTCCCTATTAATTTCATGAATTTCTATGAACCTAAAAGAATTTAACTTGCTTATGTTTAAACATGCTTATGTCTCAAAGATGCTGTCAGAACATGTTTCAGTGTCTTTACACACTTTATGTACCTATGATAATGAGATTATGTTGGATGATCAATTAATGTCCAGAACTTTTTTTTTTGTAATTTATTTGTGTTTTTGCTAATTTGATTAGTTTAATATAGTTTTAGTTTATTTCAATTAATGAAAAAAAAAAAGGTTTTCATGGTTTAGTTGCAATTAACCCTGCTTATTAATTTCATAATTTAGTATTATATGAACCTAAAAGAATGTAACTTTTTTACATCAAGCTTATGTTTTAAAGGTGCTGTCTGTATGTTTCAGTGTATTTGCACACTTTATGTAGCTATGATAATAACTAATCTGATTATGGTGGATGATCAATTAATGTCCAGAAAAAAAATTCAGATTTAAAAAAAAACAAAACGATTTCATTAAAATGTTTCGAAAGTGCATCATTTCACTATCCAGAGAGAGCAAACATGCTAAACCTCAGGCATTGTCCAAACAAAGGCAAGAGAAACAAAGGTGACTCAACACATCAAAAATCTAGTGATTGCTCTGCTTGTAAAATTATATAGCTTTTTCCATTTCGCAGTTCAAAATTCCACCTTGTTTATTCAGTTGATAATTAAGTGTAAAATGAGATAATACATATGTATATGCTTGCAAAATGCACTTTAAGAGGCCACTTAGCGAGACTATTATGCAGTTAGCTGCCATAAAGGCAGAGAATAAACATGCAACAAATGCAAATCCAAAGATGGCTAATTATCGAGAACCCACGTCCAAAATCATCCATTTCTTAAAGTAACCATGATGTTCCCTTAGTTCTGGTGTTATTAATCTATTAATGCTGTCTACATAAATTTGGAGAGATGGCGGCTGGGGGCGATTTTGGCAAGGTCGGAGCAGTCAATGCAGATGTGGTTTTATAGGAAAGGCTTTTTGATGTTGACTGTCTGGATTTTTCCATGTTCTCACTCAAGAAACATTAAAAATAAGTTCTGTTAAGCCCAGTGATCCTTTTCCATGCGGAGAACAAGTCACACCTTTGCCTCAAACATAGTAAAACCCATTAAAATGCAAAAACAAAGGCCTTGACTTTCACTCAAAGGCCTATTTTAAACCAGGCTAAGATGTATTTAGTATTGATATCACTGTCAATTTAAGCAATATTGCCATATTTTTTCTTGTTTGCATCAGGAGCCTAATTAGTAGAAACCCCTCAGCTGGTGACATCTGATATTTCCCCAAAACAAAGGAGAGACCAAAAGTGGTGACAAGGGTCTCCCACCCACGCAGAATGTGGACTGCGGTCAGGGAGCACAGGAAGTTCACCGAGGCTGAAATAACACACCCAAACCGAGCCTGACATTCACGTGCCTGTTATCTACACAGGGCGAAGTGAAGAAACGGAGAAAGCGGGAGAAAGGCAGCAGCAATTAAGGAAAACTAGAAGACTGTTGAAACAAAGTTACAGTCAACGCTTTGCAGACTTCACAAGTTCACGCACGGGTTAGTGAAAAGTGCGGATTTCATCTCTTTTGCTGTTCAAGCGTTAATTGTCTTGTATGTTTGACATGACTATGATGTCACTTCCTTTACAGAAAGCTAGGAAACAAATCAATACCTGAGCAAGATTGAGTTGATTTTGTACATAAGGAAATTGCTGTACAAGACTTTTTCCCCCTCCTGTATAGAAACAAAATCTTTTGTTCTCCTGTTTGTATTTTTCAAGTGTCAATGAGCCTGATTTTGGGTAATTATACATCAACTCTTGCCTTGATAAAGTTGTTGTTGGGCCGCATTAAATCCTAAATGAATTGTTATTATAATAGTAACATGTAACGTGTGTAACAAGGACACCTTAAAATAAAGTGTTAACAAAAAATCTTACTGACTTCCAAAAGTCACTCCTTTCATATACATGAACTAGTGTCCATGGTCCCATTCAGGTTGGGCTGGAGCAATACACAGAGGTACAGTGAGGATG
The DNA here is from genome assembly GCF_001515625.1 of Sinocyclocheilus rhinocerous. Taxonomy (NCBI): domain Eukaryota; kingdom Metazoa; phylum Chordata; class Actinopteri; order Cypriniformes; family Cyprinidae; genus Sinocyclocheilus; species Sinocyclocheilus rhinocerous. The sequence continues at coordinate 3,847,918 of NW_015638975.1, read as the reverse complement.
TGGTTTCACTGGGTGCCAAATCTAGCACTCTGTTATAACTTGCACTGGATACTATGATATGGCCCTTTCTATATTCTGAAACCTTGTTACAATGAGTGAGAGAGTGTGAGAGACTTCAAAACGGTGTCATACTCACCAGATTTACAACGTTATAACATTTAACATTTCCTCCCTACACTGTTAAGAGTTAGTCAAGACCCATGTACTGTAAGAGTACCCTACACCAAATGACAAGTGAGCCCAGAACATTGTATCAGAAATATACCGTATCATATTTTAAATCACTCACTTTACAGAACAGCTGGTAGAAATGCAAGAGTAAGTTGCCCTTGGCTCCATGAAACCCTGGCTGGGCGCTGGAGTGCTTCTAATTTGCTCTCAAGTCAAACACCCTGACCAGTTTGTTGTGGTTTGGCCTCAAAGGTTAAATCTGTACATAAGGTGGTCTGCGGATCTGATGAAAAAAATTCAAATAAAAGCAACACTAGCTCTGTAGAAGAAACTTCTGACTCAAAATGAACAGATAAATATATACAAAATGGTATATAAAGATATATATTTGACCATAGCATATTACACAGTGAGATACAAATACAGTTGATTTAACACAGTGAATTGAGATGACAGCAGAAGCTTTAAGGCAATTAGACGACGTGCATCATTAAATCATTCAGAAGTTCGATAACAGAAATATCCATTATGATTGTCAAATTAAGAGACTTACTGCAAAACTTGTATATGAATGACAACTATTCATAGATGCTCAGCATAGGGATTTGTGTTTTGCATAAATCAGTTATTCAGCTATATACTGTACAATATTTGGCAAGAGATCGCTTAGGCAAGGCTTTTTGGTTTATGTTTTATCTTATTCACTTTCCTTTCATAAATCAGTGATATTGCACAGATGTGCAGAAAATAGCTACGATGGGAAAAAAAATTTAATCGCTCATATTTTTCTTTCTGTAACAGAGATAAGAATGCATCCTTTTTACTGTCAAATCAGTGACTTTATGGAAACATCAAATCCCTTCTTCACTACTTCTGCCCTCATTTTTTAAAATAAAATGTGAACACTTCCGCAAATCCAGCAGGTTAGGTCGGATTAACCCAGATTTCTTGACGTTTCCTGTTCGTAGAGAAGCTTCATCACATAAATGTGATGTGTAATGCAAAGAGCTGAAGTTTTGAGATTCCAGTTTCACTAAATGTATAGTAAAAAATTGTTTCTTCTCACTGAACTAGGTAAAAGCGGCGCTCATGACCTGGTCATGGAGAGAAAACAAGTAATTTGTGTATTTTATCATGTAACAGCTCCTTCACAGGCATGTTTAGAAGTCTGGCAACTTCTTCCAGATGCGCCTGTTCATTTTCATACTTTACAGAGTCAAACGCAAAAAGGCACAAATAAACAAGTCTTTTATCTCTCGTTCTCATTCGCAGCCCACATTCCACATACATGTTGCCAACCCACAGTTGACCCCCAGTCCATTTAGTGGGGATTTTGCTAAAGCAAAATAACAGAGTGTGATAGTAATCAGAGAGGTGGGCTTGCTGACAGCGGGGGCTCAGCTAATAACCGGCCTGTCTCGGATCTTACAGCCTAACGGTACAAATCAGGGTTTAACCTAAAGAGCCAGCGCTGTTGAAAGGAGAGGAACGAATGGATGGGAGGTGGTGCGACGCGGCTCGGTCTCCCTCTCTCTGCGTGAAGGAAGAAGAAAGAAGCATCTGGCTGTAAAGAAAGAAGCCAGTTTTACAGAAGACATGAAAAAGGATTAAACCGGCAGAGAGATGAAAGTGTAAGTGGGAGCTAAAGAGAATACTGAGAGAGTTCAGGACCGGGTCAGATACGGGGTAGCGAGCGTGGCGTGTAATACATGTACAAACACACACAGACATTATGCAACTTTCATGCATATAGAACTAGAACAGGCTAACGCACACATAAAGACTTCTAATTCTCTCAGCCTGCCTTCAGTTTTCTCGAGGACACGTGCACAAGCACCAGTAGGATGGACAGAGATGTGTGGATGGAGTTTTGGTGTGGTTGGTAATTGATGTGAGGGTTTATGTCCTTTTTCTCATCACAGTCTCACTGCGTTCCTTTTCCCACTCCACTGAAGGGTCCAACCATCTTCATAGCAGCATAGTTCTGAAAAATTATAATAATAGTTTATTACATTCTAGCATGTTTTATAATATTTTAATATTTATAAATGGATATATTTATATAATAAAATAGTTTTTTTATACTTCACTTATATTATAAAGAATTAATGAAAGAAAGTTTGGGGTCAGTAAGTTTTTTAATGTTTTGAAAGAAGTCTGTTATGCTCACCAAGGCTACATTTTATCAAAAATACAGTAAATATAGTATTAGTGTGAAATATTACAATTTAAAACAACTGTTGATTACTTTAATATATCTTAAAATGTTTGTTTTTTTTCCTGTGATGGCAAAGCTGAATTTTCAGCAGCTATTACTCCAGTATTTAGTGTCACATGACCCTTCAGAAATTATTTTAATATGCTGATTTGGTGCTCAAAAAAACTTTTCTTATTATCGTCAACATTAAAAACAGCTGTTCTGCTTAACATTTTTCTGTAAACTGTGATACATTTTTCAGGATTATTTGTAAAAACAGAAAGTTCAAATGAATAGAGCTTGCTTGAAATATAAATCTTTTCTTTTTTTAATATAATATAATATAATATAATATAATATGGTTTGGTTGGGTTTTTTCATCCTGTATGTTGAATATTGTGTATACTGTATGGCTAATAGATAAAAATATGTAATTTCAACAAATGTATGTTCCACAGAACAGTGTGAAATGTCTTCAGTGTGCACGACTGTGTGTGTACAAGTGTGTCTGCAGTTCTGAATAGCACATGCCGCATTCCTGAACTACGATCAGAGACACGCATCTCTGATCAAGCACTTCATGATCACAGAAACCCCCGTTTAAACTTTAATCCTCTTCTTTTATCGACACAATTACTACCATCACACACATCCACACAGATACTTACAGGAAAGGCGTAGAGAAAGACTCCAAGGAAGAGAATAATGAAAAAGAGTACATAGAAGCCCAGAATAAGCCACTTGAACCTCCTCCACACAATAAACTTAAACGTCTTAAATGGGGATGAGAACCATAAGAATGAGGTCTCAGGACGCCTGGAGAGAGAGAAAGTACAGTATATTAGCAACCGTATAATAAATTCTGTAATTCCCACCTTGAGCTAAGGGCCAACATAAGGATAATCCTGAATACTTTTTGGTTATTTGGTGAGGGCAATGATTGTGATGGGTGCGCTTGACTTACTGCGGCTCATCTAGATGGGGATTCATGTTGGGCTCGTCTCTGCCGAGTCCGGCGGGCCTCTCATCCTGCTCCTGCTCAGAGATGATTTCCAGTGATATTTCCACCTTTCCCTGAGTGACAAAGAGCAGCTCAGTTTCCTGTAGCTCAAAAAGTAAAGCATGGCACTAGCAACACTAAGGTCATGGGTTCGATTCCCAAGGAATGCATGTCATGAGGTGATCAATAGTAAACCTGCAATGCCATGTAAGTCACTTTGGATAAATGCATCTACCAAATGCATAAATGTAATTGTAATGTAAAAGAGACATACAGACTGGTGGTTGGAAAATGCAGAATGTAATGATAAATAATAATTTCATATTTCGTTTTAATTGTTAGTTTATGTTAGTTAATTCATTAATTAACTACCTAATGGACCTTATTGTAAGTGGTACCAAATTATTTAACTTAATATGTAATATTTAACTGAATATTTAAGTAAGAATGTAATAAAATAATGTAATACAATTTTTATAATATAATATAATATATATTACATTTTTTGAAATAAATATAAAAAAATAAAAACTTAACACTAAGTACTAAATAAAACTAAATTGAAGCTATAAATGTGCATTACACTATAAATAAAACAATTTACAGAAAATTACTTCAGTTTTCATTTTTTAATCAGTGCAGGGCAGTCTGATCAATTTATCCTCTCAAACATAGCATATGTTTTACTGTGTCATAAATATCTAACTAAATAGATAGGAGAGGGTGTAAAATAATGTAATAAAATTTTTATAATATAATATAATATTACATTTTTTGAAATAAATATAAAAAAATAAAAACTTAACACTAAGTACTAAATAAAACTAAATTGAAGCTATAAATGTGCATTACACTATAAATAAAACAATTTACAGAAAATTACTTCAGTTTTCATTTTTTAATCAGTGCAGGGCAGTCTGATCAATTTATCCTCTCAAACATAGCATATGTTTTACTGTGTCATAAATATCTAACTAAATAGATAGGAGAGGGTGTAATCAAAATGACACCAGCCATTTGATTTTAGTTATGAAACATAAAAGGCATAGTACGGAAGAGAAAGAAGTAAAAAGAAAGAAAGAAAGAAAGAAAGAAAGAAAAATAAAATAGTGAATTTCTCAAGACAATAATAACCCTGGTTTGTGTGTAACTCTTACTGCAAGTATCTTTTCATTTTCTCTGTCACACACGCAAGGCCACCAGCCTTTTACTGTCTTCTGCTCAAACAAAGACACCAGCTTGTCCTGGGACTGAGAGAACATCTCAAGACCACACTTCTCTGGAGACTTTGCTGGACTCAGCATATGGTTCAGATCCATTTCCAAAGAGCCTTAGAAAGAGAGAAGAAATTGAGCAAAAAGTTCAACAATTGATTTGTCACACAATGACACACTACAGCAGTGAAACAAGACTGCACATTAAATATAAAAGAATATCTAGAAATTTAGCAGAGAAGAATATATGTAAATGTAAATTATCTATGCAAAAGAAACACAAATATAATAGAAGCAACAGTCAGCAAGTGTCCTAATCTTGTTTTTCTCAATCATTTCCCATAATATCAGTTAAAAATGTCTGTGACCTTCAGACTTTGCAGCTGGCAGTCAGTCGTTTTCTTTGAGGTTTTCCTATTGTGGTCGGATGCTAATTATTTTACAAATGTACATAGATCAGTGTATTTTATAGAGGTCTTTAAGGAGACGGCTCATAACTTATTTCTCTTCCAGTTGTGCTGACATGCTGGAAATTAGGTTCAGCTGATAATAATAACATTAGCAGTAAAGATGTTATAGAGCGCTCATGTGGTCTGAATGATGTATTTGCGTTAAGACTGTTAAGTGTATTTATGCTGACGGTCACGCTACACAACAGTGCGGTGGGTAACCTCACACAGGTTAAGGGGGTTTTGGTAACCATCTCCCTGTACGCACATATCCATATAGACAGAGGTATAGGTTAATGACAATAAACCACACACATGGTCCTATCAGTGTGGTCCGGTTCCACAGAACGTTTTTCTTCTGTCATGTCAAGGCTGAGAAATATGCTTGAAAAACAGCTTTGTGGTGCTTTGCAAGGTTAACACGACTGAATTTGCTGAGGGTGGCGAAGCTGTGGAAGCGAGCTGAGGAGTGATCTGCCACGAGGGACGGCTATTGGGTTTTGGTCTTACCAAGGAAATCATCAAAGGAGAACTTGTCATTGTCCCAGATCTGGATAGTGAGTTTAGGAGGAAGTTTTGTTTCAACATTATCCAGACTCCAAAAATGCTCCTGTAGAGAAAAAAAACATGGTGAGATTGAGAGAGGTACTAACAGAAGAACTACTTACTGATTTGTAATTGCGCTTTTGTAAGTTGAACTGTTTATTTCATTGTGTGTTTATTTTTATTGTAACTGTAACTGTGAAAAGTGTATTTTCTGCTGTAATCAACATGCTGTCGAGTGAGTCCAACTTGTACTGAACCTGAAATATTATTTTAAGCAACCCAGGCTAAGTGCTAGAGATGTGCAATATTTCCATTCTGTCTGATAGTGACAAGCCAATAATTATTTTCATGTTAGAGTTAATAATACATATACATATGGCAGGTATGAAATTATATTTTCAAAATATTTTTATTTATATTTTTAGAATATTATGTCTAAAATTTAAAATAAAACAAATATCCAAAATCAATCATTTTAAATGCTACAAGTGAATTTAAACATCAAAATGCTATCATGCACAATATGAAAAAAATTATATTCATTTTGAGATTTGCTGAAGGTAACATGTAACAGTGTTTAATTATTAGTGCGTAAAAACAGGGTGAATGAGCTTGTACAAATAAATATCCAATATTGAGCAATTTCGGTTAAAAAAATGTAATACTGACGGATAACTTGATAAACAACTGATATTAAAATTCTACACGGTTTTGTCTAAACAAAGTTAAATATAAAACAAAAATTAAAATTAACTATTTTAAATGCTACAAGTGAACTTAGGTAATACTACTTGTACAGTATGAAAAATGGATATTCATTTTGATATTTGCTAAATCTTACATTTAACACTTTTTTTTTTAATTAATGTATTAAAGATTAAGTGAGTTTAAGGTCATCTAAATGTAAAAAAAAAAAGGGGGAATGAGCATTAACAATTAAATTTTCAATATATAAATATATTAAATCATCTCAAATATCAGCCAATAATCATCACTACTAATTGCCTTGCTTATGAAATCTGACCCAACAACCTATTAGTACCCAGCACCACTAATGAGCAACACCACCTCTAGGAGAAACAGAGAGGCGGAAATAAACCGACAGACCAAGACAGCGACTGAGAAAGACAGAGTGAGGAAATGATAGCGTGAATATGCGAAGCAGAATTAGAAAGAGGGTGAGAGACAGAGAGTGAGTGAGAGCCACCGAGAGCGACAGAAACGTCCCAGTCAGAAAAGAGTGTTAGCGACTCCCACTACAGCCCTGAATCAGCACCCCACCGCCAGACAGGATTCCATCTGCGTGACAGCATTCCCACCGTACTGTACCCGTGATGGATGTGCGGACAAACACAACGAGGATAATGAACTCACACTTCACAGAGCTGCACTGCTGCCGTTCACCGGTAAACAGGCCGCATCGGTCTGCACATCCTGCCTGACAACCGCATACAGCTCCATCAAAACAAATACTGCAAACAAGAACTCACTTCTAATTTATCCCCGAGGGCCGCATTTCATGCAAGAGAATCCGTTTCGCTGTGTATCGGTTCTATTGTGTGTTGCGTCCAACAAACTTCAGCCAAAGCGGATCTATCTTTTGACAGCTGTTGCGGGCCGCTCTCAGTTTAATGGGTGGAACCGCTATCTTCAATCTTACCATAACTGATCTCTTGCCTGCCAAAACCTCACTTTAACTGTTTTCCCTGAGATTGCTTGGCTGAAGTCTGGACTGTCTCGCAGTTACAAGATGTTCATGTACCACGTTCGGTAAGTGGAAGCGTGCCAGATGCAGCCTGCAACATATCTGGCTTTGAAACATTGCATTAAACACCTGCCAACTGCAGTGATATCCTTCAAAATGTGGCCGTTAGACTAAACCTCTGCAAATCATGCAGGATGACCTGCGGATCACCTATTCAGATTCAATCAAGGCCGGAGATTTTCATTTCAACAACATAGCTGAAGCGCAGGGTGCGGATATAAATGTCGACAGGCCTAGCGTCACTAGCTAACCACTAAACAAATCCGGTCCGAGTTTTCTTTTTACGTCTTTTTCAATTGACAATTGACATATTTCCACTAAACTCACAAATGCAGATCATGTCCTGCTTTCTTATCAACAGTTCAGATTCATTTAGAGTTTTCCTTTATGTCTTTCTCAATTGACATGCAGTTGGTTTCCACTTAATTTACAAATGCAGATTACGTCTCACCTTCTTATCAACGGTGCATAACTGTTCTGCAGGTAAATAGTGAAAGGGGAAGAGGAAGCGCCAATTAAAGTTGCCTTCGCCACCCAGTGATCGATAGTGCACGTCTGTTTTCTGCTTGTTCTCTTCATGGCCATGCATCCAGCTAGGATTTAAAAAATAACATTCACAATTACCTGGCACATCATTTCCAACACATTAGAAGACCATGCTGCTTAGCTGTAATTGGCCTACAGCTTGGGTCTATGGTTGCCTTGCAACTGTGTGTTTGTTGCTACTGATCGATAATTTTTGCAAGCCGTTGTTACTATTGGTCACAGTGGCAACAGACAAGCAACAGGCCCGTGACATGGGAAACAAGAACAACTTCATTTAACCAGAGCTTATACACACAAACCCAACAACCCATTTATGACACCCAGATGTACCCTTTCACATAAATGTCACTCATCTTCTCCCCAGTAACACTGACATCATCCAAGATAACATCTCTTGTGTTCCATATAATACAGCGCAGGAAGAACCTATGGGAGAAGAAAACATGGACACGTTCTGCTTCTAGATGTGTTTTGAGAACAAAATTGATAGATACTAAACCAAGGAAATGCTCTTACTTTTTGGCTTTGCGTGGCGTGATGTTGAACGGAGGTCCTGGTGGACCTAAAGATTTGGGGAAAATGTCCACCCACATTTGCAACCGCCCCTGGGTTTTGATAAATTAAATTACTCAGTAAAGAGTGAGAGGGCATATCAAGAAAAACCTGAGACAAGCATAGAGATAGCTATATGATATAACGTGGCTCTGCTAAAAAAATTAAATTAAAATTAAATTAAATTGTATTAATTTTTGTCAAAATTAAAGAATAAAATAAATATCATTACATAAACAAAATTAAAAAATTAAATAAATGATATTACTTCTTAAAATTTAGTATAGAATGAAATAAATACATTGCATATTTACTATAAGATAAAATAAACTATTACATTTTACATTAATATAGAATAAAATATGCAATTTTGCATAAAATCTACAAAAATAAAAAATAAATGTAAATGATACATATAAAATAACAAAAAATTGAATTTTGGTAATAGGAATATTAAACTTTGTAACCTGTTCTATATCTGGCTGAAGGGGGCTGTAGAGGGGTCGCGTCTCTACATGTTCGGGCACCAGACCCTGTCTCCTCAACACCAAGAGAGCTAGACGCTCCATCACTGGTCCCAGGTGAGGGTTAAGAGGTTTCCCTTCATCTGAGGGCCAAATGTAGTCAACAATAACGTCACTGTGGTTTAAATTCATATTGACACAAAATGTTGAGACACTTCAAACTTTTATGTTTTTAAAATAGTTTAACAGTTATAAGGAAGATTCCTCACAATGTTATTTTCCGTTAAAACCATGAAATGGAACCACTATGTAACCTCTGATTTGATATGAAGAACATTTGGGCATCAAGTTTTATTAAGTCGGAACCGAGAGCAGAAAAAAGCCAACATTCATGAAGCATTCCACTTAAATAGTCGGAAATGTTTATCTTTCCCTGTTCCTCAGATGATGCGTTGATTGCACTGCTGTTGCTCTAGGAAGAGAGTTTCCCCTTGTCAAAAAGCAAAAAGAAAGAGCGAGGGAAGAAAAAAAAATAAACGTCCACTGTTGAGTTTATGCTTTGAAACCTTGTGTCACGTCCCTGAGGGAAACGTGGTTGGAGTGTGGAGAAAAGAGGAAAAAGACTAAAGTGGAGGAAGACAATTTCTGCCATGAAGTTGGATGCCCGAAAAGGCCACCTGATAATTGCTTTGACGCGTGGGTTGCGTGGTTACAAGGGCCAAACAAAGAGATGTAGTATTCCTCCGCGGCGAGACACGGGAGCAGGAGGCTGAGGAGCCCGCCACACTGTTGACCTTGGCTGAACACACTTGTATGCTAGTTCACCATAAATCTGAAGCCGACCTCATCCCAAAGCATCATGGAAGGGAAAATGGCTGAAGAGCTTGGCTTTCTACAGGCCCTGCGTGACATCTGACTGCTTGAAAGGCGGCCGTGGGACTTGAAGTGCTTAGAGGTCAAACCAGAAGGGCTGGGAGGATCTGATGGAGGTTACGCACAAGTAAGATCAACATAATACACACCTAACGGTGAACTAGCATTAGTTAGCGTCATCTTCCCCAGGGCACACTTTTAAACAGGAGGGGACGTCAGGTTGCTGTGGCAAGGAGTGATAAATTTGCTGTGAATGAATGATTATGTCAAAGGTGCTGTATGTTTACACAGGTCCTTCGTCTTTACAATATCGCACTTGTTTTTCTTCGCACAGAGGAACAACTCATTCTTTCCGCTCATAGCACCGAGCAAGAACAGCCAAGCGGCCTCCCCGACAGCTCTGTGATCCCACACACACAGATATGATGTATGGCACAACCCGAGACATATATCGTTATTCTTTTTCTGTCAGTGTTTTCACAGAACCGCAGCCGATCTCGTGCTCGACTCGCTTTTTTTAATGACGGAAGATGTGATGGAGTCAGGCTGCTGCTTTGATTAGCTCTTACTCGTGACTAATGCTTTCAGCAGCTCCAAAGAAAAGACTTCCACTTTCTTTTTTCGCCGTCCAGCCTGTGGGTTTGATAGGTCGCGATGCCTCTGTTTATTCGTACGTACGCGCCCACGTGAGAAGCCGCTCTCGGTAACGACAATCGCAGAATTAATGATCAAATATCATGAACATTAAATTCAGTGGTAAGAAACTAGTTGGAGTGTGTGTTTAGGACACTGACCAAGGTCTGCAACTGTGTGCTCCTGTCCTCTGAAGTAGATTCTGTCCTGCTTGTAGACGGGCAGTTTGTAGTTTCGCCTCTCGCACAGACGATGAAGTAACTGGGATGGTTTCGGCTGATCTCGCCACTGGTTAACTCCAGACCTAGAGCCGGCACAGAGACAAAAGGAGTTTATTTATAATGCAAAACTAAGCAGAATGTGTTATCATAGTTATTGTAACTGTCAACAGTTAATCAAAACTTAGGGTTAGGGACCTGCAAAACCATCTTAAACCAGTTAAGACCAGCACTCGACCACGGGCTGTTTGAAGTTGTTTTTAAGCAGGGATGTGTTTCAGAATTATATGACAATAGAGTTTTTAAAAAAAAATGGTTTGCTGGTCTTTAGAAGATCTTGAGGATCACAATATGACACTGGATCAAGTTAAGTTTTACAACATAAATTTCCTGTTTTTTTTGTTTTTTTTACAGTTTTCATAATGACTCCTAATAATACCTGGTAGGTGAAAGGATATACAATCAGAAACAGAGGCATTTCTTACAAACAGTAGGACTGTGGCAGGCCGCAGCGAGCACCATGACGTGACAAGAAGCGATTCTCCAAATCAATGATGGTCTCTCCGATTTTCTCATCCTTAGTGACCATGTCATAATCATACAGCATGATCTTTAGGTCTTTCTCAATGGGCAGAGAGCATGTCAGCTCAAACATCCTAAATGAGAAGCAAAAGACACAGTTTAATCTCTGAATTATTTGGCTTAAATGTTTTCAAAATCAGTAATTCACATGCTTGCTATTCAGTCATCATTTAGCCACCAGATCAAACCTTCCGTCTGGCACCTAGTCAAAGTCAAGACCCTCAGAATTAGAGGCGTCGTCATTATTATGAGTGTGGTGACCCCTGCTGGTATAATTGAGCCTTGCAATGACGTGTTTCTATATCTGTATGTGTGTGTGTGAATCTGTTCAGGGACAGAAAGAAAGAGGAAAAAAACTTACTTTCCAAAGACAGGGTCCAAAGTACAGGGTATGTAATTGTCGTGGTCATCGACTGATTTCTTGCCAAGTGTGATCTTAACATAGGGGTCACACTACGAAAGAACAAGCAGTGCTTGTTAGTATGTGTTAACATAGCCACACAGTCGCACATAAATGCTATAAGCGACAATATCCAAAACAGCACACCCTCTTTTTGTACTTAAAACAACCGCTCTTTGCTCTTTCGGTGGAAAAAAGCATCAAATCTCTGTGATCAGTGTCTGTTTCATAGGCAGCGAGTACATGTGTGAAATGTTCCATATCATAACTCCTGGCCTGAGTAGGTGATGAAAGCACGTCATCTTAGCATATTCGCAACTAATGAAGGGAAATCCCATCTGACACAGGGCCAGCGGTGGTGGCGTGTTGGCCAGGTCTCAGGCAGCGATTGCGAGTTTATGGTTGTGGGTAAAAGGGTGGCTCCATGTTTTCATAAAGCAATTTCTCAGCTCTCTTATGACTCTGGCACTTTGCAAGGACTCCTCTGGCTGATGAAGAAAAACTAGAGATTTGTGAATGCGTCTAGTGAAAATACAAGGGCTGTTGTAACAACCTCTCTCAACCCCGAGCCATATACAAGGTCACTGAAAAGCGAACTGCTTGTTCACATGTTTCTTTCCTTTAGTGCCTTGTTTTGGTTGTGTTGTACCTACCTTGCCGTTGGCATCTTTGGGCTGTAAGCCATAGGCCTGGATGATGTAGACGCGTACCAGGCACTGCTCTAAACCGTTCGGGGGGAGTTTGCGGAACTGGCGTGGGGGTATGGGCATCGAGGGATCGTCAGGCAACGGATAGATCTTAAATGAGCCCTGAAGGAGGACAGGAGTCAGTGTAACTCATGGTGCAATTTAGTTTGACTTTTTTTGGAGACCTGCTGTCTGGGGCCTCCAGACAAACCTCAAATTACACTTAAATCCCTCAAATTTAGTTCCCTCAAATCCTACTAGAACTAAACCAGTTGTAATCCAAATAAACCAGGAAAAAGCATCTAGACTCTTTAAATTAAAGGTCCCAATTAGAACCAAAAATGGGTTTTACAGTCATATGCCGGATGCCACAGGAGGGTATTTTTAAGTTTAAGTTCCAACCCCATATTACTGTCATACTTTCATTATCTAAAAAGATAAATATTAAAATAATAATAATACTACGACTGAACGTATGACATAACAAATTTACTAAAACTACTACTTGGCTCAGCAACCCTATACAACATAACATGGTTCTTGGTAAGTGACCTAAAGTTCCCAGAACCATTAAAGAACCTCTATTTTTAAGAGACAGTGTCTGTAAAGAAGGCAAGGAGTTCTAGACAGTTTACCAAAAGAATGGCATATGACTCTGGATCTCTTGCAGAACGCTCTAAATTAACAAACTGTTGAATGGTAAATTTGACAAAGTACAGACTGAACCTGCCAGAGGCAAGTATGTGATCAGTTTAAATAGAAGGGCCAATTCAAATGACTTTTCATTAGCTTAGCTAATAAGCATCCATTGCTTCATCTGGCGCCGTCTGAATTCTTTTCCTCTTGGAGACTGAATGTGATAGCAGTTGATAGTAGCTGAGAGGTTATGAGTGACCCTACCTTGAACTCTCCAACAACAGAAGGGTCTTCACTCTCGTTCTGGACTCTTCCACGGTGAAGTTTAAATGTTTGACAGAAATCAGCCAACCGCTCAAAGCCTTCAGCCTTCTCCAGTTCTCTGTCATACACCTGAGAAAGGAGCACAGGAGAGTGTGTATTTTGTGATATATGATTTGCATGCAGATCTAGTTCTTTAAAAACATGCCGTAATCAACTGAAAGGGCTGAAAGGACACATACTATGGACAAGACATCCATTGTTTGTCTTGCCAAAGCAGTTTTCTTTAAGAATCTTGGACTCTGAGATCTTTAATTGTAGGTTTAACATATCAGGTGCAAGTCAAACAACCTCAAAAGCATCATTAAGGCAAAAAGATCTGGAAATTCCTGATTATGAGAATGTTAAAAAACGGCAATAAAAATGCACAACAACGATTTGTGCCCAGGGAAAATATGCTTCGCCGTGACATTACACAACTTTTAACTAGCGGCGCACAACTCTCCAACCAAGCGGCCACCCAGGAGACAACTTAGTGACAAAAGTATGAAGGAATCCTCGTAAGCGAGTCGCTCTGTTTTTCTAGTTGACTCATTTAGGCCTGGTCCCTGAACATGTGACACATGACACATGAAAACCCTCTCCCAGTCTCTTTTGCTCTTTCCCTGCCTTCAATCTCTCCCTCAGGCACCATTAGCCCAAAATAACAACTAATCTCAGCAGTTTTAGGGAAAGTGTTTCTGTCTGCTGCTCCTCCCGGTGTGTGGGACGCTCTCACACGGTGGCAGCCAACAATCGAACCCCGGGCCTCGCAGGTAGCCCTGAGACCCCAGCCCCTGCCAGATGACTAACGGACACGTTCAGATCGTAAAGGTTGGAAATAGTGGCTAAGGCAAGTAGAGAGAGAACGTGGTGACAGGGGAGATCACTGACAAACCAGCCAGAGATCGAGGGATGGTAGGGAGGTGTGGGCTGGGGGGAAAACAGGCCGATGACGTCAGTAACGGAGCCCTTGTCTGCACTTGGTTATCCCCCTGCGGCAACCCCAACATGAATTCATTGGAAAAGTTGGAAATCTGGCAGCCACAGGCTTTATTATAAATGGATAAGCTTGTGGGAAGTGGGCTGGAGTGGACTGGAGTCGGGGTGAGTGAGCGTTTGAAAGTAGGCATGCGCACTCCCGAGAGAGACCACAGGGCTTTGAAGTTCTGGCATCACTATGTTTGGTTTTCTTTGGGCACTGATAATGTCACTATAGTTACGATGAACTTTTGCTGTTAATCTCCATGTACAGATTTCATACCACTGGGATTGTGGTAGATGTGCCTTTGGGGAGACATGAGGATGAATAAACAATGACAAAATGTTCACTTTTGGTTAATTATTCCTTCACATTTCACAGAGAACTTTTTATTCTCTAGTTCTGTAGGAAACCAGGGTTCTTCTCCCCAAAATGTTCTGTCATCCCAAACCAGTATGAACACAAAAGAAGAAAAATGTTTTGAAAAATGCCTTAAGGGCTGTCAGTGTCATTGATTGGACGAATGCACCATGCAACCCATTGCCATGCACCACGCATCCTTGCCCTGCCCTTTACGATCAAGTTTTTCATTAATGGAGCTTTCGGCCTATGCTATGCAAGTAACTATAAAACAGTTTCTTCTTCCAGGTCTCATGTTTTCTGTCAAATGCTGAATTCACTGTTTATAAAATGCTTGGTGTTTCTGTGACTGTCCAAAGCATGTAAATATGAGGTACGTGATCGGGTGTCTGTTAGTAAGCATCTAGCACAGGGGTGGCGAACGTCGGTCCTGGAGAGCCGCAGCCCTGCAGAGTTTTGCTTCAACCCTAATCAAACACACCTGAACAATCTAATCAAGGTCTGAACGGCTTCTAGGAAGCTACAGGCAGGTGAGTTTTTATTAGGGTTGGAGCTGAACTCTGCAGGGCTGAGGCTCTCCAGGACCGGAGTTCGCCACCCCTGATCTAGCATTACATTCTAACACCACATTGTTTCACACTGCACAAATTTGGCACCGCAATGTGGGGTTAACACCACAAAAGCTAACCCTTCTCTGGGACAGTGTTTCATAAGCATCGTTAATGCTGTTAATAAGCTAAAAGAGTGAAACATTCCTTAACCAGGGGGTTTAAAGTGGAGTTTAGAATCAAGATAACCCAAAATTAAAGGGATAGTTCACCAAAAAATGAAAATTCTGTCATTAATTACTCACCCTCATATCGTCCCAAACCTGTAAGACCTTTAACTTCAGAACACAAATTAAGATATTTCTGATGAAATCCGAGAGCTTTCTGACCCTGCATAGACAGCAATGTAACTGACCTGTTCAAAACTTTATTTTTCGTGTCAGACTTCGACGCGCATTCACAACAGTACCACAACGCATGCATGTGCATTCCTCTGCTTGCAAACAAGTCGCAGGGCATGTACTTTCTACGTCAGAACGCCGGCTGCTGCATCAGCAGCATCACATGCATGCGTCGCGGTACTCTCATGAAAGCGCGGTGAAGACTGACATGGAAGAGAAGAAATTGTGGAATGAAGTATCTAATTTTTTTCTTTGCGCACAAAAAGTATTCTCGTAGCTTCATGACATTACGGTTGAACCACTGATGTCACATTGACTATTTTATCAATGTCCTTACTTTATAAGGACTTACCTTGTCCTTACAATGACCTTGAACATTTAAGTTACGTTGATGTCTATGGATGGACAGACAGCTCTCAGATTTCATCAAAAATATCTTAATTTGTGTTCCAAAGATGAACGAAGGTCTTACGGGTTTAGAACGACATGAGGTTGAGGATGACAGAATTTTCATCTTTGGGTGAACTATCCCTTTAAATGCCATGTGAAAAGTCCTTTACCACACTGATTTTAATCGTATGGACAAAAAAACAGTTCTTCAAAATGTCTTTTGTGCTTATGTACAGTTTGTATGAAAGAAAGTCAGTTATACACATTTAGAACAACATGAGGGACAACATTCAAAGTTCAATGCCTTACCTGCAGCGTATCGAAGCCCTTCTCCAGATAACTGCCACACTTGTTTCTCTCACCCGTGGAGGCATAAAACTTGCTCCACCAGTCCATAAAGTCATCCTGCAGCAGACACAGAGCAAGAAAACAAGAGGACGGAAAGAAACATTAAAAGAATGGAAGGTCAATACGCCACATATGAGTGTGACACCACATCCCTCATTCATTAGACCCTTGCTTAATTAAATAAATAAATCATGAACAAGAACATCTAGTCTGAAAGCAATAAAAGCCTCCACTTACCCATCGCCCCAACTAAAGCATGTATGACAAATTCAACACAAACAACAAGACAAGGTTAGGAAAAGCGAAGAAAGGAAAAAAGTCGAGAGAAAATACACTCAAGTGTCAAAACATTTTAAGCAGACACATGCATGAGTGACAGTGACACCATCCACAGACCAAACGACCAGTTGAAAAAACAACCCTTTCCACAACTTAATCTTTTCCATAAGTGGCTGATAAATCATACCTCTGCTGTAATGCCCGTAAGCGTAAGCATATCAACAGAAACTAGAATTTTCCTGGTAATTTCACGGGTATGATTCAGGAGCGCTGATGTTCTGCTGCAATTTGATGTGCTAATCGCCACTGATACAGTAAACCTCGCCAACGCTCACTCACTCCATGTGGAAAGTGTGGGAATTTTTCGAAAAGGTACAAATCAGGCAGTTCCCACCTCAGCCAGCACCAAATCCCCATCCAACCGAAAGACAAAAGAGTGTTGTTAATATAAAACACCCTCTGCAAGTGACACTGCTTCAAAACGAGAAACAAAAGCATAGTCTGATTATGATGTGAGTATTGTGCAAATACATGAGTGTGTGTGTTTGACAGATGGATGAAAGACAGACTAAGCCACCATGGCATAAAACACAGTGCGTTTGAGAGAGCCGAGAATCCTCCGCTGGCTGGACCCACACACACTGCTCTCTCTTCCAGAAGGCCAGGTTCATCTCACCCAGAGGACAGACTTCAAGTTTCGCTTCCATCATTCTTTTTAACTTTTACGATGAGGGAGGAAAAACAGTAGTGATGGAGCAATGCCGGGCTCCACTGGGTTTTTTTCCCGTCTTAGTGGTTAGTGAGTGTGGTGGTGTGTCGGCCAGGCAGGGGGCCGACAGTGTTGTTTAAGTGGCCCACATGCCACTGTCGTGCCAAGGAATGTGTGTGTACTCGTGTCAGAGTGTGTCACACAGCACTGCTCTACAAGACTGTGTGTGTTTATGTCTGTGAGGGCAATATCCTGTTTACGGTCACAGAGCAACAAACTGTATACATGTGTGTTGCATAGTTAAATCAACATAGGAAAAAAACATGAACATACATGAAAATAAATTCTCTTTATAATATATATATAGCGCACATTTCTAGTTTGCTTTGAAAAGCCAAAAAATTACAGATGAAAGGTTTGGGGTCAGTAAGATTTTTTTCATGTTTTTGAAAGTCTCTCATGCTCGCCAAGGCTGCATTTATTTGATCAAAAATAGAGCAAAACTGTAATATTCTGAAATATTATTACAATTTCAAATATATGTACATAAAATGTATTGAAAAATGAAAATGAAATGAAAAATGTATTCCTGTGATAGCAAAGCTGGATTCTCAGCAGCCATTACTCCAGTCTTCAGTGTCACATGAAATCTGAAATCATTCCAATGTGTTGATTTTTTTTTGTTCAAGCAATATTTCTTCTTATTATCAATGTTATCAATATTTTTGTGGAAACAGTAATATATTTTTTAAGGACTTTTTTTTTTCTTTTTTTTTGGGGGGGGGTGGACAGAAAGTTAAAAAAAACCAGCATTAATTTGAAATAGTAAGCTTTTCATTTGAAATACTAGCACTTTTAACCAACTTTACAAGTTCTTGCTGAATAAAATTATTAATGTCTTTCAAAAAAAAATTTTACAGACCCCAAACTTTTAAATAGTAGTGTATTTTATATTTAATAACTTGGAAGATTGTATTATTCAAAGCTACTTACAAATAAACAAATCTTTTTTTTTTTTTAAATGACAGTAATACTTCAAGTGAGATGAAGTGTCACAATACAAAGCTTCAGAATTGCACAGAAAATATGAGACTCTGTAAAACAATGACAACAGACAAAAATGAGTAGCTTTTTTTCTAAAGAGTAATTGCATTAAGAGTCAAGCACTTACAGAAGAGACGTGTGCAGCACATGTGCGTGACCAGAAATCAGAACAGGTTATAGGACTGCCAAGTTTGGTGAACGCAGATCGAAAGCTCACAAAACTCACAACTGTTGGAAGAATTACAGTCATAAAGGTTTAAAAACAGTAAATCCAATCATTTATGAAAGACATAACACATTTAGACAACTGGCTGTAACTTGAAAGCTCTAGAGTCATTTTGGTATTCAGGTCAGAGATTTTGTAAACTCAGATTTACACAACTTCCTCAAGCCAATATAATAAAGAAAATAAATTAATGACTCAACTCAGATGAGCAGAAGGTGAAGGTAACATGAAGTTACATGTTTTTAGGGAACGGTCCCTTTGTCCAGCCCATGCGTCTACCCAGATGTGGCACACAGGGTAAAAGTATTGTGAAGTTGCCTTCAGAATCACTTAAGCTGAGTTGGCCTGGCTGTGTGGCAGTCTAACCGGCCCTGAATGGTGCTTTTCATAGTACTGCCACATGTCTCCTCTCTTTGTCTGACAGAGCTATTAAAGCGGAGCCTAAGGACGCCGTGACAGCCATGTTTCCATGCTAGCTACTATGTGTGTGCGCCTTAGGTGTTTGTGCGCAAGTTTGTGTTAAGTGCTTGCGAGTAAGGAAATAATGTTCCATTTTGCCTCTGAAATGATGTGTAATGAGCGTGTGCATGTGCGTCTGGTCACCCAGACACTTTGAGCGCACCAGATGTATGTGTTTAGTTATTCTATACTCTGCCCAAAGGTTTTAGGGCTTAGGAGTATTATTAAAATAAGTACTGCACCAGAAAAGACTGCACCTCCGTATAAACCTGGGTGTATATGTGCGTGCACGCTCGCAAAAAGGGAAACACACCGTCAAAAGTGATGTTATACAGATGAAAAGATAATGTTATGGGCATGATACGATTTCAGACATCAGGAACCTAGGAACTTCTAAAAATGAGAGGATTTATAATGGCTGCTGTGCCCCTGGGCGGCCTGGTACTGGAACAGGGTGGTCGGAAAGGCTGAGGGAAAACAGTGAACTTCACTGCTCCTCCAAAAATTCATTCATGCAAAACCTGTAAAAATGGCTGCAAACATTCTCAATTCCTGAGGTAAAGGTTATACTGTAGGGCACTGGTGGTGTTAACTTTGGGTCTGAAAGGGCTCGTGTGCACTACTGATGAAAAATAACCAAACAGAGTTGGTAATAATTGAGCGCTGAATAGACTTTTAACAAGTTTTGTTTAGAATATACCGAACAGACTTTCCATGTGGTTTGATTGACAGTTCATTCAGAAATATAAACAATATCCAAAACAACCTCAGGAATTTGTAGGTCCTAGAAGGTTAAATTCGTTTCTAAAGCAGGTTCAATTTCGTCCATGACTTTACAATCCAGTCCTTCGTTTTTCACGAATGTTTTGATGGAGTGCAGTAGAGGCTGTCAGCATATACATATAACACATATACTGTACAGTATATATAGTACTTTTGAAATATGCTGGTTTGGTACTGTTCTACCCAGTCAACCAGTATTTATGTGCTTAAGTGACAGTCCCTGTGTCTGAATATGCCTACTTTCCTGCAACACAGTAGGCAAAAAACAGTACGTAAAAAGAGCAGTATGTCTCAATTCATAACATTCATACAATTGTAGGTATAGGATTCTTAATGTAGTTACAAATGACTTGTACATGTCAAAGATGGCAATGTACAGTAGTATATCATATTGTAAAATCTCATCACAAGTTCATTTATCAAATCTTTAATGTACAGCACTGGTTCACAACCATTTTGACTCCAAGGCCCCTCAGGGTCCACAACAATATCCAAAGACTTACTTTAAATGATTAAGCATGAAAACATTTTCTAAATACATATTAATCACAATTTCTAACTCATAAAATATTTTAGAGACTACAGAAATGTATATTCATTATAACGCCTATGGCATTTTAATATTTCATTCATTTCATTGACTTTTTCCAGGTCTAGAAATCACACTTTTAAAATGAAGTAACATTTTAAGTTTTAAACCATTATAAGTAATCTTGTCGTTACTGGGCCCCTGGTTGAGAACCACTGGTGTACAGCACAGCTGTTGGGACATAAACACTCCACAAAACTGACGTGAGCAGCTTCAACAGAAAGACAGCAACTGGATCTAAAACCTTAGGATGGCCTATTCTATTCTTTGCTTTTCACCTCTGCTCTAGTTTGTTCCTAGTCTAGCTTTCTAATAAAGCTTGCATTGTACACTATAAATATTGTTGGCACTGTGACAATTTCGCTATTGTAAGTCACTTTGTGTAAAAGCATCCAACATATTGCAATATCATAAAGCCATTGCTGGCCTTCTCGACCAGTATTTTGGATAAAAGCTAAAAGCTTTTGAATGTACGTATACATTTATAACTGGCTTTATTTTGGTTTAGGGCAGCCCTTGTTCACTAAGACGTGTGCTGTACTGCTTCACTGTCTGCACATTTCAGCAGAGTCAAGGCACTCTTTCAAATAACCTTCAGGATAGTTTCATGGTCTGAAGAAAATTAAGCCACCAACCAATATTCCATTTTATGAGCAACCACAGTTCTGCATGTTCCTTTTTTCTCCTCTCAAAACTATTGATGCATTTTGGATGTCAAGTACTAAGACTGGCAAAACTGTTGAAATACTATTTGTCCTCTGGAGTGTCTGAAGGCTTGGCAAAGACTTCAGCAAACGCTGCATCACCACGGTGCAGGCCTGTGTGCATGACAGTTCTCACAAAGAACAGAACAGAAGAATAGAATAGAATAGAATAGAATAGAATAGAATAGAATAATTACAAATAATTAGATAAAACAGGGTTTTTCAAATTTTTTGATGACAAGGACTTCATAATATGATGACCTCTTGTGTGAGACCCATCTGATAATATAAAGGCAATTATAAATTTCATGTACAAAAAAACAACAACAATTAACATGTAATATTGTAGTATGCAATATGCAAAGAAAAGAAATTTTAAATTAAAATGGTTACTGTACTAAAGCAAATTATTAAGCAAATTATTAAAATATTATCCGGAAAATATATACTTTGTTTTAAGCTGAAAATGTACCTTTTTTCTATGCACTATTAATGTTAGATGTATAAACCGGAAGAGAAACATTTTCAATAAAAATATTCCCATAAAAAATGCGAGGCACTTTTCACAATAAATATTGCTCCAAAGCAGTTTTTTTGCATTAAACATATTTAATAAACAGATTTTATGTGAACTTCGACAGCCCCAAAACTCATTTTGTAAAATCTTTATCTTTCATTTTTTTTACGGTCCTTCTAGCACCCTCTTGTGGATCCTAGACCACAGTTTAAAAATCCCTGAATTAGAAGACCTCAAAATAATGAAGCACATCTCATTCAAATTAAAATGAGAAAAAATTTCGATGAACATCTCTCTCCTCTCCATCTTTTTTCTCTCCCTCCTGAAAGCAACAGGACATGGCTCATAGAAAGTATCTACAAAATGTAATTAGAGAAAAACTGATTGAATACACATTTTCGTCTCGCTCTCTTTCTCTTTCTTTCACTGATTCTTTTTCTTTCTGTTCTTGACATTTGGCTATGGGGGGAAATGCACTGGGAATCTTTTAACAGCCCTATTTACTTTGGCTCTGGTGAGAGAGGTTTTTGATCATCTGGTTTGAATGTTTTCTAATAAAATAAATATCTTTGTTTGCAAAAAAAAAAAAAAAAGAAACCTCTATGTTTTGGCATGAGAAGGGAGAAAGTACTACATTTAGAGTGTGATATAAGCAAGACGTTATATCAAAGCATTCTGCTTAGTCCTAGCCTGGTCTAAGATCTAGAACCAAAGCCCTAAATCTGTGGAGATCATGTGACCAAGACCAAATTGGACCATGCTAAGACCTGCACGATATCCAAGAGTAGACTGGCCTAAACGCACACAACTCCTATATGCATCCTTCTTTTATCATGGTCTCTCATTCACGATCCTGACTTTTTTCTTTTAGAAATATAATTCCTGTAACTAAAAAAAAAAGTGTAGAAAGAAGGATAGTTTGAATCCATTAAGTCTCCTTGATCTTAACACAAAACAGGATTCATCTCCTGGAGGAACCGTGTTCTGCAACCAATCAGAAGCGTAACTAAGAGAACTTTACAGAGTCAAAGACAAATATGAGAGCAAATTAGCTTTGCCTCATAAATAAAAAATAAAATAAAATAAATAAAAATATTGAAAAAAAAATGTCTCTCACCCAAAGTTCCTACAGTCAGTCACATGCACAAATCCTTCCTAGAGTTAGAAACATTTGCGTAAGCACTCACAAAGCCAGCTAGGTCTCCTACTGGCATATATCTGCCTGATTAGAGGCATCCGTTAACCTAATTAGACTGGTGTAAATATCATTTGGAAATACTCTTTATGGTCAGAAGTATGTGGATTCCCAAACACCACACCCATATGAGCTTATTTGAGCATTTAATTTCAAAACCACAGGTACTGACAGGGAGTTGGTCCTCCCTTTGCAACTATAATAGTTTTCAATCTTCTGAAAAGGCCTGGAACATGCTGTGGGGATGTTGTGGAATATGAAAGATCTTGTAACATGATTTACTCTCATTCAGATACATCAGCATGAGGGAGGTCAGGTACTGATTTTGGGCAATGGGGACTGACTCGAAGTTGGCGTTCCAATTCATCCCAAAACAAGTTCAAGTCTGGATGTTGTGTAGGCCAGTCAGCTTTTTCCACAACAGACCATTTCTATATTGACTACATTTTGTGCACAGAGGCATTTTCATGCTAGAGAAGACAAGGGTCTCACACAGTTGAATGCTTGGTTTCATGCACCTAATAGCCAAATCCATTCTTTAAAAAAAGGATGTCCACTTTTTTTTTGTCTATGTAGTGTACTTTACATTGCAGTGCCTGTATTTACATATTAGAAGTTAATACACAGTTACTTACAGTAGGCGATATTGTGTAATTGTACTGTAAATGACTTTAATTGATGACAGAATTTTTGGGTGAACTGTCCCTTTAGGAAATTTGTACTTTATTTTGTTAATCATTCTCAAGTCATCCTAAACCTATAATACTTCCTTTTTTTTATCTGGAAATGGTGTTGTTTATTGTTTACTAAAACTATAAAAAATCTGGTAATTTTGGTAATTGAAATAAAGCTCAAATGAAATAAAAATAAAATAAAGCTATATATAAATATAATAATAATAATAAATAACAAAAATGCATTAAAAAAATTAAATGAAATTAATAGTATGAAGTAAAAGTATGCTTAAAATGTATAAATACTATAGTATATAAAAGTATACTAAATAGTATAAATAACACTAAAACAACACTGTGTGAAACACAAAAGAAGATATTTAGAAGAAAATTCATGTCCATTCTGTGAAATTCAGTGGGGTCCAAAACAACATGGATTCCCTATTTGGACAAAAATGTCTTCTTTTGATTTCCACAAAAGAAAGTAAGGCTTGCAGGACAGAAATCACAGAATTGTTCAGTGAAATACTGAAATATCATCTTGTTTCGAAGAAAAAATATCTTAACATCCTTAAAGGGGTCATATGATGCTGCTAAAAAGAACATTATTTTGTGTATTTGGTGTAATGAAATGTGTTTATGCGGTTTAAGGTTCAAAAAACACATTATTTTCCACATACTGTATATTATTGTTTCTCCTCTATGCCCCGCCTTTCTGAAACGCGTAGATTTTTACAAAGCTCATCGGATGGAAATGTGACGGAAATGTTACGCCCCTACCATACTGTGATGATGCCCTGTCAGGCCGGAGCGA
>NW_015638975.1:3814688-3823558 GCF_001515625.1 Sinocyclocheilus rhinocerous | reverse complement strand
TTTTAGGTAGGCGTGGCTGACTCTTAACTTTTATAAAGAATATCTCTTTGGATTTGAGACTTTAGTCTTTGCAACTTTACAGATCTTCTTTATGCACCAAGAGCTTGTAACACTCCAAAGAGAAAGGAAAAATTGAAATCGCATCATATGACCCCTTTTAAAGTAAAGAGAAGGAAAATTGCTTGGCGATATTGAGACAAGTTTTTAATCTTAAGTCTTTTTCATATTTGTTTTTTCTTCTTTTTTTTTTAAATAAATCTTCATGTAAATGTCAGACCTTGGTCTGGGTGATGTCACTTGTCCTTGCATCATCATACACCAAGAGCATGCAGCTCAAAACACAAGTGCATTTGTATGAATTTACCACAGCCATGCTGACTGAATAAAGGTGACATTCCATAGGCCACAAGAACAAAAGGAGACAAATAAAAAAAAAAAGAAAAACATTACATTCTTACTTAAGGGCAAAAAACATTGGACTCAACCCATAGCACTATCACTCAATGAGCTCTAGTCAGGATGAAATGAAGGTTACAGAAAAATGGAAAGAGATGGTGAAAGGGGTGATGAAGATACATACGTACATGGAGGCTGGACTGAGAAGACGAGATGTTAATAATGGCAGAGCTGGTGCCGTCTGCCTGTTATAAACCAGAAGCATTGGTTAGTTGGTTAACGTTAGTAAATATCTGTCATTCGCTAATCAACACACTTTCAAAGTAAGAGGAACAATCATAACGACAAAAAAAGCCAAGTCTTTCAGTTTCGCTATTCAAAGCCTAAAGCAAAACAGTGTTTTTATGGTTTACATAGTAAATGTTTGAGGTTGTAATTGGAATAATATTAAATATCCTTATCAAGAAAAATCTAACTGATGTACACGTTATACAACAGTCTACCAGTCAACAGTTCAATCCTGGCCCTAGTTATAATTTTTTGTAGCATAATGAGGAATGACATGATAACAGAGCAACACATTAGATCAGCTGTGTATGTGGCTGAAGTAAGATGACAGCATATATTACGGAGAAAACGGGATCGGGTCACCAGGTCTGGAACTCCCAGACCAAGATGCAACAGAGAGCGTCAATGAGGTACAGATGGCAACCCTTCCGAACGCTCTGACTCGAACCTGCGGTTTATGTACTCAGACAGGACGGTTTCTAGCTGATAGATAAATCATTACCAAGGTCAGGAGCATGAAATGTGATTCCCCGATGAAGAATGACACTCCAAGATTGTTGTTTTTCCTGGATGGGACTCAAAAGTGGGTTTTCACCAATAATAGCTCTAACAGATGAAGAGAGGGTCTCAGTTCATGCTGCAATGCAAGCGCTAACGCTAATTAGCTGCAGACATAACACACATTCATATTCCGCAGCACTGTGCCTCCCGATGCTAAATCAAACCATTGTTTTCTATGGGAACGTGTCGCAGAGAAAGTACCACGCCAGCCATAAAACAACACTGGTGAAAATGCATTGAACAATGGAATAAAATAATTAAATTCTGAGGAGAGAGCTCTCCAAGGAGTAAGAATAATTTAGCGTAACAGTATATGTTTCATTTTAAAGACATCCATCCCTGTACGCATTATGAAATGTGTTGTAATAAATAACATGCTCAGGGCAAATATTTAATATAATTCAAGCACAAATCTTATTACATCTATGTCAACAAATGCTCCCCTCAAAAGGATAATATATTATGCAAAACACAACAACAATTCTGCTGTTACATGGAGAATAAAATGTTTTTTAGTAGTTTGTTAAAGTCTGGTTAACTTGTGTGTGTTTAAGCAAAGACAAAACAAAAAAGTAGCATTCGTTTAAAATTAATAATAATATTCTGTTTCTATCATTTTAGTTTAACATGAATGTATTAATTGATCATGTTAAAAAATATTTTTTTGTACCCATACAAAAAAGTATATACAGCAGGTTAAAAAAAAGTCTTATATGTATTTGTATATACATGTATTTAATGTTATATCAATAATAACTGATTGATATGACATTAACTGTTTTTTTATTTTATTTTCTGGAACAACAAACAAAGTCAGTTTCCTCATAACTGGCCAACAAAGCTGATTATTAAGAAAAAAATAATAATGTAAAAAAAGTATTCTATCCAAAATTTATTTCTCCTCATAATACCACATGCTCACCACATTTATTATTTTCTGCATAATTAATCAATTTATATAAAGCTAAGAATAAAATAATATAAATATTAGATGAAAAACTCAAACTAAACAAAAATTAGAAATGTTGCACTGACAACTAACTGAAATGAGTTCAAGTTGAAGCAGTAAAATTACAAACTGGAAAGAAATAAAAACTAAAACAATAATAAAATTACAATAAATAAAAAATAAAATAACAATAAATTAAACCTGAATAGCAATATTAAATCAAATATACAAATGTTTAAAAAAAATAATGAAGATATATAAATAAAAGCCAATTCAAAATATTAATAAAAACTATAATATGTAAATTATTACTAAAATATCTTGTGTGAATTGGTGGTAAGCACTGCACAACAAATTATTTTACAGACATATACGCGGAGAAGAAATCTAATCCAAAAATGTCTTGCGATACATGACAGATTTAGCCAAAAACACATTTTATGCAGAGCAATTTTACACCTCCCACCCTGATGAGCCTGGGAGATTACATTTCCACACCGCATCTGTCACAAGCTAATCGTGCCGAACCAGTCCTGATTCCTCCATATTATGATGCACATGGTGTGGCTGATTACAATGCTATGCTAGGCTGGTGTTACAAACAGCAGAGCCGTGCCAGAACTGTGTCTTCCCATGCAGCAACCACATCCTGCTGAAATTATGTGAAATCAAGCTTACTCTTTTACGCCGCAATCTAAATACAATCAAGAATGCTGGATGTAGCGTTAAACATCGGGAAACAAACAGGCTAACTGTTCTAATAAGTGCAAGACGTGATCTTCTGCACCAAAACTATTCAAATAGAGTCACAGAGTTGTATAAGAAACTGGGCTCAACAAGCCATCAGACTGGGTGCTCATAAACAGGGACCTGGTCACGAAGGCCTGTCATTGAGCGCTCTCATTCCCCCAGAGTCGACCCCTAGCAGGGGAGGTGTGGGGGTAGGGGGTGGCAGTTATTGTGGCGCCGGTGGTGAGCAGCCAGGAGCGGGGGGATGCAGTTGCCCAAGACGAGGACTTACCACATCAGAGGGAGGACTGAACCCTCACAGCGCCTTCTGCTCTGTAGTGCCAGGGCATAATAAACACAACAAGAGAGAGGACTCCACGCAGCCACTCAGTAGAACATCTAATTAGGACCAGGCCGCTTTGTTTGCTGTTGTCCTCCAACTAGAGGAGTTGCATTACAGAACATTTTGAAGTACACACATTAGTGGGACTGTTCGCCTCTCTCACTGTCTAAAGGCCTTTGGGCGAAGCCACCAAGACGTAGGATCAAAATCAAACCTTTTCAGTAGTTCTCCCTCAAGTCTAACCTCAGAAACCTCTTCAAAGCTCCTCTACATGTGTACTTGCTTTTAGCGCCGTGTTTCAGAAGTATATCATTTAACCCGCTCAAAACCGTAGCAAATCCACAAAGCCACCGGATTGGTGTTACTTTCCCCTATGAGGTTGTGTTTGGCCTCATCAAAAACCTGCTTTAAGTGACGAACCTGATCCAGGGAGTGTTTTTTTTTTGTTTTTTGTTTTTTTATGAGACCGCTAGGGAATAGTATTGGGGTCTGGGCCAAGCCCAAGCAAAGGCTTTGGGGAGATGATGGGGATCAAGTTTCATTTAATGCACTTGGGGAGTTCAGACCAGTACTGCTCTGAACACCACCAACACCAAACACAAGACATTACAGGTGAAGTTATAACAAGTTATAGTGCTTACGAGGGAATACACAAAAACAAATTGCGCACACTGATACCGCAGTTCACCGGCACACGCTGTCTGTTGAACTCATGCCGCAATTCCCAATCTTGGAGGTCGGTTTTGAATGCTAGCGGCTGTTGAGGATGCAACTGACTTTCACAATCTAACATTATTTACCGTAACTATACAGCATCACTTTACTGCTGCAAACCAGGCACCTGAATCAGCTCATTACAAAATGTGTTTTCTTTTTTGAAAGAATATTAGTTTATTGCCTACTCTCTCAGAGTAAACAGCGCAACAGTAACTGTGCAAGGTCAATAGTGCTACATTTGTGAACAAGGCATCTATTATGAGCCTAATTTACATAGAAAGTGTTCATGCTAAAATGAAGTGTTTAATTTGAAATGCTGCAGCACTATTTCAGTATAATTAGTGACTAGTAAAACCAATTGTGATGTTATTGACTAAAATGTACACAACCATTCAAAAGTTTGTGGTCAGTTTGTCCAGTACTTTTCTTCAGCAAGGATGAATTAAATTTATCAAAAGTCTAAGTTTTCATTTTACAAAAAAAAAAATCTATTTCAAATAAATGCAGTTTACTTAAGTTTCTATTTATCATATTTCCATTGGAACTTTCTATTTATCAAAGACTCCCGAAAAAAATGCTTCAGTGTTTTCACAAAAACATTAATCAGCACAACTGTTTTCAGAATCGATAATAAAGTTTCTTGAGCACCAAATATTTGAGTGATTTCTGAAGCATCATGTAAGACTGGAGTAATGGCTGCTGAAAATTCAGCTTTGCCATAATAGGAATAAATTACATTTTAAAATATATTCCAATAGAAAAAAAAAATATTTTAATTTGTAAAAATATTTCACAATATTTCACAAAAGTAATGCAAAAGTAGCCTTTAGTTGAAGTGTTTTTTGCCTTCTGCACTCTTGAAAACTGTCTGAGTTTGATTTGTTTGGCCGACTGTGTAAGAAGCATTGTTACTGTAATCAGTCTCAAGACAAGAGAGAAGATATGATCTTTTCAGTAGAGCTTGGACATGCAGGTTTGCCATTTTCTGCTGTGTATTTGTGTTCTGATTTAAATATTCAAACACTACTGTGCACATTGTGAAATATGGAATTTGATTGGCGATATTGCTCTTACAGAGCAAGAATTGGACCTTTTACTGCCATCAGGATCCAAATTTTCCTCTTTAGCTTTTCCTGGTTTCCTGAGTGGATCACAGCAGCCTCGGGCTCCCACTGGAATGCTAGAAATCATGCGGGATTGTGGGCCGGGGATCAAACTCCTGTTGCTTCTAGTGCGATAGACCACAGAAACTTTATTCTGATCCAGTGCAGCTGACCAGTACTAATGACCTTGCTACTGTACATCAAAACTACCTGAGATGTTGTCAATGAATGCTACAATGGTATAAAACAGAAAACTTACAGTGAAATGTAGATGAGCTGTCAAAACTTCAAATCAAGTGCATGTTCTGCATGTGCAAAAGAAAAGCAACTACACCCTCAAGCAAAAACAAAATGTGATGAGCGTGCAAACCGTGCAACAAAAGCACTTCTTCACAAAAAAACGAACAACTGACATACCCTTTTCCCACAGTTCCTTCACTTCCTATATTCCATCAAACATTTCTGATAGACAAAATGAGAGTCACTGGGGATTCCACCACAGATGACTGTGGTTGTGGTCCCTCTTTTATTTATGTTAGCCAGAACGAGCCATTTGATGGCAGTCCTCACACAAATGCACATTTATAAATAAAGCCCATAGTGCCGTGGTCACCAGACATCTGAAATCAGGAGCAGAACTGGAGGGGATGTTTACTGTGTATTCAGCAATACATTTTCAGAGTCAAACATGCGGTTACATTCAACTGATTTCAGTCAAACCACAAATGGTGTGCCCATTGATGCCGTCTAAATGGCCTTGAGCGTTTGGACTGATGTCCAGGCCAGTGGGCACTGTGTTACGTGACATTTCGGGATCATCGTTGGGTTACTAATAGATGAATGTAAGTTGACCGTGTCACATACTGTGGAATACAACGAAACCGAATCTTGCTCCCGGATTAGATCAACGGAAAAGGTGGCAAGTGCAGAAGAAAAGAGCCCCATTAATGGCCCTTAACTAGAGCTGGGCGTGGGCTTATAAAACCCAGCTCAAAAGGGCAAGCGTGAAGTATTCCTCTTTCCACTCTGCAAACGACAGAACACCTCACATCCACAGGGAAGCACTGCCAGCCGGGCTGGAAGGTCGAAAACCTAAATAAACTGGCTTTTGTGAGTATGATCCATTTCCAAGGAAACCAAGTTGGGCCATGCGGTCCCGAATCCGATATTCTAGTCTCGTTTTCTTCCAGTGACTGAACAAATAAAGGCTGAAAGGTTAAAGCTGAGACATGGAAATAATTTTTCAATTTTCCTAATCCCCCTTGATCATTTTTTATGTTGTTTTTATTTATTTTTGGGGAGTATTTTTAGGTCGTAGTTATGAGAGGGAATTGATGATAGCTCGAGGAGGCGTCATTAAAGCTGGCCTCTCTTTTCTCAGAAAGCGAAGCGTGTCATTGTCTCAAGATGGTGTGAGCCTTCATCATACATGCAAGCGCCAAACAGTATTCCATCATGTTACTGAATTCATGATTTCATCAGACACCCACCCCCAATTATGCCGTAAGTTGACTAACATGGCACCATAGCAACATCACAAGGCTAGTTTGGCCAAAATCTTACATCTCATCTTGAAATCACAGTCTAAATTTAAGTAATAGATCATTTTTTTCAGCATTTCTGCTAATACCCAACTGAACTCAAGCAGATACTATGATACCCATTGTCTCTCAATCCTTCAAGAAGCAACCTTCCTCTAGTCACCGTCTACAAAGCAATGATTTCTTAATGTCACAGACCCTGTGTCCCTCTGGGGCAATGCTGTAACCCAGACATAACGGACAGGATGTGATTGCCATGTTTCACAACTAGAATCACACTTAAATTCCACCAATAAATGCATGGAGAAAACTACCCCTAGAAGACCTTATAAAGTGGTGTGTATGCTCAGAAGTGCTTAACCTTGCCATGACAGCATACCTCATTCTCTAACAAGGCTCTAAAGAAACCTGGAGAAACCCAAGCTATCTACTGAATAGCAGCCAAGAGGACTAACATCAACACAGACAACAAAAAAAGAGCGTGTATTCAAAGCTATAAAGCAGCAGTTCTCAGCTATTTGACTCCATTGTCCACAACAATATTTAAAGGCCCCATGACTTTTACAGTTGTTTGTGATTTACTGGATTTTAAAGATAAAGATTTTTTTGTACTCACATTTTGTTAATATTTAAATTTTTTTACATTTCATTTATTTTATTGTTTTATTCATTTAAATGACTTCTCCAGGTCTAGAAATCACACTTTCATAATTTTTCATATATAGTTTTTTTCACAGTTTTTTTGAGGACCCCTCATTTTGAGAATGACTGCAAAAGCAAGTTTTCCAAAGAGCATTTTTGAGGAAGTTTCAGAAGAGATCTGGATATAGCACACCTTGTCAATCAGCTAAGAAAAGATTTATAAGTTGCAGGTGAAAAGACTGATCATACCTGTCCAGTAATGAGAGGCTCCTTATCATCAATATCAACCAGAACGTCATCTCTAGGGGTGTGAGCAATTGCCTCTGTTGATGGAAATATACCATAAATACTGTAAGCATAAAGTATAATGTTCATCCACCTTGTCAAAGAATGCACTTTTAATAGAACTGAACTATTAATAGAACTAAACGCCAAGAAAATAATTTGATTCTTGCCATTTTTTATTGAATAACAGAACTGTTCTAAATGAGAGCAGGTTACTATATTTTGGGTATACTTTATATACCCTAAAAAAGCTTGAAATAAATGTACTTTTCTCCAAAATCCTTTTTTCTTCCTGTCTTTCCTTCTTTCCCTAGGGAGAACCCACACACATTTTCCAACATAAACTGTAAAAAATATTTTTTGATGTTGTAAACAAAAGATTAGTATTTTACTAAGATTAACCATAGTA
Organism: Sinocyclocheilus rhinocerous; assembly: GCF_001515625.1. Taxonomy (NCBI): domain Eukaryota; kingdom Metazoa; phylum Chordata; class Actinopteri; order Cypriniformes; family Cyprinidae; genus Sinocyclocheilus; species Sinocyclocheilus rhinocerous. The sequence continues at coordinate 3,815,595 of NW_015638975.1, read as the reverse complement.
AAAAGTAATACATTTAAGATACATTTATTTCATACTAAGTATAGTTCAAATCTATTATTTACTGATACATCGCTCAATACTGACTGATATAAAAATTATAATTAAACTTTATTTGGAGTACTACTTGTTCACAATGCGCATTTCTTAATATTTAGCCTAAAATGTGTTTTGATGTCATTATTGATGATGACTGCATGATCTTTGAATACTATCAGTCTTTAAATGCAAGATATTTAAAGTATACCTGAAGTATACTTGCAATAATTCCACTTTAGCACAATCAAATATACTTCAGGATATCTTTAGTTGGACTTCAGCACTACTTCCTCACAATTAAAGTGCGTTATGTACAAAATTGTTCCTATTCAGCAGACTTTAAGTATACCAGTTTGGTATACTAAAAGTACAATTGGAGGGTATTTATATTAAGTACATAAATAAATGTAATTTTAGTATACTTAGCATGAAATAAATGTATTTCAAATACATTTTAGTACATACTAGGGACGATTCATACTTTACTAATATTTTAGTCTTTCTACTTAAAATTTCAGATTTACTTCATTGTTACTTGCTGTTGCTTTGTAAATATTTATGAAATTTACTAGTAATTTCTAAGGGAAAACTGTTTCAAAGCCAATTCTTGTCAGTGTATCTGTAGTGTTTATATATAATATATACTTTATATCAGGGTGCGAACTACGGGGGAGCTAGGGGGAGCTCGGCTCCCCTTAATAAGACATGGGCTCCCCTGAAAACGTGATTTGTGAAATTTTGGGGGGTCTCAAAAAATATTGACAATGTGTTATTTTGACATGCAATTTCAGTTTTGTGTAATGTGATCATCGTGGATTATTATGTGTAAAATTGCAAAAAATATCATTCATTCATGCATGACGGCGATTTA
>NW_015638975.1:3813913-3814611 GCF_001515625.1 Sinocyclocheilus rhinocerous | reverse complement strand
TATCAGTCTTTAAATGCAAGATATTTAAAGTATACCTGAAGTATACTTGCAATAATTCCACTTTAGCACAATCAAATATACTTCAGGATATCTTTAGTTGGACTTCAGCACTACTTCCTCACAATTAAAGTGCGTTATGTACAAAATTGTTCCTATTCAGCAGACTTTAAGTATACCAGTTTGGTATACTAAAAGTACAATTGGAGGGTATTTATATTAAGTACATAAATAAATGTAATTTTAGTATACTTAGCATGAAATAAATGTATTTCAAATACATTTTAGTACATACTAGGGACGATTCATACTTTACTAATATTTTAGTCTTTCTACTTAAAATTTCAGATTTACTTCATTGTTACTTGCTGTTGCTTTGTAAATATTTATGAAATTTACTAGTAATTTCTAAGGGAAAACTGTTTCAAAGCCAATTCTTGTCAGTGTATCTGTAGTGTTTATATATAATATATACTTTATATCAGGGTGCGAACTACGGGGGAGCTAGGGGGAGCTCGGCTCCCCTTAATAAGACATGGGCTCCCCTGAAAACGTGATTTGTGAAATTTTGGGGGGTCTCAAAAAATATTGACAATGTGTTATTTTGACATGCAATTTCAGTTTTGTGTAATGTGATCATCGTGGATTATTATGTGTAAAATTGCAAAAAATATCATTCATTCATGCATGAAGGCGATTTA
>NW_015638975.1:3805687-3813338 GCF_001515625.1 Sinocyclocheilus rhinocerous | reverse complement strand
CGCTTCGTCAGTTTCATCTAGCATATCCATGTGATGCTAATTAAGTTTACTAATGCAGTTGAAGCCCCGGTAAACAAATTGGCTCGAGGAGCATTTATGATGGCTGTTATTTACCATTTCAGACTGATATTTGCAAATTCCACTCATGTTTAGTACATGTTAACTCAAAGATTCGTAGAAAAAATATAAACGCTGGACTCTGTGGTCGATTCTGTGTTAAGGTAAGGCATGTTATTCGCAATTATGTGTTGTGGCTGGGTTGTTATAGGTCTGCGTGACTCTCGATGTCTTAGGCCTAATTGAACGGAGGAATTATGGTATTCTTCTGTAGCCTGACGACGAGTAACTTTACCTGTTGTTCATGTGAACTCAGACAGCCTGATGCTTTGTTTATAGACTATTTGTGGGTGGCTGTTTGTTGTTTCACCTATCAATTTGTGTCGATAAAGTATAAATCCTGTATAGTGATTTATCCTATATAGTGCATACACTTGTAGCTGTTATGTATCTTTGTAAGTCATTGTAAGCAAGCGCACGAAAAAAAAAACAAGTGGGCTCCCCCAAAGTCCACGGTATAGTTCGAACACTGCTTTATATATATATGTTAATATACTTTGCTGTGCGGTTTAAAAGGTATTTAGTCATTCCCTTATTTCCTCACCAAATTCTTCTTCAGTAGGGTCTCTGTCGAGGCTCTCTGGCTGCCAGTGGAACTCATTCAGCGAGTGGACTGTGCACTGGCCAACTACAGGCTTCCTGCCAAACTGACGGTTGTCTATAACCTTGATCACCAGTGGAGGCATGTAGAGCTCTTCCTTGGGCAGTCGCTACAGTGGAGAAGAGATTACGAATAACAAAGACATGAACATAAAGAGATGCAAGGCTTCCAAACCTTTAACTTATAATGTCTTGTTTATTTCTCCATTTCAGTTGTTATTCCACAGAACCTTCCTCTCTCTCCTCTCATACTCTGTGAAAGTATTTCACACCCTAAACTGAGGCAAACATGACACAGGGCTGACCACGACTGACAGTGCAAATAACTTTGCTAGTCATTCAGCATTCTTTCCAGGCGATGCCTTCCAGCCTTAGATGAGTATTGGAACGGAATCCAGACTATCTTACGTTTTAGAATTAAGAACTGACGCTCATTGCTAGGGAACATTTTTACTGTGCCAGTCATCACTCGTGAAACATCCACCATGTGAAGGACACCGTGACCACATTGTATATAAGTCTGTCTCAACTGGTTAGCAGCATGCTGTAACACAAAATTTGATATCTTAACTGGATTTCTACATAAAGAATCTACAAGAAATCTGAAGAGGGCCCAGCCAAAGGTCAACTGTATTTATTAACCTTTGATAGTTACAATAGATGCGTTATGTTTGCCTTGATGAATGCCCATAAAAGTTAAATGAAAAGTTTACCCAAAAATGAGAATTTGCTAACAATTTATTCACCATCAGGTCATCCAAGATGTAGATGAATTTGTTTCGTCATCAGAACAGATTTGGATAAATCTGGTATTGCATCACTTTCTCACCAATGGATCCTCTACAGTGAATGGGTGCCGTCAGAATAAGAGTCCAAACAGCTGATAAAAACATCACAATAACCTACAAGTAATGTAAGTAATCCACAGGCTGCATTTTATAATAAACAAACCCATCAGTAAGATGTTTTTAACTTCAAACATTGTTTCCAGCTAAAAGTCATCTAGCCGTCCTCTGATCAGAATATTGTTTTCTACAATGAAAAAGTCATCTCTTCTGAATCAGGAGAGAAATATGAAAAGACCAAGTACTCTTTACAAGCAAAAACAGTTCTAGACAAACATGTCGGTAGATATTGATATGAGGGGACAACAGGAAATTAAATTTTTTTCACTAAAGAAAGCATTAATATGGATTAAATGAACTGCCATTTTGTCCAGAAGTGATGATTTAAAGTTCAAACACCTAAATGATGGAGTTGTTTTTCACAATCTTGCAGCCTTTCACTTCACAAGACATTAATTGCCGGACTGGAGTCTTGTGCATTACTTGTGGATTATTGTGATGCTTTTATCAGCTGTTTGGACTCTCATTCTGACGGCACCCATTCACTGCAGAGGATCCACTGATGAGCAAGTGATGTAATGCTAAATTAAAACTCATCTACATTCTTGGATGGTCTGAGGGTGAGTAAATGTTCATCAAATTTTCATTTTTGGGTGAACTATTCCTTTAAATCTTACATAATTGTATCTAATCTTACCCTACTTGACCTAATTTTGAACAAAATTATGTACATAAAAACAAACAAAACAAGATCCAGAGCTTACGACATCAATGAACAGGGTGTTGACTTCAAAGTTGGGGTTCTTCTTAGTATTTCGAATGACGCACGACTGAACCACACTTCCTCCACATTCCACCTGAAGACTGGGAGATGTCACACTGGCCAGCTGGAAACTCTTCAGGTTACGCAAACCCCACGCCAGTATCTAAGAGTTAAAAGGTTAAAAGGTTAAGTCGCATGTCCTAAAGTAATCATGAATGGTAAAACAGCCATGTAAAATGCATGGTAAAAAAGCGATGTCAGTGCTTTTCGTAAGGTTCAAGTAGTCTATACTGCACTAGAAGCTTTAAACTATAAATGGATAACCCGATGAAAGGTTTTGGGCCCACCTCAATAGCTGTGCGTTGTAGGACAGGTTTTATCCCCTGCGGCACCATGTAGACATTAGGTTCCCTTTGTGGAGGTGGATATGGCAAATCAGAGTCCTCTGGCTAAGAATGAAGAGCAAAGCATAATATGAGTAAATATAACTTAAGGATCAGGCTCATTATTGTTAAATACAACTAAAGCTATAAAAAATAATTTTGTTAATTTTAGAAAAAACTGAAAGAAAATAAAATATAAATATTAGATAAAAACTTTGAAATGTTGCCTTGACATGCCTTGCCTTGCAAGTTAAAGCACTAAAATTGCCGGAAATAAACAAACATTTATTCAACCGGAAGCAAATAAAAACTAAAAATGAAATAAAAATAAATTAATATTCATTATAACAACAACGAAAGCACATAAAATTATAAAAAAGTAAACTAAAACTAAAATTAAAACTGAAAATACAAAAATAAAAGCTAATTCAAATATTATTAAAAAGGATAAAAGTACGTAAAATAACATTGATATGGATATTCTCCATTTAACTATATACAATAAGCAATCAAAGATGGCTGAAAATGCATTCACAGTTTCAAAAACCATGCAAAATGTTATCTTCACAAAATTGAAGGAGACATAGAGTACATTTAGAGGACTCAGCTTCACAAGCACTATGTTTCCATTCTTCTCTATAAGTACATTTGCATGACGCACCCAAATTCGAAAATGGGTGTGAAAACAAACAAGGAATTGGTTACTAATAGCAGCTACAAAAAGTCAAACATCATGACTTCACATGCCAATCAAAGTTAGCAATCAAGCCGCAACACACACACACACACACATAAGGATTAGCCAGGACTGTGTTGTGCCAGTGCAATTGTTTGATGAATGGTACTACTGTTGAATACAATGGTGCTCTGTGCAAAGGGACCTTCGGAGATACGCTTCAGTCATGGAGAATTAGACTATGTAATGTCTAACTTCATTAAGTTAAGGCAAGGATTTGAAAGAACGTCATTAAAACAGACACACCTTCAAGGAAGCATGGCTAATCTACTTGATAAATGAGAACATTTCCCGACAATTATACAAACTCAGTACTCAACATGCTCAAGTCTTTAGAAACAAACAAATAATTTTGGAAAGGCCACTGTATTCAAAGGTCAAAGAGAATTAATCAGATCCTATATATATTGCATTTACATTTACATATAAGCATTTGGCAAATACTTTTATCCAAAGCTTTTTACTGTACATTGCATTCAAGTTATATAATTAATCAGTTTATGTATTCCCTAGGAATCAAACCTATATGACCCTGGTGCTGCTAGCACTATTCTCTTCTGTTTTGGGAATTTAAAAAAAAATAATAATAATAATATTGGCAAATTGGTACCACATTTCTCCTATTTTCCCACTGTAACAATTATATGTCCAATAAGTAATGGGAACATATGTTTTTCCAATGTTTTAACTCAAATCAAATTAATTCAACCAATTTTAACTTTATTTTTTAAGTTATATATTATTCAACTCAATTTTTTGAGTCAGTTTAATGTAATTTCAATTGAACTTACTTGTACAGTGTATTTTTTAGATTACATGTGCTGTCATCTAGCACTCACTTAAGGTTAATTTCTAATAATTTAATAACACTGTTCATTGTAAAAATTTTCCAAACTGTATATTTACAGTGAATATTCTTTTTTCATAATGTACATTATAATGCTTTGATGCCTAAATTCACTTGTAGCATTTAAATTGATTTAATTTTTTAGAGTTTGGCTTTTAATTTTAGTCAAAATAGTACAGAATTTTATTAAAGTCAAGTCACCTTTATTTATATAACACTTTATACAATACAGATGTATAAATTACAGATGTATAAATTTCAGTTAATGCCAGTTCATTGTTGATTCAGTTGAGTTGAATAACTGTGTAAAGTTTATCAATTAGGGATTAAGTTCAAATGGTTTATAAAGGAACTCTAGAGTAAAAAGTGATGCCATCATCCAGCCCACTTCAGTTCTCATTGAATAGTGTTTGTGCATTTAAGTCCATAATATTGCCAAATATTCTGTTTTATTATTTTATAATACTATATAATATTATTGTATTATTGGTCATTTAATATCAGTGCATCCCTAGATCTTAATGATATCATGCTGTTATTTCCAGCAAAACAAAGACAGTAATGTGGAATACAGAGGAAAAGGGAAAGTGCAAGACGGTGAACCATGCATTGCCAATGTTTTCCTTTACTATTGGCGACTTGCAAATGTTTACATCCCTAGTGTGTTTGTATCTAATGAAGAGCAGCTATTATGCAGTCTAATAGCAGCATGTTAGTTCCACCATTAGTCTATCACTGTGTCTTTTTGAAATGCCACTGCAGAACAATACAAATCTTTGTGCAGATGAAGCGGAATCCAGTAGATAGGAGAGCTGGGAATACAGCCGGATCAGAAAGGCCTCTTAATTTCCAAGCCGTCTCCCACAAGATCTTGTCCTTGGCAGGCCTCATAAAAATCAAGGAGGTGCGTAGAAGTACACAGAGTTCTGGAGGAATCTACCCACCAGCGATAAAACAAACGTCTAGATCTCAACACTCCATACCCACGGCCTAATGAAAACCAGTGGGAATGACATGTTGGAGCTTTAACTATACTGGTTCCAGCTCAGTATCTTTCACATTATAGGCCGCTATAAATGTCTGAATGACTTAATCATTAGCTCTGGTTTAACATGGTGGAACCACATGTCCTGTGTTTTTTTTTCATTGTGTTTAATCAACTAAATACAGTGAAATGTGTCTGTGTATGTGCATGCATGCTGAATTGTACCCATTGCTGTTGATTGTCAGAGACGAACCCTGGAAGCACAAGCTTGAAGATGCCCAAAATAAACAGAGAGGGAAAAATGAACGAGAGAACAGGAAAGAGATGCTCTGGAACAACTGCAAATAAGATCCATTGTCTATTCACAGAATCCTCCACCAGCACTTACCTCATCCATGATATGTGAGGGTGGAATAATATCACCCTGCAGAAAAAAAAAAGATTTTTAAAATCAAATAAATAAAGTGTTACAGTGCGGGCATTTGTTTGTGTGTGTGCGTGGGTGGGTGGTTTGACTGTTCTCTAAGGGTTCACTTTAATTCAATTTCCCTGTGATTATCCCACTCTAACTGATGCCAGCTGGACAGGTCTGGACTGGGTGGGGCCTCTGGCACTTTTAAACTCCACTGGCATCTCCAATCAGTCTCCTGGCTGTCTGCATTGCCCAGACAGGGCTAGTGAAACTGGTTCAGATACAGTGATGTTTATGTCATTTACAGCAGCTCTATCCAATTACTCAGTCGTGCTTGACTGAGAGAACAGGGAGTGACGATGACTTGGAGGACAGGAAGTGTGTGTCTGTGCATTTTTTAAAGAAAGCAAAGGAAAAAAGGGGAAAAAAAGACGGGCAACTTAAAGACATATGACTAACCTCTTGACCGGGGATGTGATGAACTGCAGGCTGTGAAGAAAGAATGAAGAGAAACGACTAAATTATTTCGTACTGTAAAAACTGAGAGCGATTTTGCATTTTAAATCATATGTTGTCAGGTGCTATGCATACAAATACAACTGCGTGGGTGAAGGAGCCACTAAACTTCCTCTGCGGTGCTGGAGAAGCTGTGATATGTGCCATGTAAACACTTGTGGGTTAAACTCATAACAAAAGCATTTCTTTCAACAGAGATGCTGCAGACAACAGTTGGGCTAGATGTGACTAAAAGACGCAAAAAATCCTACAGAATCATCACTGAGGTGATCTTAATTACTTTCATAGCCTTAATTATGGCATGTGTCATTCACATGGAGACTGAAAATTGGAAAATTAATTAAGGCCACAGATGCCAGTTACAATATCACAAGTGATATAATGTCTATGAGGATGATAATTCATATAACTCTTACTTTATCTCTGCGGATCAGTTCGAAAGCAGCAAGCAGTTGTCCAGCAGGCTTCCCAGCTTTCTGGATGGGATACCAGGCAAGGCGAGGGGAAGACACCATTGATGGTTGGCAAACACAACGGCCCATAAACTCATCAGCGCCCTGCAGGGGTCAAATAACTTATCAGGCATTTTCTGTTTCACAGATATGAAACGAAACCTATCTGACATCAGCCCAAGCTTCAGACAGCATGTCATTCAGAGTTTTTTTTGAGACACTTAGTAGCATGCAAACTTGATATTTATAATTGTCTTAGCTTTCTGTCTGTAAATAATCATTTATCACTGTCACTACTACTTTACTTGACTTTATTTCACTTCTTTTTTTAAGTTAAGGTTTCCAATATTAGTCTACTACTGTGGCGCCAGGAATTTTAAAATTAACCTGTACTTAAATGGCACATACAAACCAAAATAAGTTGTCATAATGCCTAATATATTGTTTGTAGCCTTGCCTATACATAAAACCTGTGTTTAATTAATGCAAAAAGCAAGATATCTGGACCAGCCTTTTTTTCAGTGATTTTATTTTAAGACAGGATTATTTTAGTAGTATTTACAATTTTATTTATTTATTTATACGTTTTTAGTTTTCATTTTAGTTTATGTTTTAGTAATTTGTTCTACGGTTTTGTTTTTGTTTTTAATATTAATATTTAGCATTATTTTTTTAATCAGTTCTAGTTTCTGTAATGTTAGTACTTTAGTTCTGGCAGGACCACTATCGTCAAAGATGACTGACAATTAGCATACAGTTTGGATTGGCGGTATGGTTCTGTTCTGGTCAAGAACTCCCTGCGCATCCATGCAGCCGAGCAGGGTAAACAGAACAGAACCAACATAAATGTATTGCAGATATCGTTAAAGTTCAATAATGTTATGTACACATTTTAGAATTAGTCTGATTCAAAGGAGAATCAGAAGGCTGAATCCTGACTGACAGAGGAGGAGCTGGGGATGGAGGAGGGTAATTAGCTATTGAGCAATGCAAAA
>NW_015638975.1:3798906-3804889 GCF_001515625.1 Sinocyclocheilus rhinocerous | reverse complement strand
TTCTCAGTATTAAAGAATAGCATAGTTCACACCACAACTATAACGATAACGATACAGAGGAATGATATCGTTGTGATCACTTTCAAAATGATTTTTTCCCAGCTGATGAACGATAAAAAAATCGACAGCCAATCAGAATCCATCCTGCTGTAACGAGCTCAAGAATTTAAAGCGGCAGACGCATGTGCGCTTAGAATAAACAGACGATATCGTTCGCTGGTGTGGACGCTAATATCGTTATCTTTATAGTTATCTTTATAGTTATCGTTCTTGGTGTGAACGGGGCTTAAGACTGATGTTTCTAGGTAGATATTAACAGTTGAAACAGTCTCACTGTAAAAATGCTACAGTAAAAACCTAAATTGGTAAATGGTACTTTCCCTTATGGTGAAAAACTGTAATAGATCATAGATCTAATGGATCATTTAATGTAATTTTACAGTAAAATACTGTAATGTACAGTTTTTGGAAGTGAAAAATAAGTTGTCTTAATTTGTAGTGAAAAAACATAAATCAACATTCTCTGAATCCACTATGTGATAGCTCAAATTTGATGTTTTTTTTCTTGTTATGTACATTCGAGTTTTGTTATATTTTATTTAGTTAAATTAACGTTTGTTGCATTATTTTAGTGTCATGTACCATGAAAGTGTTTTGTATTTGTGTTTGACACAACGAAACGTCTATATAGTACCACAGCTTTTTGAAAAGCTGCTTGTGACGAATTTGACAGTAAGTTGCTTTGATTTATCATGTGGCATAAAAAAAGTTCTGTCAGGACCACTACCATCAAAGATGACTGACAATTAGCATACAGTTTGGATTGGCGGTATGGTTCTGTTCTGGTCAAGAACTCCCTGCGCATCCATGCAGCCGAGCAGGGTAAACAGAACAGAACCAACATAAATGTATTGCAGATATCATAAAAGTTCAATAATTTAATGTAACATTTTAGAAATTAGTCTGATTCAAAGGAGAATCAGAAGGCCGAATCCTGACTGTCGCGAGGTGGAGTTGGGGATGGAGGAGGATAATTAGCTATTGAGCAACGCGAAAGCTGGTGATAATACTGAAGGATCTTAAATATGGGTGCTGTGATATGTGTCTCATCCCTATAGATAGACGTGGATCAGCTAGTCAGCTGATGCAAGCTTGACTAACGTGACCTGCCAGAATACTACGCTTGATTTTAAACATTTTATTTCAGTTTGTTGCCAAGGCAACATTTCTCGTTTCTAAGTTTTTTATGTTTTTCAAGTTTTCTATATTTTATTTTATTTTATTTTTGCCTTATTTCAATTAATGAAAACTAATAACTAATAATTTTAGTTAACAATAACAACACTGGTTTAAGAAGTGCAATATATAATACCACCATTGACTGACTTTAATCGTTTGATTTTAAATAAGTTACTTAAACATAATTTTGTCAAACAATTACACAGACTTCAGTCTTTCCTCATTCAAATAGATATGAACTGTACTTGCATGGTGTTATGAATAAGACTGAGCGAACTGACTTTGATATTGGTAAGATAATTATGCCTGACAAAATTAGTAGTTCTTGACCTGATCAAACTGTAAATTGGACAAGACTTCATTTCGCTGGTCGAAAGTCTAATTAATCTGACAATAAACACACCCATTTATAAAATAGCACATACCAACACAATGAAAACTCACATAGGTGTCCTGATCGTATAGTTCCACCACAATGTGCGGAGGGTTCCTCTCAGTCACAAGATGGTCTCCAAATATTTCAACTTCATAAAAGATGAGAGTCTGGTCCCAGGTGGGATTGAGCGTGTTCCGAACAGTCACCGTCTTCTGGCTCTGATGCAGGAAGGACACGATGGCATAGGGATCTAATCAAAGAGTCAAAGAGTCAAAGATCAATGAACTGCATCACATTTTCACGTCAGAATAAGTGATGAAGTATGGCAAGAGTTGCAAGTACACATCAAGGGGAATAGCATGTGTAATGTGCATTTGTATACTGTCAAAAACGAGATCTAAACTGTCAACTGAAACAAGAAAGGCTTCGTTAGGTCAAATGGAGGTTATTGCCACATAGATGGATAAATGAAATGGAAAGAACTGCATCAAGAGTTAGGAAAGATATGCAGCCATAAACTCATTGAAGTCTGTTTGCCATCAAGATTGAGGCAGTGATTTGGTACATTCTCCTCAGAACAAGACGTTCAATGCATCAGTAAACACAATAAACACAAGCATTTCTGTTTTTATTTGGTTCTGTAATGAGGGTGAATTTGCCAAGAATATAACATCAATAATGGAAGTGAAAAGAACCAGAGATACCCTGAATTATGGCGTAGGGAGGGTGAGAGCATTTTTTTTTACTTTAGTAGGTCTATATAATGTCTGAAAGATGATGTGTGGTTGTGAGACAGAGAAATGGGGGAAAAGATGAGTGAGTTAGCCAATGCATGTGCATGTGTGAGTGTTTATGTATTTAAGTGAGGGTTTTAAAGAGATAGTTCCCCCAAAAATGAAAATTCTGTCATTGCCATTCCAAATCTGATAGAAAATAGAAAAAAATATAAAGAATGTGCGTGCTTCTCTTCTATAAAATTATAAAAGTTGATTTAAGCTGATGCAATTTAACACCATTTAACCATCATAAAAGTTGTCCATATGACTCAGGTGCTGCATTCCAAGTCATACACCACAATTGTGTGAGGTATAGACTGAAATTTAAGATGTTATTGTAGCTCTTAAATTAAACTTTTTCATGACTATCTAAAGAAGCCAAATTTGAATGCAAGCACAAACTCACATTCAAAACGTGAATTTGAACAAAAGTTTTAATATGACTTCAGAACACTAGGAACAAGTAATTCGGATTACGTTTTTGTCCTTTTTAGAACTATGAACTGTCACTGAAAATTGGAATGTGTACATTCTTCCAAATGTCTCTGCAAGTAATAACAGCATATGAGATTTTAAGAGTAAATAATGGCAGACTTTTTATTTTTGGTAAACTATTCCTTTAAAAGACACAACATCCAAACATTTAAATAAACATGCACTTAAGGTGCTGAAAAATAAGAAAGTGACATCAACTACTTAGGAATGCCAGAAATTGGAGCGACAGTCAAAGTTTATTATTTCAGTCGATATAAAGCAGCCTCAGAGGGATAGTTTCACTTGGGAGGGAGAAACAGACACTTTTCCCAGCTCTTATTAAACTAGCTTACTTACACACACACACACACACATAACTTCCTACTTCCCACAAACACAGTGGCTCAAATAAACAAAGGGATAAACAAGCTATGGGGAGCGTGCACTGTTACCCAGGAGCCAATGGGAAATAAACACAGGCAGTGTCTAATCTGGCTGCTTACAGTGAACAGTAAATAAACTGTCTTCCCCAAGGGCATTGTGGGACTGGACATGTCGACGGCTGCCCACGTGTGCGACTCAAACATGATGCATGACCCTCAGGAACAATGACATGCTCAAAGAAAACAAGGAAAGGCAACCAAGAAATTTGGCTATGGATCATTTCCCATATATCAATACTATGAAGGGTATAACTGTTCAAAAATCATATTCGAATGCGCATATTCGAAATGTCCAGTGAATGACAGAAAGACAGAGAGATGATAGACTGAGTGACTGACGATAGATAGATAGATAGATAGATAGATAGATAGATAGATAGATATGTAGCATCTGGCTCAAACTTCTGACTTCCTCTAATCCCCCTCCAGTAGCCAAAGCACTGATGCAGCTCTACATTTTTCCCTCCTTTATAAATATTGCGGTCCATCGATCATTTCCCTTTACCAAACTCCGTCTCAAGCGCACCAAGGACAAGTGATTTCTGCCTCCAGCTTGATTTATTCATTTTCCTCGGAGCTCAGAACCCTGTAAAAGATCTAGGCTGGGTTTTGTGCATCAGGAGACCAACCCAAAACTATTTGTAGATTTGTAATCAGAGCGCCAGACTGGCCTGATTTATACCAGGCCTGTATTTTTAAAAGGATCCTCAATGTTTTCTCATCTGTGCTTGCGGGTTCAGAATGAACCTTAAACGCATAGCCCGGGTAGCTACATTTCCAAGATTTTGCAAAAAACAAAAAACAATATACTTCAGATCTTTCTCCACCTTAATGTCCTTTTTTTTTTTCGTTTTCATCCTTGTCTGCTTTGTTTCCATTTTTAGACTATGGTTTTTCCATGCATAGGAGATTTATACCAGACATTTCTAATGGGTGATAACCAGCGGGTGTATTTTGCCTGCATTTTAATGATGTGGAGCACTCTGGGTTAAAAAAAAATTTCACTACCACAACTTAGAGCTTTAGACCATGGCAACAGACTCGCTATGGTTTAAAGGGGGTGAAATACTGCTCCAGCGTTGCCAAGAAAGCTCTTTTATATTTGACTTTTTAAGTGACTGTTTTTTTTGCCAACATCAATAATCAGTGTCACATTTTGAATGAAAACTCACTTCATGTTTATTAATAGGTAATATAAGGTAATAACAAGGCCCACACGGAATCTGCACATTTATGAGGGGAATTCTGTGGAATGGATTTAAATATGGTAAAATGGCTTAAACAGAGCCGAGAGCACTGAAATCCATTTATGAATAACTCTTTCAAATTATAATTCTAAAAAGAAAAAAACAATAAACACACAAATGGCATTGGCAAGGTGGTGTAAAACTTTGGAAATTACAAATTTTGTGGATCTGCGAAGCTTTCTGTAGAATTCTGTGGGCCCAGATTCCATTTGGGGCAACAATTCCACAATATTCATTACACAACTATAAAATAAAACATTATCCGTCTTTCTTTCTATTTTTCTTTTCCCATATATCATTACTATGTTAAAATTCATTGTTAAAATATAATTTGCATATGTAAAAAATTGTATTGGAATTTTCAATGTAGAAAACCTAATAAAGAGAATGTTTAAAAAAACTTTATCTGGACACAGTGGGTGGGGTGTTTTAAAATATTTTTATAGTAAATTTTTGACTTAAAGAGTTAGAGTAAGCATTTTTTTTTTTACTTTTATAGCCAATAAACAGAAATAACACATGATTATGAAGAATACAGAAGAACTTTTGCTACTAGCAACAACTGTAAAACCAGAGGTTTCACCTGATGTGTGTGTTTAGACAGTTTACATCAGCATCTTCTGCTCTAACATCCTTTGACCCGACAAAACGTCACATGTGCATCTAGAATAAAAAATACACACAGTGCACATGCTTTATGTGCACTTGTTTTGATACTTTCCAAGGACACAAGTCATGGAAGACTATTTCTAATGAAAAATTAGCTTGGCAAAAAAGGAACTAGTGCCAGTAAATCAAAAAGAAAAACGTCAGAGTACAGCAACAAATTCAGCATATAATGTCTCATTTTGATTAGCCTTTTTCAGGGCTTTTCGCTTTTTAAAGTTCAGAAAGTCAGGGAGAGAGAGCAGGGTAATGGGATATGTTGCAAGCTAGATTCAAACTTGCCTCGCCCATGAGTGCACCAGCATCAGAGCTCATGAATTAACCACTAGACCATGGCTCCGACTTGATTTGTTTTACTCTATGTACCTTCTCTCCTCTATGCAAATGACATTTTTTACATCTTCGCTGCCAACATCTTCTCTCATGGACACCATTGTAAATCTACTTCATTTCGTTTCTCTCTGGGCTACACTTCACCCGAACTGCCTCGGGCTAGTCTGTGCCAGGCACAATATTTCACCCCCTCTGACGTAAGCTCAGTTACGGTTCCTCTACCATTACATCTAAAAAAATCACTTTTATGATTTTGTTATTTATAAAATGCTCCCATTATTCTAGGCCAGGGGTAGGCAAATTCGGTCCTAGAGAGCCGCAGTCCTGCAGAGTTCAGCTCCAACCCTAATCAGACACACCTGAACAAGCTAATCAATGTCTTCAGGATTACTAAGGCTATAGGCAGGTGAGTTTTTTTTTTCAGGGTTG
>NW_015638975.1:3755213-3797907 GCF_001515625.1 Sinocyclocheilus rhinocerous | reverse complement strand
CAGCTCCAACCCTAATCAGACACACCTGAACAAGCTAATCAATGTCTTCAGGATTACTAAGGCTATAGGCAGGTGAGTTTTTTTTTTCAGGGTTGGAGCTGAACTCTGCAGGACTGCGGCTCTCTAGGACCAAACTTGCCTACCCCTGTTCTAGGCAATACTTACCATTTTTTTAGAGATAAATTCGTAAAATCGTAATTCTGTCGTGTACGCTATCGCTCTCAATATGCTTCACATTAGGACTATCCATTGACCTCAATTTGTGTCACCACATGACCTGGAAATATGTAACTTATTGTATGGCAAAATAAGAGCACACTTCATGCCATGTGGTATCGTAGTAAATGTCTTAAAAAGCTGATTTTGCCGATGCCTGCTGTATGTTTGAATGTGTGCTAGTACTGTGTTCAAAAGGGTATGTTACTCAGATCCCATGCAAATAACCACAAGATCAAGACATGTAGATACTGGCAAAATAAATGCAGCTGCTTTACAAAATAAATGACTGGTGCATATATTTCTTGGTACTATGCATAGCTTTGATCAGATTTAAAGCAACAAAACTGAGTAGCCTACACTGCTTTTGTTTATTGTTTAGGTTTTGACCTTGGAAAACCTGATTTACATGTGGGTTGGTCAAAATTCAGAATTGAAAAAATGGCTTCCGTTTAATTTCTTAATATCTCCTTTGTATTGAATTTTTTAGCAAAAAGCTCAAATATACACTACCCTTTAACAGTTTGAGGTTGTTATAATTACATTTTAAAATATATTAAAATACAAAACAGTTATATTAAAAGTTAACAACATTACCGTTTTTAAATGTATTTCTTATACAAATAAATGCAGCTTTGCTGAGCATTTCAAAAGCATAAAAAATCGGACAGATCCCTAACGTTTAATTGGTGTATTCATATATATAAAATAACATTTAAAAATGTAAAATATATTTCATTGGATTGCATTAAAAAAATAATAATTCTTCATTCAATTTTGAACTATACACAACCCTTCACATACCTGTAATAATTAAGTTTGGCTCACAGTGAAGGTGGTATATGCTCACCTGAGAAACTGTCCTTATCCATTGCCAGCAGGTCTCTGGCCTGATACAAATAACATCGCAAATGATACAGGGTCCCATCTAAAGAATCAAGAGGATGAACATCAGTGTAGTTTCAGTCATCATTTAAATCTGTCATTATTTTAAATGAAGTGAGAAAACTGGCATGTTTGACTCACTATCGAAGAAGCAGGAGATTGTCGGGCGGTTGACACCAAAGGTTGTTGTAACTGACTTATCGTCATTCTTTTCATCAGTAACACTGCTCTGTTGACAAAAAAGGAAAAACACTGTGAGACACATTATGCTCCTTCAACCTAAACAGTAGACTCACACATTTGGAGATGGGAAAAGATGGGGCATTCATGTTGGATCAGATATCACAATATTCCGACCAAAAGGATAAACAGAGTATGTGTTAATGATGACTCTGCTGTCAGTTGTGGAAAGGGCAACTGTATATGCACCACAAACCACTGGCATGAAGTGATTACATGTCACCGCCCCAAGACACTCGAATATCATTTTGACACATACAAAATTCTGACCTTCTCTGAATAAAATGCCTGATTATGTCTCTTAACCAGAGTGAAACTGCTATGTCATTTGTGGCTCACTTTATTTAGATAACCCAATACCCTTGTACTGTATGGTTTTGAAGAAAAAAATAAAAGAAAAACACCCTCCAAAGTGCCCTCTGAAACAAGAACAGAATTTGAAATGTAATTCCAATGAGTAGCTGTGTAGTGCTACCAAACGCTGAATCGCTATTTTAAATGTCACATTATTTGCGCACGCAGCTTATAGCACCAAGCAAACTGAGGTATAATAAAGTCTGCTTTTTGATCTCTCTTATGTAGCAGTGAAAAGTCTGACTTATTTTGGTGAATTGGTTCGCTCTCTATCTCATATGTAGCAGTGGAAAGTCTGATTCATTCTGAATCAGTTTGTCTTAACTCTCTATCTCATATATAGCAGTGGAAATCTAATTCATTCTAGTGAATCGACTAATCCTAAATGCTCTCTCTCATAGGTAGAGGTGGAAAGTCAGATTTTTTCTATTGAATCGGTTTGTCTTAAACTGCTCGCTATCTCATATGAAGCAATGAAAAGTCGGATTCATTCTAGTGAATCAATTCATTCTTAATGGCTCTCCCTCCTATGTAGATTTGCAAAATCTGATTCATTTTAGTGAATCATTTGTCTTAAACTGCACTATTGCTCACATAAAGCATTGGAAAGTCTGATTCATTTTAATAAAACAATTCATGCTAAAGAGTTCTCTCTTGTATTAAGCAGTGTAAAGTCTGAAAAGTCTTTCTATTGAATAGGTTCATCTTAAACTGCTCATATATAGCTGTGAAAAGTCTGATTCACTCTACTTAATCAATTCAATATAAATGGCCCTCCTTCATATGTAGATTTGCAGATTCATTTTAGTGAATAATTTGTCCTTAACTGCACTCTATCTCTCAGGTGTAGCATTGGAAAGTCTGATTCATTCTAGTGAATCAATTCATTATAAATGTCCCTCCTTCATATGTAGATTTGCTGATTCATTTTAGTGAATCATTTGTCTTAAACTGCACTCTATCTCTCATGTGTAGCATTGGAAAGTCTGATTCATTTTAGCTAAACAATTCAAGCTACAGCTCTCTCTTATATTAAGCAGTGAAAAGTCTGATTCATTCAAGTGAACTGGTTGGTCCTAAACAACTCTCTCATATGCAACATTGAAAGGTCTGATTCATTCTAGTCCGATTCTGATTCAATCAGTTTGTCCCAAACTACTCTCTCTCGCTCTCTCTCATACAGTAGCTTTGGAAAGTTATTCCAATGAATCGGTTCATTCAGTTATAATCTAGCAGGGGAGCTACAGGAAGTCTCAGGTGTAGCATTGGAAAGTCTGATTCATTCTAGTGAATCAATTCATTATAAATGTCCCTCCTTCATATGTAGATTTGCTGATTCATTTTAGTGAATCATTTGTCTTAAACTGCACTCTATCTCTCATGTGTAGCATTGGAAAGTCTGATTCATTTTAGCTAAACAATTCAAGCTACAGCTCTCTCTTATATTAAGCAGTGAAAAGTCTGATTCATTCAAGTGAATTGGTTGGTCCTAAACAACTCTCTCATATGCAACATTGAAAGGTCTGATTCATTCTAGTCCGATTCTGATTCAATCAGTTTGTCCCAAACTACTCTCTCTCGCTCTCTCTCTCATACAGTAGCTTTGGAAAGTTATTCCAATGAATCGGTTCATTCAGTTATAATCTAGCAGGGGAGCTACAGGAAGAGCATGATTTAAAAAAAAAATAAAAAAAAAGGTTAAAACACTCAACATCATATGGGAATAACTGAAAATGAGTAAATTAACTATTTGAAGCTTATAATTGATGTCTCTGGGTCAGAGTTTTCAGGTTCACCTTTGCAAGGCACTGGGGCCTTTCACTTGCATCATGGATTCATTCCAGACCCTCGTCAACTCTGAGTTCTCAAGCCAGCCAAGCCTACACGATATCTCAAGCCAAACTGCCTGGAATCGATCCGTAACAATGGACCCAGCGGACCAGACTATGAGTAAAAGAATAAGCATACTAACTAGGCTTTATGCATACACCATCTTTCACACTCACTGTTCCATCTCTGTCTCCCTGTAAATGATATCCCATGATGCCCTTATTTTACCAGGCTGATTCCACTTTGCTTGCCCAGTCTCTCTCAGCACCTCCGTTTCGTCCAAGCTCAAAGCCCTCCACACCCATTCTCGCCTTTGCCTTGTCTAAATTGCATCTCACCTTCATTTGATTCTCTCCGACCACTCTCCTTTTCTTCCATTACTGTCTCTCTTTCTAAACCTCAACCCAATTCCAGCTCTACATCACTCAAATAGTCAACCCTCATTACCAGCGAACACTCCAAGGAAAAGATGGCCGCCGGCCCCGTCTTTTCTAACGGCTCCATACGGCATCTCCAGCGCCGGCGACGGAAGGAGTCAGTCTTCCTCTGCTTAAGGTGAAACTTCCAGCCGAATAAAGAGGAATATTCCCAGCCCTCACGCTCCGACTCGTCCGGACGCTGCTGTAGAAGAGTGAGCACACACAGAAAAAGACAAATGTATATAATTGAACTGGATTATATTAAGGTATTATTTCATTATGCATGTTCTGTATGATCCTAACCAGCGGTGCACAGTGCAATAAAAATAAAAAAGGACAAATAGCAGACATCAGGATCTTTAGGGTAGTGAGGAATTAGAGTTATCTAATAGAGTAGAAAGACGGGAGGTACGACTAGACCAGGGGTAGGCAAGTTCGGTCCTAGAGAGCCGCAGTCCTGCAGAGTTCAGCTCCAGCCCTAATCAAACACACCTGAACAAGCTAATCAATGTCTTCAGGATTACTAAGGCTATAGGCAGGTGAGTTTTTTTTTCAGGGTTGGAGCAGAACTCTGCAGGACTGCGGCTCTCTAGGACCGAACTTGCCTACCCCTGGACTAGACAAATGTTTTTAAATCTGTGCTTGAAGAGTGCCACCATGAGGACAACTGATTTAACTCACAGTGACCCTAAAAATTATACAGACACTTAAAAATATACCGTATTATACTGCATTAATCAAATATCTAAGTTGTCTATTTATTGCTATTATATATATTTTTTTAAACTACTCTTTTCAAGCAAAACATTCTACAAAACAGTTATTAAATTATAAAATGATAGATTGATAGATGCTTGAAATTAGGACAAAACTGGCTAAAATTAGGATAAAGACCCAATGTTAATGTGAACACGAGTCAAAATTGCAGCATTCTGGGAAAATGTCTAGCATCCTTGTCATTTGGTTTAATAATGATTTCACTGCATAAACAATGTTCACTACTGTTTAAAAATGTAAGGTCAGTACTTTTTTCTGTTAAGCAAGGGTACATTATATTGATTAAAATTGATAGTAAAGATATTTACAATCTCAACAAGAGATGTTTCTTGAGCAACAGATATTGGAATGATTTCTGAAGGATCATGTGACCTTTGCCATTACAGGAATACATTTTTAAATATATTTAAAAAAGAATACAGTAATTTTAAATTGTAATAATATTTCACAACATTACTGTTTTATTAATGTCACTTTGAATAGTAGTGTATTAATATATTTTTATCCATTATTTGGTTGTCCAAATACTTCATTTTTAATAAGTAAATAATATAATCTAAACCACCTTTTGGACCCAAACCAATCTCTCACACATTTTTTCCTCTTAGTTCTTTACTCACTTTTAGTAGTCCTACTCATTCATGCAACAAATTTGTGTGTAAATCATTCGTAAACCCATTCTTATGTAAACTGTCTCATTGAATTGAAAGTGACATTTCATGTAAGAATGGATTTACGAATGGTTTAACACAAAATTTCTTCCGCCCGTGTTTCATGAATGAGGCCCAGTGCCATTCTCTCTAACTCCCGAAAGCTAATATGTTAATGTTCTTCAGTCTAACAGTGATCTCAAAAATGGATTTTTAGATGTTTATTAACAAAGTGTTTTTTTGCTTATTGGATAAAGACTTTCACAGAATGAAACAAAAACTCTTTATCTCTCTCTCTCTCTCTCTGTTACACACCCTCACACAGATGATGAACATTAGGCATATTTGCGGCAGGACTTTATAGTTGGGCCCAGGTTTTCCTGCCAAGTGGATTAGAGGTGTGGGATTGAGTTCAGATTATTCTCAGATGGCATGATTAATTAGGTGTCCTCTCAAGCTCCATCTGCCTCTCACCAGATGCGTTCAGGGATGGGGAAGACCTCCTGAGACTACACAGAGCTCTTTATGTCACGCCACCCTGAGCTTTACCAGAATCCCCCACCATTCAAAGAGAAAACGAAGCCAAGATTCTTCTTTTGTTTATCGCTCTCAATCTGAAACTTTGTTATTTCTCTGACTGAAAACAAACACTTGTCTAATGACTGATGATGTACTTTTCTGAGCGCCTCCATTTTCTGCATATCTCTACGGCGGAGTCGGATCCAACGTCTCCGGCGGTTGGTGTGGTACATCTTCTCGGATGGAACCCAGGACTTTGGCCGGCGGTCTGGGGGGAGGGTTATTCCATATTCCCACCCTGCAGGTAGAAAAGGATTTATTGTAAAGGCACAATATATTCAAAATAACGAAGCTCATAAGTCAGTGGCGCATGTGTGTGCAGGAAAGACTTCTCAAAGTTTCCATACCTTGATCATCCACTGCACGCTTCAGGTCCTCGCTCCACTCAATATCCTCCCACACCCAGCCGGGGGGACACTCGATCTCATCTTTAGGCACAGCTTTTTCTCCATTCTGCCCCCCAGTGGACACATAAAGAACAAAAAGGTCAGTTCCTGCCAACTGATTTTAATGTAGAACATATTAGTCCACTTTTTAAAGTATTTTTGAAATACCCTTTGACTTAAAGGGATAGTTCACCCAAAAAGGAAAATTTGATTTTTATCTGCTTACCCCCAGGGCAAGATGTAGGTGACTTTGTTTCTTCAGTAGAACTCAAACAAAGATTTTTAACTCAAACCGTTGCAGTCTGTCAGTCTTATAATGGAAGTGAATGGGAATCACGGCTTTGAGAGTAAAAAAAAAACATACACAAACAAAACCAAATTAAACCCTGCGGCTCGTGACGATACATTGATGTGTAAAGACATGAAACGATCGGTCTGTGCAAGAAACTGAACAGTATTTATATCGTTTTTTACCTCTGATGCACTGCAATGTCTGAACTGTCTGAACTGTCCTGAGCGCGTTCTCGACAGCCGGCGCG
The DNA here is from genome assembly GCF_001515625.1 of Sinocyclocheilus rhinocerous. Classification (NCBI taxonomy): domain Eukaryota; kingdom Metazoa; phylum Chordata; class Actinopteri; order Cypriniformes; family Cyprinidae; genus Sinocyclocheilus; species Sinocyclocheilus rhinocerous. The sequence continues at coordinate 3,791,032 of NW_015638975.1, read as the reverse complement.
TGACACGTCTTCTTCTTCTTCTTGCTTTACGGCGGATTGCATACTTATAAGCACATTACCGCCACCTATCTCTCAAATGGACCATTGACACTCTATCTGCAATCTCAATTAGGAGTGTCTTTTTGGTCCAATTGAGAGATAGGTGGCGGTAATGCACTTATAAGTCTGCGATGCCGTGATTCCCATTCACTTCCATTATAAGACTGACAGAATGCAACGGTTTGAGTTAAAAATCTTTGTTTGTGTTCTACTGAAGTACCTGTAGTAGAACTACTGAAGTTCTACAAAGTCACCTACATCTTGGATGCCCTGGGGTAAGAAGATAAACATCAAATTTTCATTTTTGGGTGAACTATCCCTTTAATACTCCTCTGCGGCTCATGAATAACACTATGAACTAAAGGTACAGTTTTGTTATGATACAACCACACACTGACCACATCTGTGAACCCCTCTGGCATGCCAATCCACTGTCCTCCTGGCAAACGCATCTGATTTTCAAACACCTCTTCCAAAAAGCTTATATGACCAGCATCAGTGTCATACAGCAATCTGGCCATCATGGGCATAAATACAAATCCATGTTATGCAGATTCAAAGGGTGTTTAATGATGCTGATATCACAGATAATGATAAGACGGTACTCACGTTTTCTCTGGGCTGACGTACCAGTCTCCCGCCCAGCTCCATCCTGGAGTGGGTTTGAAGCTCTCCTTTGGGAGTTTGATTCTGCCAGTCACGTCACTGAACTTGGGGTATGTCAAACCCGTCGTACCCCAGTTCCCCACCAGAGCCAATTTAGTCTGGTTTTCATACTGTAGATCAAAATAAAATCCCAGTAGGAATTTGAAAAAAGTATATTAGGCTCACCAAGGCTGCATTGATTTGAAAATACAGTGAAATAGTAATATTATTACAATTTAAAATACCTGTTTTCTGTTTTTATGTTTTAAAATGTAATTTAGAAGGCATCATCAATGTCACGTGATCCTTGGGAAATTATTCTAATATGCTGATTCGTTGCTTAAGAAACATTTCTTACTACCGGTATTATCAATGTTGTAAATAATTCTGCTGCTTAATATTTTTGTGGAAACTGTGATATTATGATTGTGTGAAATGTACTTTTAAGAGATGTTATTTAGCAAAGGTCCACAGGGCAAAAGTGCCCATAGGTGAAGAAAAAAAAAATTATAATATTTAATTAACTTGTTAAAGTTGCATGTGGGTAGCTGCCCACTCACCGTTTCTGCAAACACAGAGAGTTTGCCCTCGGCAAACTGGTTAAAGGATTTGACATCAGCAGTCAGTCCGAACCACACCTTGACCCTGAGCTGAGCTGGGATCTTACTAAATCCCCCGTCTTCTTGAGGATACTGAGCACAAATTACACACAGAGATAGAGAGATTTATCAGCGCCCCTATGTTTCCATTCATCATTTGTACTGTAGCATTAGTATGTGCTTTGCCTGTGTTTACCTTCATGAAAACCGTCTGAAGTTGACCACAGTGCTTTCCACAGTAACCGTGGGAAAAGAGAACTTGATGGGCAGGGATTCTGTGGTAGGCCACTCGTCTGTCTCCCTGAAGCATCCAGATTATTATATCTGGCAGACTGTTCTGGGGCTGAAAGAAAAAAAAACATTTTTTTTTTAATTTATGGAGTTACTATTTGAACCAGGAGTAAGTAGCACTAAATAATTTATAGGCCCTCTTTACACCTGGTATAAAAAGACTGTTTTGCCAATCCAATCACAAGTGAACAACACTAAATACAATTGTAAACGGGATCTAAAATGTTTTGATCATTATTGACCACCAGAAGCAGTCAAAAGATGCTCATAGATGCTCATTAGATGCTCATGTGGTCGAATGTGTTCAACAGCCACAAAAGACCGCTGCCTATTGACCTAACAGTAACCACAACTTGGAGTTGTGATTGATGATAAGCTGAATTTCTCAGACCACATTGCTAAAACAGCCTGGTCCTGCAGATTTGCTTTATACAACATGAGGAAGATCAGGCCCTTTCTTTCAGAAGATGCAACACAACTCCTTGTTCAAGCTCTTGTTCTGTCCAGGCTGGACTATTGCAATGCTCTCTTGGCAGGTCTTCCAGCCACTTCTATCAAACCTCTACAATTAATCCAAAATGCCGCTGCAAGATTAATCTTTAATGAGCCGAATAAATGTAAATGTAAATGTAAATGTAACCAAACAGTTGATGGTAGCCATTGACTTCCATAGTATGAACAAAAAACTATGGAGGTCAAAGGTTACCGTCAACTGTTTGTTTACATTCTTCAAAATATCTTGTTCTGTGTTCAACAGAAGAAATTCATACAGGTTTGGAAAAACTTGAAAGTGAGCAAATGACAGAATTTTCTTTTTTTGGTGAACTATCCCTTTAAACACCAGGTGTAAATCCATCTTGGCTGACCACTTGTGATTTGATCAATGAAAACGCATCTCTATACCAGGTGGAAACAGCACTTCAGATATTAAGGCCACATCTCTTTCACCTCCTCAGATAGGTGGCGTAGTCTCTGGGTCCAGTCCTCCGCCTGCTCCAGCACTGCACTCAGCTCGGTCTCTGGTCCGTGTTTGAGCGCCAGTGCCGCCTGCACTATCTGCTGCATGTTAATCTTACGCAGATTCCTCAGGGCTTTATCCAGCGCAGTCACACAGGACCATTTATCCAACTCGGGAAGCTCCTCACTACAGCACATACAGTACACACACAAGAGTGCTTTAGTTTGTTGTGGTGAATGCGATACAACTTCACAAAACACTAGAGCACATCTGCACCTGCAGTCGGCAATGACATCATCAAGCAGCTGGATGACCTTCTGCTCCACTTCCTGTTCGTCATTGCTTGCTTTGAGCGTCAGCTGTACCTGCTCCAGGTTTGATTCCTATTATGAACAGTGAAAACCAATATTTGTTTACAGTTATGACTGATTGTGCTTTGATATATTTTGATGTGTTGATTGGAGCCGTATCTTAGATGTTTCTGTTTCTCACCAATCGGTCGACTATGCTGAGCAGCATGTTTAGGGCCTCTATGCGAGGGCCGACATCCTCCCACTCTGAAGACAAGACCACCACAGGTTCCACATTTCCCCATGGCAGGTAATAGTAATGGCAGCCTAAATAACAGTAAAATGTAAAACAGTGGAAGTCATGTCAGATGCTTGAGTGAATGTGACTCATTGGCTTACAGGTGTTGAGATCCAAATAACAATCTAAAATTAAATTATTGGGCATTTTGTGTAATATAAAGCTTCAATCTTACAATGTTTTTTTTTTGTTTTTTTTTATATACTTAAAACTCTTTTTTCACAAAATCACATAGGGCTCTGCATTTTTCCATTTACTTGTATAGATATGCAATACCATTCAAAGGTCCTCTCTGATATTTTATTAAATATACAGTAAAAACAGTAAAATATAATTACAATTTAAAATAAACGTGTTCTATTTGTAATTTCTTCCTATGATTGTAAGCCTGTCTTACTCCAGACTTCAGGGTCACATGATCCTTCAGAAATCATTCTAATATATTGATTTGGTTCATTATTATCAATGTTGAAACTAGTTTTGCTGCTCAATATTTTTGTAGTAACGGTGATACATTTTTCATGATTCATGATACTTTAATGAATAGAAATCTCTAAAGAACTGCATTTATTTGAAATACAAATCCTGTGTAACATTACACCAGTTTTGAACATTATAAAATTGAATGCATTTTAGGTGAATAAGCTGTTTCCTAAAATTTCTTTAAAAAAAAAAAAACTTACTGACTCTAAACCTTTGAAAAGTAGTATATATTTACCCATCAAAAGTACAAAGTTAATAAGATAATAATATTTATGGATTCAAATTTATCTTGAAGAATATTTAGTAGAACAATATTATACATTTTTACTGACAACCTTTGTTTCTGTTAAAAGAAGAACGAGTGCCACAAAAATCCACTTCAAAGTGAAATCAAAGTTTAGATGTTTTACGTGGCATTCAAAAATGCATGTAAAATATTAACCAAAGTCTGAACATATTCAGGTATAAATCATTATGTGGTTTCTCACCATCAAACACGGCCCTGCTGAACTGAGTGGTGGAGGCCAAAGGCAGACAGGTGTTGTCAAACTTGTTGCCGTAGTTGCCAATACTGACTTCAAACTGAACTGCATCATCCACATCCTGAAGAAGAGTGGCTGAGTAGAATGCAGCAAACAGGGAGAACTTCCTCTTCCGCATGAATTTCTGTATGACACAATAAAACAGTGGCCCTTCACTTCTATCGAATGATCCATCCTGTGTCACATAATCCCATGTCTGGTGCCAAACCCAGCCAGAGTAACTGTGATCTCACCTCTACCACCAGCAGGTCATCAGGGTGTATGTCGTCAGTCTTTTGCTCCACCTGATCAGACAGCTTTGTAATGACCTCCAGCAGCAAACGTCCACGATAGGCCACACCCTCTCCCTACATCAAAAAAAAAAATCAAACAGATAGCAACTTCATTTCTAAAATTGTTCAAAATATTAAGCATCGTTAAGGCAATAATCAAACGTAATTTTAATAATATGTTTAAATATGTTTATATGTTAAATATGTTTATATGTTATATGTAATAAGTTTGTAGTCAGTCATCATATGAAGGAGCATGGGGTATGCTATGCCACTTTCCAACTTATTCCAAGTTAGATTTGAGGAATTACATATTCCAGACATAATTTCAAATTAAATATGAATATTAATTATATATAAATAAACATACATAATACAAAGGTTTAATATAAAAAAAAAGTAATCTAGTGAAACCATTTTGATATTTAGAATCATAAAAATATCAGTAAAAATGATTTGATTATGCAAAAACATACACACACACACACACACACACACACACACATACATACATACATACATGTATATATAGAGAAAGTAAATCTCACCTTTCCAAAGTTTAGTACCTCATGTGGGTCTGAGAAGGCCGTGAATTCTCGGGGGCTCCCATACATGTTGACGTAGCAGGGGCCAAATGTCGGAAGAAAGCCTATATTGTCATCCACTAATTGACATAAAATGGAGAACAGCAAGAATTAGACACACAGCAGTCACCTCCACCTTTAGGAGCAGTAAAATGTATGCACATTTAAATGTATGACCATATTGCTTCTTGAGATAAATTCAGTGGCAAATATATTTCCATTTAGTCATAGAAGACAACTTCTCTAAAGGCCAGCCGAATAAAAGGATAGACAGCAAGTACTACAGCCCAACATAAGGCTAAACCTGACATAGGTGTGATCTACAGGAAGGATAGCACACAGATTTGAGATCAGAGAGACACACATACTGGTGACGTGGAAGGTCCTGGGAGGAAACTCATCTGAGTGCATAGAGAAATAAAAATGTTGAGACACAATAAGGATAGGATAACTGAAAAATAGCTGATGCTATACAACCTGTTACCTGACTCATGCATTAATCACGTCTGCACCAGGCATAGAGTTAGATTTGCACACCAAACTCAAACTCACTCACAAAAGATGGTGAAACCAACAACCAACTGCTAACTTACTGCAACCAATGCAATGCAACACTACAATTCTGTCAACCAAGCCACATAAAAAACCTGAACTGTCATGCCTCCTTGACAATAGCATGAATGCTAAAGTAAAAAAAAAAAAAAAAGTACTTTGTCATCCTTGCCTCTAATTCAGATTAGGACACACGAGCCAATTTTACATAACATTCCCCAAAAAGCAGTGTTAATTTCATTCTCTAGTTTCAATTCACAGCCAGTTTATTACTAATATGCAAAATCAAGACATCAAATCAGCAAGCAAACAAGGATTAGTGTCACACTGGAACCCGCACATTATTGAACTAATGCAACGTCTTTCAACATTGTAAACTGAAAGAATATTTTTTCTGATACCAAGAAAATAATTTCTGATACCAAAGTTACTTTTACCTATACTAACTAAATAGACAGAGACTACAAATGAATAAAAACACAAATGGCAATCATTGTGGCACAATGCTTGAGTGAATCGAGGTGTCAAGTTGTGGCTTTAGCCAATGATATGAATTTTGGGAAGGACTGATTTTAATAAGCGTTTGCTCTGAGAATCTATAATATCTACCATTGTTCAGCAGTTATGTTTAATGTTTTTAGTTGTGCAGAAATAATGAACTTCAGCATATATTCTTTAAATGGTAGAGCAGTGGTTCTCAACCAGGAGGCCGGGGCCCATTAGAGGGCCTCAACAAACTTCCAAAGAGATGTCAAGATTTAAAATAAGCATAAAAATAAAACCACTAAAATGTACCCCTTCATCAACAGTTTTTTTCTTTCCTCTTTCAAGAACCAGAGTTTACACTGCCTTAAAAAAAAAAACCTGGATGAAGTAGGCTAATGTTAAAAGTGTGATTTCAAAAAATCATGAAAATGAATTAAATCTTAAAACTCTATGGACATTTTTTTTTTACAATGAATATACATTTTTCTAGTTATGCCATGCTCTAAATTATTTTGTCAGGTAGAAACTGTGAGTAAAAACTATTTTTAAAAATCTGTATCCTTTATCCTTATCCAGTAAATTGACTGGAAATATCATTAAAAATCATTGGTTAAAAAAGTGGGAACACCAAAGAACATTTGTCTCTTAAAACTTCTAGAATCCTGAAATTAATTGTTGTGAACAGTGGGTGACCTTGGAGTCAAAAAGGTTGAGAACCACTGGTATAGAGAGTAAAAAAGCTGTAAAGCAGGACAATGACCTAAGGAGCCCCTTAGATTTGATACTACCATGTAACAACAGAAGTAAACCAACAATTTGCATGCCGCAAAGCACAGCCCACCTTCAATTTCTCCTCCAGGGGCTGAGATTTTGGAAATACATAAGTGTGTAGTGCCAATGACATCATTGTGGCTGGCTCGATCCCTGAAAGAATCACAATAGGAAGGCATATAAGATAACACAATCCATATTAACATATGGTGGCTAGTTTAGAATTTGAACTGACCAATCTAAAATGCGTATCCTCATCTTTTCACACATGGATGGGAACTGGAGTGAAAAACAGACTGTTAATAGACCCAATGAAGGACTTGTTATGTAGCTTTGTGAGGTGAGTGTATGTGCTTTACCCTAATAGGCAGAGTGAGGCTCTGGTTCCACTGAGGGTTGGCGTTTTTCTCCAGAATCTTACTACTGATCTAGAGATATAAAAATATAATATCAGTACCTTTTTAGCAACTTATGAATACCTCATGATTAAACTAATTACGAAATCAGAAGTACCGTTTTTCCTGCAAAGTTGACCTCCACGAATGGATCCACCAGGTTCTTTCGATTAGTTTCGAAACCAAGGAACTGTTTGACACCATCCATAAGAGCGTCATCCACTGTCCGAGGAGAAAAGCAGATTAACAGATGAAACAGAAAACACACGTCTACACACAGACGTGTTTGATACTTACTCTGAGGCAGGTCTTCTGCCCTGTACACTCTGAGAGTAAACGTGGCTCCTGTCAAGGTGAGACCAGCTGGTCTCAACAGGTTCCCCTCTATATCCTCCTTTTCTTCCAGACCCTCTTTCTTATCCATCTGACACACAGCATTGGTGTTTTCAAAAGAATGAGAGAAATCTATACAATAAGGTTCGATTCGTTAACATGCTGAATCACGCTCGATCTATCTCTCACTTACCGGAGGTTCATCACCTGCAGCCAGCACAAACATGCTGACCTTTAAATAACCTCTGGCCCCGGCAGAAAGATCATCAGGGTCTGCCAGCAACAACCATTTCCTGAGAATAGCATGTCCTGTTCAGTGGAATAGAAAAAAAGACTGCTAATTATAAATACAGCTTCAATTTTAAAGGCAACGAGCTTAATTGAATTTCAGTCATACTGAAGATTCAAAACAGTGTCCAGGTCCAGAGGTTTGTTTGTTCTGAGACACGATCAAATGGTGTTTTTGAAAAGAGCAATTAATATCACATTATGACTATGTGGTACTTACGGTGTTCACTATACACCATGCCAACATCCAGCTGAAAGACAAAACAATGAAATTAAATTAGCACTATTATTAGCAAAATCTGAAATAACAGACACACGTGCCTTGAAAATGAGAGATCAGAGGGGAAAAAACATGCCTGTAACCAGTAAAGAAAATAAACATAAAGAAATCCTGGAACTCCAGAAGAAACCACCAAAGAGGAGAAGGATGATTAAGAGGGAAGAAAAATAAGAAATAAGAGCAAATCTACCTTGAATTCTCCAATGACAGAGTCTTTCCGTAGTGACTTGGAGTCAAATACCTTGGAACGGAAATAAAGATGATAACTGAAGGTTTGTGTTAAATGAAAACAATGGCATCGACTACATTTATTAGGACAGTGACATAACTCACGGTTAAAAATATAGGCTCATCAAAAAGATCTGAAGGTTTCTCATAGAAGTTTAGAAAGAAAGTCTGAAAGTAAAGAATTACATTTACTGAGCATTATCTGAATTCGTTTACATAATTTGTATTCCCCCAGTAACAAAACAGTGGGGAAAAAATAGTTACCTCATCAAAAAATGGATTATTGCCCTTCTTGATGCGCGTTCTCTTTGTCTGTCCTCCAACTGTGACCTTGACAACTGGTTTAATGTTGACACCAGGGAGCTGCCTTCCCTCAATGATGCGCAGCCGTACCTAATATTAACATACTCTGAATTAATGCTTCTAAAAATGTAATCACTGAAAATGACATTATCAAACAGGAAATTAAAGCACTTTTAAAATTTTTCTTTGGATATACGTAACATCCATTGTCCATCTATATAAACATTACTATTATTGTTCTTATTATTATCATACTTAATATAAATGATCAAGGTCATGTCATCTCCATGTTGGTATCTGCCTAATTCGGCAAGCCTCTACCAAATGACAAATTCATTTATACCAAGAGTCTAAATAGATGCACAGCCTTTAACATCAATAATAAAAGATAGAGGAAGCATTTTCTCTTTCCTTCTAAAGGTATTTATTTTTTTCCGTTTAACTGTAGGTTGTTTTGTTAGTTGGATTTTATTATTTATTTATAATTTCGTATTTTTCTCAACAAATCTTTCAGCTCAGATGAGAACCAATGGCTTAAATATGCTTTTTGCTATTCTTGGATCTATTCTAGAAAACAACGCTCAGATGTTTGTTTTATTAACACATAGGACACATTGTCTTGCCTAGAGCAAATAAACGAGTTTAAAGCCAAAATACATTTTTGGCTTACTACACCTACTTTGTATTACCACAAAGGTGGCACTATTTTTAAAGCAGAAGCATAGAATGAAAATGATAGTACATTTAAATTGAGTGGACAGGGTTTGACATTTAATACAGATAAATATAATTAGGGAGTCCATTCTGTACGGATCAATAAGAAACCACTGTTAATCTGCTTATTACAATTTTTCAAGCCATTTTTGTTGTAGCACAATCACAGAAATACACACAAACAAAATGAGTGAGGAAATAAGGTGGCATATATACGACAAAGCAAATTGTGGATTCATTCACACACATACATACCTGGAGGTCCTGGGGTTTGTCAGACAGGGGATTTTTGTTGCTGTGGCGTTTCTTTTTCTTAAGGCCATGGTTAAAGTTCGGTGGGGCCTTTTTGGGTGGTGCTGTAGGGGCCCCGGTGTCCTGACCCAGGGGCCCTGGCACAGGTTCGGGCTCCTCCACCACCTCCATCATCAGCATGCTCTCAGTGTCCTCCTCGCCCATAGTGTCCAATGAGAAAACTACATGTACACAAGTTAAAAACAACTGTCATGTCACACTGATGCAGCCCTGATTGGACAAATATTAGTGTAATCAAATTTAAGCATCCTTTAACAAGGAACTTACAGTACATGTGTGTTTGAAGGGAAGCTATATTCAATGTTAGCAGACTGACCTGTAACTGTGTCCAGCTCCACTGGCGTGTGCTGGGCTTCCGGCTGTGGAGGAGGCTGGAAGATGGGAGCCATGCCTGGAGGAGGGATGTAAGAAACCTGCAGGGTTACTGTGGCCTGAAAGAGAGAACACAGATTGAAGATCTGAAATCATGCAACAACAATGTAAAAATATGCAACAAAAATCTACTTCCAGAAAAAAAACTCACAGTTGCACAGTTGATTTCAAAATTGATAATAATGAGAAATGTTTCTTGAGCAGCAAATCAGCATATTAGAATGATTTCTGAAGGATCATGTGACACTGAAGACTGATGGCATTACAGTAATAATTAAATTATATTTCAAAATAATACTGTTTACTGTATATTTGATCTGTATTTTGTATTTTTACCTTACTTAACTCTGAAGATGTTAAGCACCTAATCAGGCTTTTTCTTTCTGTTGCAAGTATACCTGTTTTTTTACCCTTTTTCCCCCTTTGTAGAGTTTTGTATTTGTGTAACATTGCTAAATTAAATGTGAAATTGCTTTAAAAATACTTGATTTATTTTGAAATTACCATCAAAGTTCAGAGTGAAGAGCTTTTTTGGGAAGGGTGGGAAAGAAAAGTTGCATGCTGGAGTTGTTTTTGAGATTAGACCGGCGTCAGGGTGATACCTTATAATGTACTTTCCTGAAATTATTTCCGGAAATCAGCTATTTCAAGAGCAGACGGATGCAAAGGAGCTAAGAAAACCAACTCCACCTTTCCCTCTCCATCACCCAACGTCAACCTACACGCATACATACATACCCACACACAATGCCAGGAAGTGGCACTCTGTTGTCGTGTAAGACATAACCTTGTAGTATTTCTTCAAAATGTCTTTCTTAAATTACATGTAAGACAAGGATGACGTGAATTTATGATGGAAAATATTCTTTTCAGTACGGATACTGGGGAAGTACAGACTGTAGTAGACATGAAGGTGGGATGTTGCCACCAACAGTAAAGGTCCAGGCTGTATGTTGTTCAATCAGTGAGTGTGAAAGTAAATTTGATAGACGTTTAAGTCAGTGAAAACAGTGAGAAACAGATCAAACGCACCCCTGTGCTGTTTCTTTTGGTGTCTACCAGGGACACAGTGAAAGTAGCAGCCAGGTTGGGAGAGTTGAGCACATCTCGAAGAGCGACCCGACACTCCCCCAGAAACCTGTAAAGATACACAAAAGGCTATTTAACAACTGTCATGCTATTTAAAGATGAGGATTAATGCCAAGAAATAAAAATACACACAGACATGCTGTTACTAAGCTAAACAATTGTGACACATGACTATGCATCTGACCCTGAATGACAGATTTTTCACTGTCTGGCAAGCTTTTCTAAAAATTGCTGTTCTTCTGTTTCATTCTTAGGCTCAGATAAGGTTTGAAAGGAAAGAGGAGACATGGCAAACCACCCTTGCTCACTTCCTGTGGGCATTCCCCTCTTCCTTCCTTTCTTTCCCTCCTCTCACATTACTTTATTCCTTTATTATACTGATAATATTTCACCCAATATTCAAGTGTGTTAAGCTAATATAGCATTTACTGACTCTATGTTCATCTCTGTTATTTATTTGTGTGTTTGTTCGACTAGTAAACACACAAAACATAAATAAGAAGATAACGCAATGTTTTGGCATGAAGATTATTGGTACTGATGCAAATGTTATGATTTAGTCCATTAAAACAACATTTTTTGTAAAAGAAATGGTTCACTACAGAAATTCAGACTTCACTACGCTTAAATGTGACAACATGTTTTTGAAACGCAATGAGAACAAGACATTTTAACATATTTTTTTGGTTCCAGTTTTTAAAGGCAACAACAGCTTGGAAACCATAGCAAAAGCAGTGCATGCTGGGACATAACCTGCTGTTCATAAGTTTGGCGTCAGTAAGATTTAAAAAAAAGAAATCAATACTTTTATTAACAAAGATGCTTTAAATGGATCAAAAGTGATAGTTAACACATTTATAATGTGACAAAAGATTTCCATTTCAAATAAATGCTGTTCTTTTAATCAAAGAAACCTGAAAAAAAAAAAAGTATCACGGTTTCCACCAACATATTAAGCAGCAAAACTGTTTTCAACATTGATAATATTAAGACAAAATTCTTGAGCACCAAATTAGCATATTATAATAATTTCTGAACGATCATGTGACACTGAAGACTGTAACGGCTGCTTAATATTCAGCTTTGCCAACATAGGAATAAATTACAATTCAAATTACATTAAAATAGAATTCATTTATTTTAAATAAATCAATTTATCAATTAAACGCAGCCTTGATGAGTAAGAACATTAAAAAAAAAAAAATACCAATCCCAAACTTTTAGGCAGACACTTATTATACGAGCATGTATGACTTTCTATTGCTTAGAAACGAAAAATGTAAATGTGTCAGAGTGGGATGCTGTATTGAAGCAATTTAATATAAATACTAATGTGATAAACATATTAATGTGATAATGGATTTTTAAAAACTATTTGAATTTAAAAACTTTAAATTAAAATTAAGTTGACCTTTACTACTGTTATAGGTGAACAAAATGACCTAAAAGCACATTTAGTGTGTTCTATATATGTTCTATAATTTCTTGGAGATTAGATGAAGCGAAAGGCCATAAGGAACCACTATTGGTCATAATGAGAATATGGGAACGCACAGCAAATTAAGTGGATGTTTTAAACAATGGTGCATTCCATAAATTCTACAGTTCTCCCAACTGAATTGTTGAGCAATTGTTTCATGTCGGCAGAGGAGCTGCTTTTGCATAATATTCTGAGGGACACATGCACTCTTATGAACAGAAAGAGAAACTGAGATGAGAATTAGAAAATAGAGAAAAAGGCCTTACCTATTTCTGCCCATTTTTTCATGGTCCTTGACCACAACATGAAGCTCTGCTCCAGAATCTAAAGGAACACCCTTCAAGTCCCACTCAAAACCCTGGGAGAAAGAAAAGAGAATGATGAAACCGAATCATGTATTGGCAAAACGTTTATAAATTTAATTATAGTAACAGTAGTGGTTAATTAATATTTGTGAGTTAGATGTAAGAAGCAATTAACCAACCTCATTCCAGACAGGATTGACATTATTTTTGATGACTTTGGTCTTCTTTTTTGTCCCTACAAGAAAAGAGAGAATACAGTTAGTGTGTTTGTCATTGAGTTTTCCATGAGGTATACACTAATGTTTAAACGTTTGAGGTCAGTACAATTTTTTGCAAGCAAATTAACACTTTTATTCCGCGAGAATTTATTAAATTGTTCAATGGTGTTATGTAGGCCTAGTGTATGGTTTGTTACAAAAACATGATTTACTTTATTTACATTACATTTACATTTAAATGCATTCCTGACATGTTCAAAAGTAGATCTAGATGCAAGGTTGTAGGCAATGAAAATGAATATTTATTTAATCAAAAGCCTCATTGTTCAAATTTGGAAAAAAAGAAAAGAAAAATAGAAACATATGATCAGAACAGGGCATACGAGGACAGTGTGTCTGACGTAATATTCTACAGTGGCTGGCCTCCAGTAAATCCATGATGAAAATGTTTTCAGTGAGAGGAAGATGGACAATGGGTACTAACTTCCACCTGACAAATACAGATGAAAGATTTCCACAGGGACACAGATTAGGCTTGACATTGAGCCTGTACTGGTGAAGGACAATTTCCAGCTGATCTAATGAGCAGACACACATTTTTCAAGGTGTTTTTAGACCTTGCGCTACAAACAGTAGTCGCATGCACAAACAAGTAAGCTACCAATAGCATGGTGTATCCATTCAAATCACCACTGGTCTGTCACGCTATGGAGTGTTTCAGGAAGGAGCTCTGTTTATCTTCCTGTTTTGGTTGTAGATGTCAAGAGGCGTGAATAAAGCAAAAACAAGCTCCTTTGGCACATATAGGCCTACACTCAGTGGCATTGTGGGAAAACCCTCTTTGCCTGCCTGAAATAGACCTGGAGCCTGAAAACCTTTGCACAAGCCAGAAGAGGACAACAAAAGATGGAGGATAAATGACATCCTCCACCAGAATGTGACGGAAACTGGCTGGAATGTTCTTAACCGTGACCCTCAAAGTCCTGGGCTTTATTTAGGGTGCATTTTAAAACACATCAGATTGCAGTCGATGGGTGGATACAACTTGAGAAACAGCCAGGAAACCGTAGCTTTGATAAGTACGAGTTAAAAATAACAAGACTGAGATCCTAGAGTTTCAGGCCCAGTCCAAATACATGCATTCAGTTTGTATTACCCTTACGAAAAAGAAGTTTATTCAAGTGTGCTATTAGTATACTTCTTTAAACTAAAAATAGGAAAGTATACTTTTAGTCTACTTTTTATGTACTTCTCAGAAATGGGCTTTATGCACTTCTCAGAAATATCCTTAAAATGACATTTAAGTATACTTGACTTATACTTAGAAAAAGTCTAAATATATTTTAGCTATAATTGTGCTCCTAGAATCCGTGTTTTCATTGTTATACTGTAGGGGGCGCTATACACATCTTCTGTACAGAATTTCCAAAAAACACAAGCAAAGAAGAAACCGAAACAACAGATGCTTCCACATGTATTCTAACATGATCATCAGACATAAAACAGTATCAAAACTGTGTAATATTATGGAATAAAATGTCGACCAATTTACACTGATATTTGTATACTTACTACATAAAGTATGCTTAAAAATATACTTGAACTTTACTTAAGTATACTTACTAAAATAAACTTGAAGTATACTACTTTTTGGTAAGGGTAAGCATAAACTGGATCCGTGTCTCATCTCTAGATACAGATACTGATTGGGTTTTGCCAAAACAGACTGAACAGAATTGTTGGTTGTCAGCAATACTAACAGTCTACCTTTCTCTGTCAATACCTTTCATTTGAAAAACACTTGCCTTCTGCACATAGTCAGTCAAAATCTCATGCTGTATCTCTCTCTCTCTTGCAAAGTCTGCATGTATTATTGCTTACTCAGAGCTCAAACTAAGGACTCTGGCAGTTGGACCGGGAGGATAATTTGCGTCTGTGATGTCTATAAATGGAGATGGTATTTGATAACGTGCCTGAGGAAAAAAACACTTACTGCAGCTAATTTTATGTCTTCCAGTCTCATCCCCTCTCCATAACATTCACATACAAAGGAAGAGACGCATATAAACACAAGATCCCTCTGATTAGAATGGAATCAGACTAATTATGATTAAAATGGAAGCTGTCTGAAACTAAAACCCAAAACGCGAATTATGGGAACTAAATGGAAAAACAAATAAGAAAAATAGGTGACCTCCAGATGGATAGAGTGACTCAGTATCTGTTTCTGTCAGAATGAGGGGAAGCCTTTTCATCACATGACAAAGAGGTGGAAAAAGAGATGACCCTCAGTAATGATACACTACATAGAGGAAATTCACAACTGTTTTATGTCAAGATATGACATAACATGCACAGATAAGGGGGTTTAAGGAATCTTTCCAACATAATGCAAATAAATGTAATGAAGAAAATTGAAAAAAAAGTAAGAAGAGAAAAAATGAACGGATGAACAACCAAATGAACAAATCAATGTTGTTATTGTTAACTAAAACAATTGTTAATTGTAATGAAGCTGAAATAAAATAAAATATTAGATGAGGAAAAATCAACAGAAATGAGAAAGGTTGCCTTGCCTTTACTAACTGAAAAGCTAAATAGAAATATTTGTAAAAATTACAAACATGAAATTACTAAAATTAAGCAAGTACAACTGAAATCTAAAATATATTGAAAAAAAACTAATTCAAAATATTAATAAATGCTATGATAATATTTAAATAATACTAAAATAACACTGGAGCAAATGAATGAATGAAGGTAACTCAGCACTGCAAGCAATACTACTCTCTTTGAGGGAAAATGATATGTCACAAAAAGTATCCAATTGAAATGTAGAAATCTCTGTTCTCCTTGATATTTTCCAAAGCGGTTTGCCAGGATAATGATCACTAGTGATCTGCTAAATAACACAAGGCAGGAACTGCATTGTTTCTCTCAGCATCCTGCAAAATGAAGTCATCAAATCAATCTACATCCTTATTAACTTAATATTTAATAGCTTAAAAGTAATTATATCTTAATAATATGTGTTCTTGTTTTGTGATCATTTGAACAATCAAATAGGATGATTAAAGGAAGAAAAGTATTTTGTTGCCATGGAAACTCAGCATACAAAAACACATCAAGCTCAGCAATCCCACATGCTCACAAACGCATGTTCCTGTACATCCCTGCGCTGCAACAGGATACATGGAACAATGAGAGGAACTGCCACTCAGTTTACGAGGTAGTCTAAAACTAGTGTCCGTCACATTCATTCATTCAATGCAAGAACTAATAAAAATAATGAATCAAGCTCAAATCTATTCAAAATTCTAGATTATGTAGCATCTTGCAGTGATATGATCGCTCTGCTATTAGCTGTAATGATCCACCGTCCGAGAGTTAAGTTATCAAAACATATCACTTGGCAGAAATCTGCTCTTTCTATACCTTTCAACAATCACCGTCAGACTGACCGGTCAAAAACTTCCCTCTAACTCGAAAGTGAAATTACTTTACATAAAATACTATTATTGTTAGTAAACAAATGCATTTTTACTATACTGGTTTGCGATAAGAATTACGCATAATTAGCACTCATCTACCCAACAGTCTCAAAAACTGAAATCTGCATCTGATCCTACTTTTTCATGCCCTCAGCTGGATAGACAATCACGTTTTTGATGTCACCTCTTACCTCTGAAAGTGATGCTAGCAAGCGGGTCACTATGCCTCTCCCCTTTTTCTACATTTCTCAGATTGGTCGCCCTCTGTAGCAAACACCTCAACATGCTGCCTTGATGCCCAAACTCTCCAACAAGAAGCAGGGCAAACCACCATCAGACCACAAAAGAGAGACAGATCCTGACAAGACCTTCACAAAGGTTGCTCTGAAGATAAACGTGTCTTGTGATCTTTAGGTCCAAAGCTGAAGATGAGTGTGGCGTCCAGAATGGAATGTATCAGGGGGTTGTATAAACCAACCACAATCTTGAAAATCAATTTCTGTTTGCGTCCTTGATAAGGCATCCGAACTGATAAATGTGTTTCCCTTACATGCGTACACAGCGACTGTCATGTAGGAACTTACGGAGCCAAACTTAGTGTGGACCACACTTTCCTCTCCAGTGACCCAGCCCATAACTCCAGAGGAAATTTAAACATTTCCTGCAGCTTGTTCTTCTCTCTCCTCATCCATCTTTTCTCTACAGTCTTTTAATTAGAAATTAAAACATTAATGAATATAAAACCTCTTTACGTTTTACAAAAACTTGTATAATGCAGTGGATTTGCGAGAACAACATCTTGTAACAATTAGTGTAAGCAAAATATATTTGGGGATTTAATGGCACCTGTAATTGCCAACATCAAAATCCACTCATTTAGAACTTACAAACATTAGTTATCACACAGAGTTATTTTATTATGTTAGTATACCGTACTACAAGAGTCTCTGAGGTCTCTGTGTAGGCTTGTTTCTTGTTAACTGACATTTCCAAGTGAGGAGCACCACCTACTGCCATGACTTGGTCAGATTTCTCCCTGACTTCTAAAGTTTTGTTTTGATTTTATGTTTTAAGAGCCTCCTGATCAGCCTGACACAGCAACTGTGGTTCAACCAATGGTATGAGTTTGGGGCGAGACTCTTCAGTTTGTCCACCAATGGCAGATGGCGGGAATGTTCACATAAGCGAGGCCTTATATTTGCAATACAGTTTGCTGATGCTAGCCTGTACACTTCACCTTTGAGCTTGCATCATCCTGTCGTAAAACAAAAAAAAAAATTCTGATGTGGATTGAAATGAGATGATGACAAATTTACACTGCAAAGGTGAAACACAGAAGCGCTTCTGAAGAGGCATTCAGGTGTTTGTCCACAAACTGTTTATTTCTGTTCAGAGGTGGTATGAATCCATTTACACAGCAATTACAACTGTATACTTTGATACTAGGGACTGAGATGGGTCAGAGCATGCAAAACTTAGTCAGGCTATTATCCAGCATTGTGACTTTACACTGAATTTTTAGCACTTGGCTGTATAAGATGCCTATTTGAATGATTTACAGGAGATTTAGTAAAAACTTGGGTCATTAATATCTGAATTATTGTATTTAAATGAAGTATTTTTATGTAAAGAAATGTCGGTTTATTGTGATTTGCAGTGTCCTTTTTTGCTACATCTTCCAAAGTCTCAGCAATAAAAGGCACAGCAACAATACGATGTACAAAGCAACCCAATAATACTGAGAACACAAGACTATGCTCTCATACTAGTTTGTTACTCTAAAATGCATCACTGAATGGATGTAATGGAAGGTAATGCTGTATTGTATTGATTTACTGAAGTACTTTAACATAGACATCTCAGCTTGCTGGTATATGATTGCCTCATAACTACAGCAACGACAAGCCCTCTATTGAGCAAACAAACTGCATTCCCCAAGAAACACAGAGGGTTTCAACCCTGAGGGTGACCAAGCTCCTAAGCATATCTGTTGGGGGGGGATAAACATTGAGCAAAATTCAGGTCAATGTACTCAAGTACTTGAATACGAGAAAATATTAAAACAGCCAGCTGTTTGAGCAATCAGGATCAGACATAATACCATTCAAAAATTTGGGGTTGGTGAGATTTTTTAAATATTTTTGAAAGAAGTCTCTTATGCTCACCAAGGCTGCATTTATTTGTTCAAAAATACAGTAAAAACAGTAATATAATTACAATATAAAATAATTGTTTTCTATTTTAATATATTTATATGTAATTTATTCATGTGATGCAGTCTTATATTTGTATAACTGGCCAATCAGAGCACACCTCGCTTTTTCAGAACGATGAGCTTTGTAAAAATCGACGCGTTTCAGAAAGGGGGGCCATAAAGGAGAAACAATAATGTACAGTATGTGGAAAATAATGTGTTTTTTTAACCTTAAATCGCATAAACACATTTCATTACACCAAATACACAAAATAATGTTCTTTTTAGCAGCATCATATGACCCCTTTAATAATTATTATACATGGTTTCTCAGGCAAACAAAAAAAAAACAGAATGCCTGGTTGACACAGAGGAGCCCTTCCTATCCATCTCACATGAATTATGGGCCCCTAAAAGCTTTGAATGTAAAGCAAACAGGAGCCCCACATTGAACCAAACTGTGATGACATAGCATCTCTTAGAAACACAGAGCAGATCAGTAGCACTCTTTGACACACACATATTCCAAGTGCAACAGGACACCCATAAAAATACACAAGAGAGAGAGACTGCAACTGCTTTTCCAGTAATAGCCCGCTTGATGGAATGTGGAAAGTAGGAAGACTGACAAAAAGACAGTGAGAGAAGAGAATGAATGTGACTTATGTATTCTACATAAAAAAAAGTCCTTACTCGTTCACCCTGGTCTGGCCCTTACCTTCATAAGTGACGATGCAGTAGGCATCGCTAATGTCCTCATCATGCGTCAGCACATTCTGGGCGCACAGAATAAACACACGCAGCATGGGTGGACAGTGGTTACGGCAGAATCCGCAGCTAGTAACACTTGTAAGTCGCAATACAGGGCACTGTGGTCCCAGACAGAGATGGACCACTAGGGGTGTCTCCGGATCCCAAATCAGTCCCAAAGAATCAGTCTGGTTTTCACTCCAAGAACAGAAAATTAAAAGAGATAACAGAAAGAAGAGAGGTAGAAAGAAAAAGAGAAAAGCTCGGCCACAGACTGCGCATAGGACAGTAGTCTAATGGGACTGTAGCTGGTGTGGTTGCTGCCCCACTTCCTGGCAGCCTGCACACACTCACACACAGCTGGCTCTAAAGCCCCTGACTCATATACACACTGCCCTTTCAATCACAGACTGCAGCTCCTCTTAAAGGGACAGGAGACTTTTGGTCAGCACCTGTTAAAGCAACCGTGACTCACAAGTTTTGGGAAGTTCACTCCTGCTGCTGTCTACGTCTCTGACAAAACAGTAAGGAAGATTTAAGAACAACTGGCATTGTACAACACTGTACAGATGTATGGAAATTGGAAAAGGTTTAGACCAGAGACTGGGATGAGAGACCCTTTCCCATGATACTTCTAAGAATAAGATTCAAGCCTAAAATGATCAAATAAAATAAAACCATCCTCATAATTTACATAGTCTACTTTATGACTTTATTAAGAATGTGTGGCTCCAATTTAAACAATTGAATTTGAGTATATTAACATTCCTCATTGTGAATCCATTATTTCTAAAACAATGAAACATTGATTGAGCATTAATTTTTTTCAGGTTTTACCGATAGTAAACTAGTAACTGATGATTCTGCCATGATTATCGTCCTGCAATTCTGGAACATGAGGACACCTCAAAATACATAGCACTGATGGGCATTTAAATTAATTATTTTTTCCTGTCTTGTTTTGTCATGATCTCATTATATCTGCAAATTTTGTTTCTAGATTAACATTGATTCCACATTAGAATGTAAACATAGAGGACAATTTCAGTAAATGGAAATTTGCACACACCTTTAAAGAAACGAAACTTAACTGGGGTGGGGCAATTTAGCCTAAACAGTCAAGAGCTACTACTGTACAGTAACCCCTCCTACATCCTGCATCTGTCATAAACGCCAACAAGGTTTAAAAGTCTTTTTATTGATTTAAGCTTCACATTTGTTTTTCCTTTAAGGAGTCCTTTTTTTTAATGCACTTAGAATGAAACATAGTTTAACACCAAGCATGGTTATCCTGTCATATTGTCTAATGATGTTCACAAAATGACAACTATAACAATAAAAGAAAAAAAAAACATTACTGGTCCAGTCTCAAACCATTCTCAAAGAGCGACAACCTTAGCCTTATTATTAGAATAACAAAACTTGCCAAAAGAAAAAGGTGTGCTATCAGTATTTTGCAATACTAGTGAAGTGAAACTGAAACCTATTTTACCTCACAATAAAACCTGGTCTGATCTTCTTTGTACTGTATTTTTTCTCCTGAGCCAGAGACAACACTAACAGACAGGTGAGATTTCATAGACTAAAAATGTAAAGCAATGTACTGTAAAGCAATTAACTTAAGAACGATACTTAAATATAAGACTAGACTATATAAATCTTGTATAGAACAGTCACAGCACCACGCTATAGAATATAGACTACTGTTCGAACCATTTTTGATTAAATAATACATTTCACATGTAAATCATTCATGTACAGTAAATTCATTTTCATATATTTTACCGAGTGAGTACTACTGGTATTCAAAAAGATTTTTATGTTTTTCAGTGACATTTCACATGTAAGTCAAATTAGACTGACAGTGAAGATTTGCAAAATCATACTGTATATATTTTAACATAAGCACTGTGTGCATTAAGCTATGTTGCCTGTTAGTGCTCACTGCCTGAAAATAAAGTTTTAGATCACAACGCAATGCTCATTCTACTTTTCTTCTTTGTTTTATAATATAATTTCGACCTTTGAGCACTTCTACGCAGAGCTTCATGGTGTCCCTGTTTCTCCACTTACAGTCATGACTTCCTTCAGTTCATCACTCTCTGGTGAGCTGCTCCAGTGCCATATATGTCTGGAGGTGCTCACTGACCCAGTCACCACTTCATGTGGACACAACTTCTGCAATGTTTGTATTGAGGCATGCTGGGAGAGTGGACAGCTCTATCGTTGCCCTCTCTGTAAGGAAGGATTTGATAGTAAGCCAGAATTGAAAATAAATGTAGCATTTCAAAAGGTTGTTGACCGTTACAAGGTGCATCAACAGCCAAAGAAACTCCAACACCAAACAAAAACCTTTCCTCAAATGTTATGTGATGTCTGCTCTGAAAACAAGCTAAGGGCAGTAAAGTCTTGTTTGCACTGTGTAACATCTTTCTGTGAGACTCACCTGACCAATCACAAAACTGCACCAAGGCTCGTAAGGCACAAACTGATCGACCCCGTGGACAACCTGGAAGATTATATCTGCGAGAAACATGATAAACCACTGGAGATGTTCTGCAGAGACGATCAGACCTGTCTGTGTCTGTTTTGCACTGAAACAGAACATAAGACTCACAACGCTGTTCCTATTGAAGAAGAAAGTGGACACAAGAGGGTAAGACAAAAGATACGAGAGATTAGAAGATATTTTAGTATGTCTATTCAATTATACTTAACCGAACTGTTCACACAAAATGAATTTACTTATCTCCTAACAACTTCTGTGAAACAAAGAGCAGCTCTTTCTCATTCCACAAAAGTCAATATGTCCATATGACTCACATTTTAGAATTCTTTCTAAAGCAATTCAATAGCTTGTGAGACAAACAGATCACAATTTAAGCTACAGGCCGATATTTTTTGCTGACACAAAGCACTAAAATAAACTACAAAAACTGCACATTAAAGCTACAGGTAAAAACATCAGTTAATAATTTACATTTTGGCTTTTTCTTTACAAAATGATACACACGTACACAGCTGCACAAGTGCAGGTGTAAATGATGAACTTTTTTAAGGTTGGGGTGATCTATTCCTTTAAAAATTTCATTTTACTGTAATTTTGAAAAACATCTAAATAACTACATCTATAACATCTATAACTAGAAATTGAATTGCCAACATATGATTTCAAGAAAGTATTGTAAAGTAAATCGAATTGATGAAATCTAACAAACTCACTGCAAACAATACTTTCCTACTTTCCTATTGTAAGAGAACTGTTCTATGTGTGTTTACACTTGATGCATTTACTTTAAAAAAAATATATTGTTTCTGTCCTCAGATTCAACTGGAAAAGACACAGTCAGAAATAAAGGTGATGATCCAGGACAGATGTAATAAGATTAAGGAGATAAAAAACTTAACAAAGTCCAACAAGGTGTGTTGTTAGTGAAAAATCAACAGATTTTTTAAAACAACTATCTACTGTATAGAGGTGGTGGAAAGAATGGTTTGGAATCTGATTTGAATTCAGTGTCTGTTATTCTTCTCAATATAACTAGAGCACCAATGAGAGAAATAAAGCAAATAAAGTTGAGCTGTTTACTGATTTGATCCACTCCATTGAGAGATGTCAGTCTGAGCTGCTGGAGGTGATGGAGCAGAAGCAGACAGCAGCAGAAACACAGGCTGAAGAGCTGATTAAAGAGCTGGAGCAGGAAATCACTGAGCTCAAGAGGAGAAACACTGAGCTGGAGCAGCTCTCACACACTGAGGATCACCTGCACCTCCTACAGGTCAGTGTCTCTCTCTGCTCACATCACAGGACAACACTCCTGACAACACTTATGAAGCATTTCTCTGCTCTCCTGCATTGCACCAGG
The DNA here is from genome assembly GCF_001515625.1 of Sinocyclocheilus rhinocerous. NCBI lineage: Eukaryota > Metazoa > Chordata > Actinopteri > Cypriniformes > Cyprinidae > Sinocyclocheilus > Sinocyclocheilus rhinocerous. Next base: position 3,767,604 of record NW_015638975.1, on the reverse strand, counting down.
TCTACTCATCTGTGTGCAGCCCCCCAGAAGTCAAGAGCTGGACAAACATCAACATTAAGACTGATCTACTCAACACAGACATTCTGGATAAAGCTCTTACTTGCCTCAAGGAAAAAGTCAACAAGGAACTGAAAAAAATCCATGATATCAGTAAGCATTATAGAAGTGAATTTATATGAACTTAAGAATACTTTTCTAGGCAAAAGGGGCAAGTTTGTTTAGAACACTGTATCCACAACAAACATTTAAAGGGATAGTTCTCTCAAAACAAAAATTCTGTCATCATATACTCACACTCGCGTTGTTTCAAACCTGTATCAATTACTTTCTTCTGTTAAACACAAAGATATTTTTAATGAAAATTGGTAACCAAACAGTTGCTGGTAGCCATTGACTTTAATAGTACTATTTTTTTATACTATGGAAGTCAATGGATACCAGCATCTCTTTGCTTTATTTACCTGAGAACTGAGGTTATATGCACAGTTTTTAGATTCTGTCTGCCAGCAAAATTTGTGCAAGTTGCAGTTGTCTAATAATATTTTCTGCTCAGTTATTGATCTAGTGATTAAATAAGGCTTGCATCAGTCTTGATTTATTACTGTATATTTAAAACATTTTCTTTTACAGCTCAACCTTCTGTTGTTCACGGAATCAACTTCAATCCCCCAACATCACAACCTTCAACCAATGGGATATTTGAATTTGGCAGCACTAACAGAGATTCTGCTCCCTTCCATCATTCACTGCTACCTAAAAGTTCTTCAGCTATGGAGAAAATAGATACTTTGAGAACACAGAAGGGCATCCTGACAGAGATTTCAAATATTAAAACAAGCAATGTTCAGACAGAGGGCAAAATCTACTTTACTCTGGGTAAAACAGACTTCGGCACTCGCTCAATGAAGAAAGCAGAAAAGATTAATAAGCAAGTGAAGGTCTCATGGTTCGGTCTGAGTCTAAATACAATACAGCAACTTTACGCAGGTAAGATAAATATGACTAATATTAACATAAGCTTAAGGGCTGCTTCTAATGCATTCATCACTTTACCTGTGTTTTTCTTGAAGTGGATGTGATTTTGGATCCTAACACAGCTCATCCTAAACTCATCCTGTCTAAAGATGGGAAACAAGTGAGTCATGGTGGATCCTGGAGAGATGTTCCCAATAACCCTGAGAGATTTGACTCGTCTGCTTGTGTCCTGGGAAAGGATGGATTTTCCTGTGGGAGGTTTTACTTTGTGGTCCAAGTCGGTGATAAGACTGAATGGGATTTAGGTATGACTCGAGAATCCATTGAGAGAAAGGGGAAAGTAACAGTGTGCCCAGAGAAAGGATTTTGGTGTATTTGGCTAAGAAATGGAGGTGAATATGTGGCTAATGAATATTGTCCTGTTCCTCTTTCCCTAAAAGACAAGCCCCAGAAGGTGGGGGTGTTTGTAGATTATGAGGAGGGTCTGGTCTCCTTCTACAACGTGGAGACCAAGGCTCTTATCTACTCCTTCACTGGTCAGTCTTTCACTGAGAAAATCTTTCCATTTTTCAGCCCTTGCAACAAAAGAGGAGATGTGAACACAAAGCCTCTGATTATCCATACTGCCTAATTACAATGCAGTCTATCTTCCTTTAAAGAAATAGTTAATACAACAACATATGTGGTCACAGTAGCTGGTTAAGAGTTTTTGTTGCCGTGTGTTTGTTTATTACCGGCAACCATGAAATATTAATTTCATGCCTGGCTAGGTAAATGTGAAGTTCAGTGAAGTACTTCTTCACTCTTGTTTCTTGCTTCAACTTGCTGTAGTTTTAAGAAATAGAAAGTATGAGTCACTGCAGTTTAGAGTAATGGGCGCTTGTTATATCATAATGTAATTGCATAGACATAAAATAATAATTGTCTTGCTGATTGTACATTAAATGAATTTTCCTTTAATTTTTCTTTCTTCATTTGTATTTATTTATTTATTCATTTGGAAAGTGAATAAAATGTTTTATTGAAAAAATTTGTGTGTTTGCTAAATTGCTAAACGCCAATTAACAGAACTTTACTAAACAGTTCTAACTCATTTAGAAGCATTGTGTTTCAAAGTAGATTGATGTGATTGCAGCATTTTTCCATCTTTTTCTTCTTCTCAGACAAAATATTGATCTTTTAGTTTACATGCACTTGCAGTGAAATTACAAAAAAAACATACAATTGTAAAATCACACAACACTCTAAAAATGTAATTTAAAAAAATGTTTTTTACCCCAACAGCTTGGTTAGTCCATATTTGACCCAAAGTTGGGTTGACATAACCCAGCATTTTTTAGAGTGAAGGAAAACAGCACAAAGAGTAAAGTTTGTGAACAAACTTTGATGTTGGTTTGAGAGAGCCTGAATAGAAAGTTAGTAGTTTTAAAAGCTTGAAGTATGAAGGTTTTAAGGCGAGAGAATCTATTAGACAGACAGATAATCAGCAGATTTGTGAACAATATTTGAGAGAAATAGGCCTTTTGTGTACATAGAAAAAGTCTAAGATCTTTGAGTTCAGCTCATGAAAAATGGGGGCAAAAACAAAAGTGTTGCGTTTATAATTTTGTTCAGTGTAGATGTTTTAAAGTGTTGCTATGTGGTTGTGAGGCAGTTGCTAGAGTGTTGCTATTCAGTTGTTAGGGTATTCTGGTTCGTTGCTAGGGTGTTGCTATAGGGTACGCTAGGTGGTTGCTAGGGTGTTACTATTGCCGGTCATTGTGTTGTCACTCACAATAAAGATCAATGAGTTGCAAGATGCCACAACATTTCGCAGCCTCTGGTTGTTAAAACCACCGCAATTTGAATTGCTGAAGAAATTGGATAAACTTTCACAGGTAAGAATGCATTTGGTTGTGTTTTTAATATGTATTAACTCAATATTACAAGGTTTTTAATCTATAGTACCTTTTAAATGCCATAATGACTTTGTCTTGCTGTATGGCGGACAGCTTACATATAGCGGCCCATAGAAACAGCCGCTAATAGGGCATCTACCTATACATATCTATGTGTTTCAGACAGATACTTGTTGCTAAGAGAGATATAGCATTGCAAGTCAGAACAGTCTGAAGGTCTGACCTGAGTTTTGTGGTAGGGTAGAGTGGGGGAAAACACCCTCCTACTGTTTTTCCCAAAATAACCACAAGATAAAGTCAAGATAAATTTTTATTGTAACTATGGACTACGTTGACAAGAGTGATGTAGAAGTTTTCACCATAAAGCTTACACTGGTGATGTACCTGAGAGAAAACAGATTTCACAGTGAATGATCTAATTAAGAAAAAAAGTGTTTTAAAGCTTATTGTTTTGTAGAAAATCACAGTGAGAACAGTAGGGCCTGTAGATAGGTAGTATGTGTTATTTACGAAAAAATATAATTATATTTTCAGAATAGAAATATTTTCAGACATAATTTTTTCTCAAACATAGTCTGTGGGGTAAAATGCCCCCCAGCCAGGTGGGGTAAAGTGCCCCCAGGCCCTGGGGCCCAGGGGGCAATGGGCAATTACTGTAGTTATTCTGTTCTGAACATCAAATCCTTTGTTTTTCCATCAAATGTATTCTAACTAGTTGGTTGAATAAAAATATTTGGACTTTATATTTAAAAAATGACCTCAAGTTAGCATCAGGTTAGCACCAGCTAACAAAATCCTTCAAACAGGCTATTATAATTTTGTAATTCATAATTATTGATTATATTCTCTTTTTAATTTTAAGCTAAAACTGCCTGTTCTCTGATTTTGCTGTAAATGTATAAAGCAAATTGCTTTGTAAGACTGGAGGGCATTTTACCCCACCTTGGTACAAATTTTATTGTTTTTAATTTTTGTTAAAAATCTATTAACATGAAAACTCTGGACATTTTTCATACTTGGTTTATAATTTATGTCATTGTCACTAAAACTATGATAACTTTTCTGAACACATTTAACTTTTGTTTCACAGAGAAAAACATCGCATAGTCCTTAAGGGGGACGTTTTCCCCCACTCTACCCTAACAGCTTGAAAGGTCTAGGATGAGTTGGAGTCAGAACGTTTAGTCTCTGAAGAAGTTAGCAGGGGTGAAATTAGGGGTGATGACTACAAGGTACACACCTCTTGTTTATGTTGGACTTGTCACTTCATGTTAATCTGCAAGCCAATAACACATAAGCTTTTATGTAGAACAAAAAGCTTTCCTGACCAATTGTAAAGAACTTTTTTTCCGACCTGCGGCTATTCCAGACTCCAAACAAAAAAAAAAAAGTACAAAAATCTCAAAATAATTTTCCCTGATTACATGTCAGCAATAATGTCACATCATTTATGATTACCCTAGCTTTTAAGTAAAGACATGGGCGATTTTATCAGCAACATTCTGTGACAGTTCATGGCAGTGATTTAAAATAGCTTAGCAAACATTTCCAATTGTAGATCAGGGGTCAGTTGACTAACGCCACCTTCAGCGAGTTTAAAAAGACACCACAAAAGAGTAGTTCAAGGTATATTGACATTTGGGCTAGTAGCCTATGACGTAATGTTTACAGAGGACTTAGCCCTCACCTTTACAATAAAGTGAAACTGAAACTATACATAACCCGAAATCCTTACCTTTACTGAACATCTTCTTCACTTTTTTGTTTTGAATAACACACGATTAGTTCTGCTGTGCATTTTCTCCTGATAACAGACAGGTGAGAAGAATGATTTTTCATTTGAGAAGGTGATTATGTAATCTGTTGGCAGATACACAAATTTTACTAAAACATTATTTAAATGTAATTCTAGGATAATGCAGAGACAGCAGTATGCTGCGTTATTAGATTAAGATCAATGAAATGCATATCTACGTACATAACTCAAGTGTGAAACTGAAATGAATTGCCATCTTCTTTTCAAAAGGATTTTGAATTGAACTAATAGGAGGGAGTATTTTATTTTAACAAAAAAGGATACACCTTTAGTAATATAGATCATGTGACTTGCATTACATTGAACAACCTCATGTTGTCATTATTTCTTCACTAACAGCCTTGCCTCTGTTTAGATGTTGACAAGCCACTTTAATGCCATATCAGGTGTTCACTGACCCAGTCATCACTTCATGTAGAAACAGCTTCTTTAGCGTCTGTACTGAAACATTCTCTCTTTTTTTTCCACAAATGAAAATAAACAGAGATTCATTAGAGATGGCTGATCACACAAAGATGAAAGAAAGCCCAAACAAATCTAATGTTCTGTGTGATGCCTGCCATGGAAATCAAAAACTCAGCGCAGTAAAATCATGCTTGCAATGTGTAACATCCTTCTGTGAGACTCACTTGGAAAATCACAAAACAGCAGCAAGGCTCATAAAGCACAAACTTATCGACCCTGTGGACAACCTGGAAGATTATATCTGTGTAAAACATGAAAAACCGCTGGAGCTATTCTGCCGAGATGACCGGACATTTCTCTGTCCTATCTGCATAGAAATAGGACACAAAGCTCACAACATTGTTCCTATAGAACAAGAGAGTGGAGATCAGAGGGTGAGAAATACAACAAAAATATCTGAAGATATTTAAGCAAAAAAAATGTGTGTTAATCAAACCAAACTGTCATAAAATCACTCAAAGAAAGATTTATCGTCCTCAGGCTCAGCTGGAAAAGACACAAGCAGAAGTCAAGATGATGATCCAGGATAGAATGAAGAAGACCGAGGAGATAAAAAGCTCTGAAAAGGTGCACTTTGAGTGATTCAAAGCCATAACAACTATGTATATGTAATTTTTAATGGTTACTCACCTTGTGGAGTTGATGGAGATAATGCTATAGAATGCTTCATATAACTCTTAACTCTGTTTTCCCTAACCTCACCAGAACAACAATGTCAAAAGTCTCACTGCTCTGATTGAGAGATATTGGTCTGAGCTGCTGGAGGTGATCGGGCAGAAGCAGAAAGCAGCAGAAAAGCAGACTGAAGAGCTGATTAAAGAGCTGGAGCAAGAAATCACTGAGCTCAAGAGGAGAGAGTCTGAGCTGGAGCAGCTCTCGCACACTGAGGATCACCTGCACCTCCTACAGGTCAGTGTTCTTTACTCAGCAATATCTCTTAGAATTCTTTAATTAGATCAAACTGCACATTTAGGGATCCCCTCTCTCTTGCAATACTGCAGACTTGCTCATCTGTGTGCAGCCTTCCACAAGTCAAGTCCTGGACCAGCAACATTACTGATATGAACATAGATCTGAACACAGAAATCTTTGAGAAAGCTCTCCGGGGCCTTCAGGAAAACATCAAAATGGAACTGAAGAAATTCTTTGAAATCAGTCAGTATTAGGGAAAATATATACTCTGTTGTTTCACTTGTGTATGTTTTTGTTTAAATGCGAATCCCTTTTTTTTCATAGTCCACTGTCCACACAGACCTTCAGTTGTTCAAGAGCCTTCTGCCTCAGATTCTGGGAGTACAGATTCTGTTCCCTCTCATCCTTTACTGGTGTCTGAAAGTTCTTCGGTGATGGAGAAAAAAGATGTTTCAGCTATCCTGAGCACAAAGCAGGGCACTCTGACAGAAGTTTCAAATACTACAACAAGCGATGTTCAGACAGAAGACAAAATCTACTTCAACAAGAGCAGCACTCCTTCACCAAAAAGAGTGGAAAAGATTCATAAAAAAGGTGCTGTGACTGATAAGACAGACACAGAAAGAACAGAACACTTTTTGCTTTAAAGTCTTTAACTAAGTGCTTTTTTGTGCCATTTATCCAAAATTGACATAAAATTTTGTCTTCTACTAATTGAAGTAACTGAAGTTTTGAAATCTATAACATATCCGAATTGTGTAAATTGATTAATTTATGTCACAATATTCCCAATCTCTCCTACTCCATGCACATGTGTGGCTTAAGGCTGGAAATACACTACAAAACTTTTGCTTCGATTTTTGCCCCTATTTACAGTCTGGAGGGGTTGACTCCAAAAGACAGAGCCAGTCTGCAGATTTGAGTTGACAGATTCCATAGAAAATGGCGTAGTGTATCATGGTCACAGACTCTTGATGTTTTAGCTTCAGACTATGAATCCATCCAATATGAGGATATCACACATGTTTGATATTTTCAGCCGATTTTAGAACACATGTTGTTTTTCTTCCTCTATGACTTTTTACAAAGTCGGTAAGTGTATGATGCCTAGCATTTCAAATCTGTTGTTGATGAAGTTTAATAGAAGTGTATACTAACATTAAATATTTCTCCATCAGCAGACCTGAGTACAATAAAGAAACTTTATGCAGGTAACGTCCACATGGTCATGGTCATGATTAACATAAGCATAGATTCCTCTCAGATGGAGCTTTTAAATTGGCTGCTTGTGTTGTATTTGTCACTGTACATGTGTTTCTTTTGCAGTGAATGTGATTTTGGATCCTAAAACAGCTTACCCTAAACTCATCCTGTCTAAGGACGGAAAACAAGTGAAGCATAGTGGATCCTGGAGAGATGTTCCCAATAACCCTGAGAGATTTGACTCCTCTGCCTGTGTCCTAGGAAAGGATGGGTTTTCCTGTGGGAAAATTTATTATGAGGTTGAAGTCGGTGAAAAAACTGAATGGGACATAGGTGTGGCTAGAGAGTCCATTGAGAGAAAGGGGAAAGTAACAGTGTGCCCAGAGAATGGCTTTTGGTGTATTTGGCTAAGAAATGAAGGTGAATATGTGGCTAATGAATCTTGCCCTGTTCCTCTTTCTCTAAAAGACAAGCCCCAGAAGGTGGGGGTGTTTGTGGATTATGAGGAGGGTCTGGTCTCCTTCTACAACGTGGAGACCAAGGCTCTTATCTACTCCTTCACTGGTCAGTCTTTCACTGAGAAAATCTTTCCATTTTTCAGCCCTTGCAACAAACGAGGAGATGTGAACACAAAGCGTCTGATTATCTACTAGTTAGTTAGTCTACTACTAGTTAGTTAGTGTAATTATTAAACAATGTTTCTTTTAAAAAAAGTTTTAATGCAACAAATAAATGACAGGGGTTACACATTGCCCTAAGATTTCATCTCTAACCTTCCTCAGAGAGTGTGGATTGATTTTCTGCATCCAAATATCTGAATGTTTGATGAATTACTTACTATACTTTATTATTTTTTATATGTCACACACTTTTACATTACAGAAGTTTTATGAAATATTGCACTATTCTAATAAGGAAATTTGGTGTGGTAGCATTGCTTGTATTGTGTTCACCCATGGATTAATTACTTCCACTTTTATGATTCTCATCTTTGGATAAAACTGTCTGCTAAACGAATAAACATAAATGTGGTTGATGCTTTCATTCTGTCACTTACTTTATGCCAACACACTGACCATTCGACTAATCTGACACACAAAACTGAAATACAAATCGAAAGAATAGTTTCTCGTCATTCAGTAGAGCTAAGTACACAATACTTTGCTTGCGTGAACAGTGTCACTGCTCAAACAAATAAGGTTTTTAAACACCCTTCAGGCAACCTTTAGAAATCATTGTGACACCAAGCTTTGTCACTGTCACTATAAAGAGCTAAGTAGGTTTGTCAAAAGCACATGGTTAACTTGTTTTAAGACTTAATTAGCTTGTCAAACTGCCTGATAAACACTTATGGGTTTCTCAAGTAGATTTTAATGTAAAAATCATTTGGGACTTGAAAGTGGCCAGAGGGGCACATGGATCAATCATGTGAATGTAAAAGGAGTGAGACTAATTCTGGTCCTTCTGTTCTAGATCACAGAAAAATTACATTTAATACTTTTCTTATATAATATGTAAATGCAAAAAAAAAACATTTTGAAAATATTCAAATATTTAACAACAATGATATCAGTACTTCTAACAGAACATCACTCTTTATGAAATGTTATTTGAGGTATAGCCTACTTAAACAAACAAATAAATAGGTTATTTATCCACCAAAGACTCAAATACACACACACACACACACCATCTCAAAATCATGGCAAAGATGAATAATGGGACATGTACAGACAGAGACCCCAAATACGCAGCAGAGGTCCCTTTATCCCTTTTCTCCCACGTTTCTGCTGAGTTGATCAGTAAAAATTATTTTAAATGGCGTCACGAAACCTCAATTACGTCAGGAGGGGGGCCTAGAAATAGACTGTCAACTAAACTTCAAACTGCAGGATATTTTAGTTACCGTGATTTTATAAGTCAACGTGAGTAGTTCGTTTCATCAATTTGTGCTGCTTCATAGCCTAGGAAAGTCTAAAGGGAGTTATCTAGCTAAAGCTATCTTTGAGACGCAGTCAGTGTAGAATCTGGCGTTTAGTGAACCACTGAACACGAAATATTCATATTTGGTTAGGCAAATATTACCTCGGCTGGGCAGTCTCCAGCGGGTGAGCTTCCGTCTATCGTCCCGGAGAATAGTGCAACAAATTAGTATGCGTAAATATTAAACGTTAGTTGAGCGTCTCGCATACGTAGCCCCGTACATAAAATGTGTAAGAAAATTAGATATCATGACCACGACTTAATAATTCGTTTTATATGAACATAGCTACTGCTTAGGTTTATATGGAGAAAACACAACCAAGTTGCCTTGAAAAGTAATCCCGAGAAAAAGTTTTAGACCAGTGGTTTTATGTCCTGGTCTTGGGGACGTACAGTACAGACGTTATGTATGCACACTTTGTAGAACTCTTATATCTGACAAGCCCAGTTAAGATCACGGAGGGCTCTTTTAACGAGTTGAATAGATGAATCGTGTGTTAATAAAGAAGATATAGCCTACAGAACATAAAATTTGATTTTAAAAAAACTGATATATACAACTTTGCCGTTGATAGTTCACGTAAATGTTTTAATTCAATTAAAAGTTTTAAAATAATATATAAATTGTATTTATTTCGGAATATTCATCTTGCATCAACTTCTTTTAAAATCGCATTTCATAAACAGGCCACTAGATGGTGCACTATTACTGTGTAAACTCTGATCAACGAAATTGTAAATCCTGTGCTATGATTACATAAAAAAAAAAAATTATAATAAAATCAATGTACATGGACCTTTCTTATAATTCGGAGAACTTCAGAACAACCGCTTAGGCTCATTAATGAAATATTAATTTAAAGTATTTATGATTTTGTATCTTTTACATTGCTATAAAACAGTAGTTATGATAAAGTGCAAAAAATAACATGATATTTCTGTATAGAGGAGTTGTCTTAAGTCAACTCTAACAGCAAATTTATGTTATTAAATTTATGTTTAGTATATAAAAAGTAATTAATTGTAGATAACAGCAGTTCTTGAATTCCACAAATACAGTAACATTCTTAATTCCTCAGAAACAGCCCTATTTCAATCCTCTCAACACCTTGTACGACTACAGAATGTTAGAACATCCCATCACACCCCACCCTCTTCTTTTTCTGCTCTTCCCTCCCTCCCTGTTCCCAGTTCTTTTCCTTCCCCTTTCCTGAGCTGAATGAATGGAAGGTCCCCCGCAGCACAATGGAAGCTGGTCTCGTAGGAATGCCAGAAATGTCTGGAGTCAGCAGGAGACTGGAGCCCATGGGCAACACGCCCCCCATGACATCACAGACGGTTCATTTCGCCCACCTCCTGACTCCACTCCACTTCTCTCCCTCATCCCTCCGTTTTTCCAAAGTAAAGCGGGACATTTGAGGACTGAAACAAAGGTGTTTCGTTACATTTGTTTGTAATAGGTTTTTTTCTTGGGGCAGTGCATGTGTTTAGGAAGGAAGCGTGTGTTATGTGTGTAACATTCACATAATGTATATTTTACACTGTTTTGTTTTAACATACAGCTCAATAAATTCAACAGTCTCTTCTCTAAACACTGAATATGGTTCTAGGTCAAATAAACAAAACACTGACTGTGTTTCCACACTAACCCGGGGCTGGGGTTCAATTCTATTCTCTTGACAGACCAGTATGCGTCGAGGAAAAGATCCCTGGTGTGGTCGTCATATGGAGGACTCTCCATAAATGGAAAAGCACGGCAACAATCTACACCATTTGATTCATGTGATATTGGATTTCTCTCTTAGCTTTGTGTGGATTCTTCTTTCCCATTCTTTTTCTCTGTTTCCCCCACTCTTCCTCTCTCTTTCTGTCTCACTCTCTCTATTCCTTCTTCCCTCATTCTTTCTGGCAGGCATTCAATTTCACACTTGGGGGAGCAGAATGAGGGGAAGGTCAGGGCTGTGTCAACAGAGGCCAGCATTTTTTTTCTTTTTATTTCTGCTGATACAGGGAGAATGAAGGGAGAAAGAGAGACCTAAGTGTCCCTTTTCTTCTCTCCTTCGCACATACACCTACTTCTTGCTGCTCTCTCACACACTAGCAGACACTGAGTCCTTCCCTTGGGTTTTTCTCACTGCAGTTGTCTTGTCTAGCCGAGCAACAAGAGTTACTAGTGAAAATGACCTTTCATTTATAACACTTCAACCTCTCAAGGATGAATACTGTGGAAAAATTGGCACGCAGGTTAACAGCTTTTCCATTTATTGACTTTTAAACAAGACTTAGTACTATTAAAACCTAAATGAAATTGGCACTACTTGCTTGTGTTTCAATGGATCCCCTAAGGGGACATGGTAATAGAAATAATATGACACGCAAGAAAAAAATTTATGTTTAGGCGTTCACTCACAAAACTTTTCGCATTCTCTCGCAAAAGTATTGAGAAATATATATTTCTGAACAGCTTTTCCATTTATTGACTTTTAAACAAGACTTAGTACTATTAAAACCTAAATGAAATTGGCACTACTTGCTTGTGTTTCAATGGATCCCCTAAGGGGACATGGTAATAGAAAAAATATGAGACACAAGAAAAAAATTTATGTTTAGGCGTTCACTCACAAAACAAAAGTATTGAGAAATATATATTTCTGTATGTTTAATATATATTTCTCTCACAATTTCTTTCTTTCAAACGTTTTTCAGGGGAACACACATTTTTTGCGAAAGAATGCAAAAGCTTTGTGAACAAATTAAAAGTTTCTTTGGAGAAGATTTTGCGGGAGAATGCAAAAGCATTAATACATATGTTTTATCCCCCCCATCTTATTTTTTGGCTATGTCCCAACTCTGTAACTAATGATTTATTGTTATTCCGATTTTTTTTTTTTTAAATGTATGTATCAAGAGAAAGGAAAAATTTAAATCGCATCATATGACCCCTTTAAGGGCCATTCCAATGCACTGCTTTTCCATTGTTTTTCTATGTAAACATGCTCTACATTGATGCCTTTGACCAATTTGTTCTCGTCTCAGATCTGTTGCCGTGTCTTATGCATGACATGTCATTCTAAAGACATGGCCATCAGTTAAAAGAAGTTCTGTCATGACAACTCTCGGAGGGATTGGCATGGTAATG
>NW_015638975.1:3748478-3754680 GCF_001515625.1 Sinocyclocheilus rhinocerous | reverse complement strand
CCCCATATAGCATACATGAATCACCTTGTAGCAGATCTATACAGGTGGAGCTGGGGAAGTTGGAGTGTTTCTGAAGCAAGCTGCAACTGCTACAGCAAGCACTAGTCATATATTTGAATGTTGAGCAGCGAGCTCATTGGCTACGATACAGGAGAGACCCAATTAGCTGTGCCATGTGATAATGATGTCATTAGGTCAGATTGAGTTAGACCTATCAGACTGCGCCATCTAGAGTTTCATGCCAGAACTCTGTATTTCAGCTTTTAAAAACGCAACAGCAGACCTTGCAGGGTTTTTTTCATCCTACTACCTCTATCATTTTTAAATGCAAAAAAGCATTCTGTGTGAATGGACCCTAATTCTCTGGCCCTCTACAGCGCAACATTTGTCCTATTCATTGAAGTGCGTTTCCCAAACAAAGGAATCTGATGAGTTGATTATTTTTAGTGAATCAAAAACATACAGCACAACTTATATGGTCCATTTCTCTAACAAATGATGTTATGTTCTTTTCACTGAATCAAAAACAACCAGTTCAGTTACCACTTTTTTTCCATTTTATTTTATTTTATTGTGTTATGTTTAGTATACCATTACATTCTGGTATCCCTGATCCCGTCAATTCCCAATAATATATTTTTTCCTTGTTAAATAGCAGAAAGAAAGAAATATGTCACGTTACAGAATAACAATGGGTTGCGTAACCCCACATGTCGACTTAAAATGAGTTAATGCACAATTCAGACGTATTAACTGATGTATGTATGTGTTTGTGTGCACTAGTGCATGTACATGAGCAAAGTTCATGCTGTGATTTCTGACACACCCTACCTACTGACTCACATTGGCTAATGAGTGCAAAAGCAAACAAGGTGAGGCAGTTCAACAGATTTAGTTACATGTCTCATTCTACCATACAGTATCTTTCCTCTCTTTCTTTCTCACTCTCTCTTTCTCTCTAATTACTCAGTTGTTGGCAGTGAGTTTTGTAGTGTGGCAGTGCCAGCTTTGCCAGCAGGGCACAAAGGATTTACTGACCTATTGCTAACACTGGGAGCTTCCTCTAGTAAGCTCATAAAACACTGCACACACTTACACTTCAAAATCACACCATGCAACCCAGTCCCAGCATATGCTGCATAATGCAGATGAAATTTTGTGCATAGAAACATTGTTTATATGCATTATAGAACAATATAGAAGTCTAGGGCTCAATTAAATTAGATATTGTAGCACTACATGTTCTTCTTGTGTATTGCTGACTGTGCTTGCTTTGTTCATATTGTTCTCTTTTGTAAGTCATTTAGGATAAAAGCATCTGCTAAACAAATGTAAAAGTACATTTTCACAAATATGGCTCCAATTAAGAGTAATCCTAATCAATGACAGTTATCTGAACCCTATCAATTAAAATATAGTTAAAACTAAGCCTATTTCATCTGCATGCTAGTGTTATTATTGCTGAAAGGTGTTTGCAAATTTCCCTTAAATGTCCTGTCAGTGATTTTAGGTTTTCTGATAATTACAACAACTCCCTCTCTCCAAAAACAACAACAAAAACACATCTTCCAAAGATATGACCGTAAACCTAATGCACAAATTGATTTACATGCAAAGAGTGTTTCTAATGTGCTTCTAATGCACTATGATTCTATTTTTTTTGTTTTGTTACAGAAGCATGTGTGACTTCTTATTGTAAATGTTATCAATAATGCTTTGTTGAATTTGACTCTTACATGATAGGGGCCCCCAATTCACTAAATCCGCCCCTGACAGGAGCCAGATAAAGAGTTGAAAATCCATGTATTGCAAGTCTACAGTCATCCTCAGGAAAAGTCATTAGTCATTAAAGTCAGCAAAAAACTCCAGACTTCACAAGTTGCCAAGAGATTAAGCAAGCTAAATTACAGGTGATTTGTCAAATAGAACAAAGAACAGGTGCAAACAAAGAACAGAAACCATGACAACACAAATAACATGCAGACAAGGACCTCTGGTGGTGAACATGCAGGTGTGCTAATGGATTTGATACAATGCCCTCCCTCTAAAAAAGATTGGGGTCAGTAGTTATTTTTTTAAAGAAATAAATACTTTTATTCAGAAAGGATGCATTAAACTGATCAAAAGTGAAAGCAAATACTTTTAGATTGTTACTAAAGATTTACATTTCATATAAATTGCATTCTGTTGACATTTCTATTCATCAAAGAATCCTGGAGGAAAAAATATCCTGGTTTCACAAAATATTAAATAGCAGTGTTTTCAACAATAATAAGAAGAAATGTTTCCTGAGCACCAAATCATACCAAATCAGCATAGCACCAGATCATGTGACACTAAAGACTGGAGTAATTGCTGTTTTGCCATTACAGGAATACATTGCATTTTAAAATTGCATTTTTAAACAGAAAAGTTATTTTGAATAGTAATAATATTTCACAATATAACTGTTTGCACTATATTTTGATATAAAATAAATGCAGCATTTGTGAACATAAGGGACTTCTTTCAAAAACATAAAGCAAAAAAAATGTAAAATCTTATATCAACCCCCTTTTTTTAACAGCAGTGTAGCTCCTGCTGAGGATTTCTTCTCATATCCCAAGGAAGCACCAGCGACAAAACACATAACACATTGTAACAAGACATTTTGAATTTTATGAATTATTTTGTGACTGACATATTTGGCTCAACTGTGATGAGATTCAGAGAACAGAGAACGTGAAACTGTTATCAAACCAAAAAAGAGCTCCAGGAGGTGTGTTGATAACATAAACTGGGATTTATCTGTTTGGTTTGTTCAGTGAGGGACAGCTGTCTTTGTAGTCTTTTACATTTAGCTCTTGTGTTTTTGGTAGTTTAATGTTTATGCAGGAAATGGTGTATTGTTCAATTCCTATATGGTGGAAAATACTGAAATGCTAGGTGTGCTTTAGTGGATTATTAGCATAGAACATGCATATATATATATATATATATTGCTATAAAGTTGAACGTGAAAAAGAGAAACAAAAGAAAGAAAGAAAAGATCTAAGGTGTACTTCTGCATACCACGGTACATTTATTTTAGTTCAAGAGCTGCCTCACAGCAGGGGGTCTTTATCATCGCTAATCTCTCTTTGGTTTAAGAGAAAAGTTCTACGTTGTGTGTGTGTCTGAGTGTGTGTTTGGGCAAGATGGAAATTACAATTCAATAATGGGAGGCCTAAGAGCAGAGCTGAATGCAGTGGCAGACTGGTGGCTTGGAAAGTTCAGTTCTTGTTCTTTTGTCAGTTCTTTTGGTTTTGTGCTAATGATGGTTTTAGGGGGTGTTCTACCCTGCTGTTCAAAGAACAAAACCGAGAGAGGAGGAGAGAGAGAAAGAGAGAGAGCTGACCTTGGCGAGTGAGAGGAGAGGTGGGTAAATAGATTGTATTGAGGTTACCTTGACAACTGGCTATGCTGATTTTGGCCATCTCTGGGCCTATGAGAAAAGGAAAGAGAGGGGAAGTAGGGAGAGAGAGAGAGATGGTGAGGAGTCAGTTATTTAATGTGTGAGTGTGTTTGTATGAGGGAGAGAAAGAGAGACACACACAGAGAGAGAGAGAGGGGCTGCCAGGCATGGACTTCATATTAATCATTAGAGATGGTGTAACACAATGTCCTGCCAAACTAATATGGAAGATATTCATGATGCACTTTTTTTTCCTAAAAATTCTCTCTCTCTTACATGCTCTCTGACTCTCTTCCTCATTTCTTTTTCTTGTTGCTAGACTATGATAATTCTAGTGGAATTTACTTGCTATTCTTGTCCTAATATAACAAGGGAAAATGGAAGCACTGACATTTATCCCATGGCACGTATAAAGATAGACACATACATAAACGTGCATACATTAGTTTTTCTATTATGGTGGGGTTTTTCATTGACTTCTGTTATTTTAATACTGAGCTAATGATATTTTATAGCACCTAACCCTTAACTTGACCCACCCTCACACAAACCTTTCTGCATTTAAACAGTTTTATTATGACTTTTAAGACTTTTTGAAATGTTGTATGTTTATTAAGCTATTTACATTTGGCTGGTCCCCATAATGTAGGTGATTTCAGTTTAAACATCTATTGGCAGTATGATTTTTTAAGAAAATTAATACTTTTATTCAGCAAGGGCACGTTAATTTAATCAAGAGTGACCGTAAAGACATATTATAATGTTACATGTTACAAATTTTATTTTTTTTTAAATGCTGTTCTTTTGAACTTTTTATCATTAAAAAAAATCCTGAATAAATATACCACTATTTTCACACACACAAAAAAAACCTGAGCATTGCTAGTAATAAGAAATGTTTACTTAACACCAAATTAGCACATTATAATTGTTTCTGAACTTAGAATCAAGTGTCTCTTGAGACTGGAGTATACTGAAAATTCAACTTTACCACAGGTATAAATTATATTTTTAAATATATTTAAACAGAAAACTGTCATTTTCAGTTGTAATAATATTTCACAGTATAATTTTTTTTACTGTAGTTTTGATTAAAAAATGCAGCCTTGGTGAGCATAAGAGACTTCTTTTAAAAACATTTGAATATTAGTGTTTTGTGTATAAATATATACGATTTAATTTATTACAAATGAATTTAATGTATTATTTTTATTTTTATTTTTTTAAATATTATATTTTTTTTTTTATTATTATTACAAATTAATTTAATGTATTATTTTTAATTAACTTTTTAATTACAAATTAATTTTTCAAATTTATTTATTTTTTTACATTTTTATATAATGCTACTTAATGCTTACCTAGGTATTTGGTATTCTGTGGAACATAAAGGAGTACAGCAAAATTACCATGGTACCATGTTTTGAAAACTATGGTACTACTATGATTCTTTTTGGTACATTGTGCTTCAGAGGCACTTGTCCGTGTTCATGTGCATTGTGTGTGACTGCGCTAAAGTGTTACTTCGGCCCTCTAAGACTCCACTTAGCAATCATCAGCTTAATTGAATTCGCAAGGCATCGAACGGAGAAAATGTAACCAGCATTTTGCCTGTATCAGCTGTCCAGATGATGAATGAGACAGAAAGAAAGAGTCAGCCTATGTGTGTACACTGTACATCCATTCCACACATGCTGCACGTGTAGAGGAAAGACAAAGAAATTAAGGGTGGAAAAAAACCTGCATAACTCCCTAACACGTAAACCAGCGAGGCCTTAACCTTCATGTCAGCCTAACTGGAATGAGTGACATCACTGCATAAACACAAAGTCGATAGAAGGAGCGTTCTTGTTTAGACTACTCATGTTGAGCAGCACCCTCTCTCTCTCTCCCTCTCTCTCCCTCTGGCTGTGTACGACATTGTGATAGCCTTAGTATGTATGAGTTGGAACGCTCAACAATGCAGTTGGACACAGGGAGAAAAAAGGGGGTGGGTTAGAGGGTGAAGAAGAGGTTTAGCACATTTGTAACCTGAAACGTATGAAGGAGTTGCAGGGAGTGTCTGAATGCTTGAGATTGCTATCACTGTGGGATTGCGCTTTTTGCAGTAGCCCCTCACTGCAGAACAAAGATCCAGGGGGCGGGGTTGGATCCACATCTAGGGGGTGGAGATGGTAGGTTTAGGGGTGGAGATGGGTGGGTTTAGGGATCAGGGGGTGGAGACGGGTAGGTTTAGGTATATGTACGGTGGGAGGAGTTGGATCTGGATCCAACCTCAGCCCCTGGATCTTGTGTTCTGCAGTGAGGACCATCTCGCTTTTTGTGTATGTTTGTGTGTGCATCTAATCATACGCACTGCCATGAGAGTTGCGGCATTATATCTGAAGTACAAACACAGAACGACGATAAAGACGAGCATATACAATTGAAACTGTTTTGAACTGATATCAAACCCCCACGCTCTAGGGGCCATATCTTCCCAATGCTTGTCAAAACATGAAAAGTGATTAACTTTGTATTGTAAGCTTGTATTTGAATGAGGAGGGTGGGGGTCTCCTCTCTGTGTGTGCATTGTGTGTGAAAGAGCTTGGGAGAGGGGGTGCCTCTATGTGTGTGTGTGTGTGTGGGTGTGTGTGTGTGTGTGTGTGTTTGTGTGTGTGTGTGTGTGTGTGTGTGATGTGTGTACCTGTTTTTACTATTCTGGTGGGGACTTAAACCTGAATACACACAGACTCATGGGGACTCGTGTCACGGTGGGGACCTAAATTG
>NW_015638975.1:3733134-3747499 GCF_001515625.1 Sinocyclocheilus rhinocerous | reverse complement strand
GGGGTGGAGATGGTAGGTTTAGGGGTGGAGATGGGTGGGTTTAGGGATCAGGGGGTGGAGACGGGTAGGTTTAGGTATATGTACGGTGGGAGGAGTTGGATCTGGATCCAACCTCAGCCCCTGGATCTTGTGTTCTGCAGTGAGGACCATCTCGCTTTTTGTGTATGTTTGTGTGTGCATCTAATCATACGCACTGCCATGAGAGTTGCGGCATTATATCTGAAGTACAAACACAGAACGACGATAAAGACGAGCATATACAATTGAAACTGTTTTGAACTGATATCAAACCCCCACGCTCTAGGGGCCATATCTTCCCAATGCTTGTCAAAACATGAAAAGTGATTAACTTTGTATTGTAAGCTTGTATTTGAATGAGGAGGGTGGGGGTCTCCTCTCTGTGTGTGCATTGTGTGTGAAAGAGCTTGGGAGAGGGGGTGCCTCTATGTGTGTGTGTACATAGGTATTACAAGGAGAAGGTGACTTTTCAGGACATTACCCCATGTCCCCACTTTTCAAAACGCATATAAATCACACAGAATGGAGTGTATTGAAAATCTGAAATAGCACAAAGTTTCCTGTGAGGGGTAGGTTTAGGGGTAGGGTTGGTGTAGGGCAATAGAATATACGGTCTGTACAGTAGAAAAACCATTACGCCTATGGGATGTCCCCACTTTTCACAAAAACAAACCTGTGTGTGTGTGTGTGTGTGTGTGTGTGAAGCGCTCTGTAACCTAAACTCTCCTGACTCCAGGTGCAAGTAGAGGATTAGAGCACTCTTTCTCTCTTTCTGTTTGTGCCAGCATTGATATGAGACTGTTTTGTAGGTTGTATGTAAATATGTTCACCTGTCTGACTCTCTTTGAAAAAGAGCTGGTGCAACGAGTAATTTTGGATGTAGTTGTTGTACTTTCTTAACAATTCTTCACTTTTGGACAAAGAAAAGCCCATTATGGACACTTTATCTGAGTTTAGTGATCAGCTCTTAGCTATTGTCAGATGTGTGTTTCATAATGATAATGATAATGATGATGTAGATATCCAAATAAGCAGAAAATAATATCTTAAAGGGGAAAAAAGCCATTATTGGACAGGTTTTTCCATCAGCCTGTTAGGAAACAAAGTGGTGTTTACAAAATAGCAAGTTGATATGATGAGCACTTTTGCCTAATTGTCAGATTTTCCCACATTTGTGGGTATTAAAGAGTTTTTTTTCCCTGTGAAATAAGTACATATTACTTTGAGATGGACAAAACGTCTTACAACAAAGTCTACACTACAGGTCTTTTTTTTTCTCAGTATTGTAAGAAAATTAATGTGTTCATTTATTTTCCATACACTGGTCTATTATTGTGGTGTTTGCTTTTTTCTACACCTTCCCAATGCAACCAATGTACCAATTTATTTATGACACCCCCCCCCAACTATAATTGCTGTATTTGTGTTTATCATTCATGACATTACCAGTAAAAAGTCAATTTACAGCAAAATATCATAAATTGGATGCATGACTTTTGACCTCAACAACAAATTAAGGTTAAAGACCACCACTGCAATATATAATTGTATAACTGTGCAAATAACTGTTTTGTGTTAATGCACTTTTTATGATTCGATTGAGTAAACTGTTCAGTGACTCATTCACAACACACAGAAAGACCCTCGCTACAGCCTACAGAAAACGGATTGAAACGAGTCGAGTCACAGGGATGAAGCAAAATCCCCAGCACTACTGTGAAAAGCCCATACGCGTGTAAACTAGAGCACAGAGACGTAACGTCCCTTTAAGCGCAGACGGCGAGCGGAACATCTGCGTCTCCTCCTCTGTGACATCGCGCAGAGGAGCGTCCTATGGACGGCCTGACTCCGCCCACCAGTCAGGAAGATGCAGAGCTCTGTGATTGTAAGTGGCCGTGTAGAGCGAGAGCTGATACAGACGTTTGTGTTATTAGTCCATGTTCAAGAGAATCAACATGACTGGCGCTTGAACGGAATGTCAGGTTAGCTTTCATTTGGACGCAGTCCTCGTTCCTAGCTGCACACAACTGGGCGATAGCACAATTTCCAGACTTATATTAACCGTCTTTTATTAGATTCCCAATCAGGCTTTTCTTTGTAAGACAGTTTACACAGACTGAAACAAAGTGGATTTAACAGTGGCTACGTGGGTTACCCGCACTCCAAGATGCTTCTGGTCTCCCAGCGGCTAGACTCACCTCGCATGGACCCATTAGTGAGTTTATGAGTTTCATATTATTGGATTGCTTTGAATGGTGGCTCATGATCATTTGGTGTTTTACAAGTAAAGCCCGCTTATGTGTTTATACGCGCACCTCACACACCTCCACACCGGCTTTTACGCAGTAGTAGCTTTTTCAACTGTAACGCTCCTACTGTTCCCAACTATAATTGCTGTATTTGTGTTTATCATTCATGACATTACCAGTAAAAAGTCAATTTACAGCAAAATATCATAAATTGGATGCATGACTTTTGACCTCAACAACAAATTAAGGTTAAAGACCACCACTGCAATATATAATTGTATAACTGTGCAAATAACTGTTTTGTGTTAATGCACTTTTTATGATTCGATTGAGTAAACTGTTCAGTGACTCATTCACAACACACAGAAAGACCCTCGCTACAGCCTACAGAAAACGGATTGAAACGAGTCGAGTCACAGGGATGAAGCAAAATCCCCAGCACTACTGTGAAAAGCCCATACGCGTGTAAACTAGAGCACAGAGACGTAACGTCCCTTTAAGCGCAGACGGCGAGCGGAACATCTGCGTCTCCTCCTCTGTGACATCGCGCAGAGGAGCGTCCTATGGACGGCCTGACTCCGCCCACCAGTCAGGAAGATGCAGAGCTCTGTGATTGTAAGTGGCCGTGTAGAGCGAGAGCTGATACAGACGTTTGTGTTATTAGTCCATGTTCAAGAGAATCAACATGACTGGCGCTTGAACGGAATGTCAGGTTAGCTTTCATTTGGACGCAGTCCTCGTTCCTTGCTGCACACAACTGGGCGATAGCACAATTTCCAGACTTATATTAACCGTCTTTTATTCGATTCCCAATCAGGCTTTTCTTTGTAAGACAGTTTACACAGACTGAAACAAAGTGGATTTAACAGTGGCTACGTGGGTTACCCGCACTCCAAGATGCTTCTGGTCTCCCAGCGGCTAGACTCACCTCGCATGGACCCATTAGTGAGTTTATGAGTTTCATATTATTGGATTGCTTTGAATGGTGGCTCATGATCATTTGGTGTTTTACAAGTAAAGCCCGCTTATGTGTTTATACGCGCACCTCACACACCTCCACACCGGCTTTTACGCAGTAGTAGCTTTTTCAACTGTAACGCTCCTACTGTTCTGCTTGAGGTCCACATTGAAGTTTGGAAACTCGAGTGGAGAAATCCGAGGGTTTTGTGTGCGTTAGATAAAGCAGACAGAGATTAGATGACAAGCTTGAAGACTGCATCAAAGATTAACTGGCGCTGTCCCACGCATTTACGCACACATTCCCAGAAAGTTCCATCTACTATATTGATTTTGCTAGTATTTTATATTGAATTATGAAGTAGTCATTCTGACTAGCCATATGACATGTCGGAAGGCTATTTTAACATGAGATAATGTTATTGTGGTAGCAGTGGAGCTAGATAGGAGACGATGTACCTAGTAGCTTATCTTTTAAATACGTAAGATGCAATATAAAGTACTACTAATATTTACAAGAAATATTAGTCTCTAGTGAACGGTTGTTATTTGTATCGCATATCCCTATAGAATTCAGTGATACAAATGTAGAGTTTGTTACAATTCGCAATAGAATGGTTATTTGTCACTACTGGGATAGTGACTAGTAGCAGAGGAAGTGCTGGTGACTAATTGAATAGATTATATTCACTACTGGAATAAGTAGGCTACTCGTAGCTGATGAATAGATTAGTGTGACTGCTTGTAATTACAAAAAATGTGCTAGTAACATGAATAATAAATACTAGTTACTTGAAAGCCTTGCCATTACGCTCACAGTCTGCTATGACAAACTCTGATTCAGAGGGAACTGCAGGGTTGAAAGCGCAGTCATTTAAACGGGTGGTATGGATTGCTTTATCGATGCACGTAACGCAACTTGACGATTGATAAAACCTTTGTTTTCATACATACGGCTGAAGGCAATGTAGAGTCAGAGAGGTAAAAGCCCCACACTGTTAAAGCAGCATGTGGTCTGCTTGTTGGAATGAAATGGCATCTATCAGACACTCAGCGGGGCTGCGCTCGCTAACAAAAGACTGAGAACTGGGGACTTGGACGAGAGCGCGGCTCTGAGGCTGCAGGCGCGGTGTAAATCATCTCAAAATGAGCGATAATGTGAGTTTTCACTGTCGGAATTGCGGCAGCGTTTAAGCCTGGTGTTTAACAGTTAATGTGGATTGCTGAGAGATAAGAGAGACAGACGGTGGCTAAAATGCGGGACAGGGCTGCCAGTGTGTCCAGGATTAAGCCGAGCTATATCAGAAAACGTAATGGGATTATAAAGGTGGCGGAGGGCTCGTTCACTGTCAGAATAAGAAAGACTAGAAGGCCGCTTGCATCACTGATTTTCATATCAACGAAGCGAAGAGTGTCTATATGTCTGTGTTTTCTAGTACACGCTTGAGATGCCATGTAATTCAGTTTCTTGTAGATCAATAAACTAAAGGAGAACGTTCAATGACGAGCCTGATTTACGCGCTGCCCCCCTTCGCCTTAGCTTTGTCATGGATTTGCCCAAACACATTTCCGAAAGCTATTATTGTATTTCCACAGATAGGCTACAGCATGGTTACCCCTGATGGACAGTCCCATATTCTCAGTATCATACATTTCCCTTTAGTTCAACAGGGAGTTTCCTTCGGATCGTTTTCTGTAACATTTGACACGCAGTAACAGACTATTGAGGGGTAAGAGAATAAAATTGCGTATATTATGAATAAATTATGAACAAAATGCAATTGTGGATTACACTAGGCATATATCGGTCATTTTCGCAAGACTGTATGTTGTCATGACAGTCGCTCATGTATTATTAATATTCTTTTTTTTTTTCTTTTTTTTTTTTTGCGGATCCCGCCCACGTAACCCCTTTGACCTCTTTAACCCAGGTTAAGGGTTTCGATCTTTTGAAGTAGGTCATTAAGAACAGGCAGCTCAGTTAATAAATTTTATTTTAGGCAAGCCAAGCTAAGCCAGAGCCACAATAAAAGTAATTATATAAATAAATAATAATTAGTATTATCGTATTAAGTTTATTTCTCTGATGTACACTCTCAAAAAGGATGTGTTCATTTTTAACACTTTTTTTTGTGTTGACTATTTTAACAAGTTTTGTGTCATTTTGTGTACATAATTGACACAAATTGTGTAACTATAAAACATGAGTGTGTAGAAATGAGCAGGAATAACATATTGGTTGAGTTCAAAGTAACACAAAATGTGTTGTCCTTAACTAGACACAAGTGTATTATTATTATAAAAATAAACATGTTCAACAATTATTACATTTATGTCATACTGAATATATTGGTTAAATAAATAAATATATTAGCCTGTTAAATTTTAAATATATTAAATAAATATTTATAAATTATGAGTTTCTCTGTGTTAAGCTTGTTTTTCTGGAATCCAGTATCACAGTTGTAGATTTCCCGCTCCGGATCTTTCTGCTGCACTCGATTTGAACTGATCTGTGGCCAAGTGAGTCAGTGCGCTTTGAAGCTGCTGTTGACGGATGAATAAAAGGGCCAGAGTGGAATGCGCGCTCTGGGCTTCAGATCTCGTGCACGCACAGAGCGGTTTACTGTAATGCGAGCAGCGCTCGTGAATACACTTGGATCTCACCTCAAAGTTAGGTGAAAGTTTAAAACAACACATCCAACTTTTATCTTGCCGACGTTTCTAGGATGAGGTCACTGAGTCAGGGCTTGTGCGAAGGAATTTAACTCTGAGGGGTTTTTTTCTTTGTAGAGAGACGGTGTTTGCGAGTTCAAAAGCAGTCTTCAAAGAGAGACTCAGCACACCCTCATACCACAAACAATCGCTCTGTCATTTTCCCGCGCTAACTAAGAATCGTTCTCAGTGCATCACCTTGAGTGACTCGTTGTTCCTTCGTGAGGAGACAAGGATGAAATTGTGCTGATTTGCAGGAGGAGCCATATGGTGGATTGAGGAGATAGATAAGGATGGGAGGGAGAGATGTTGATAGCGTGGTGTTGAAGTGATTCCGATATAGACAAAGAAAAAACGAGAAAGGTTGTGCTGTCCAAGGCCAGATGTTTTGCTGTGGTGGTTGATGGACATTTCTTCCTCATTGCCTCATTGTCATGGGCATGACCATAGGCGGAAATCCCGGGGGAGGGGGGCGGTGGTGGGGGTTGGTTGTCCCCCCTAAAATTATGGTTTATGATTAAAAACCACGCTGTGTAATTTATAAATAACAATGTTTTTTACTTTAAATAATTGTGCAAGTAGTAAAACAACACAAACGGGGCAAAAATGCGTCTTAAGTTTAGAAACATTTTGAGTCTCTCCCTCCCTTGTCTCACAGTGCTTTGGTCCAAATGCCTGCTTTCCTCTTTTACATCACCTACACACACACACACAAGTCCGGTGAGAGAGAAGTCAATGGTTGTGGAACTCCAGTAAGTAAGGATGTCAAGGCTATTTTATTCACTTAAACATCGGATGAAGTGATTATTTTCTCTTTAATACATGATGCCAATGTATTTTTCGATGAGTCCACTATGTTAGCAATAACAACGTTACCTTCTTGACGGAAAGGGTTGCCAGGTTTTCAAAACAAAACCCGCCCAATTGCTACTCAAAACTAGCCCAAACTAACGCGTTTCGAGGGGGGTCCCCCGGTAAAAATCCGGGGGCTAAAATACACGTTATTGGGGTCGCTTCAACCCGCGGCAACAGTGATAATGTAGCCCAATTCCACGGGAAAACCGCGGACTTGGTAACACTGTGATGGATAGTAATGTCTACAACGGACACGAGCGCTGTCACGGCGCGACCACAACAGCTTGAAGTTGTCTAATTTGGTATGGTCTCCCTGCTACACTAGTAGTAAGGCTTTCCTCTGTGTATACATATCCTTACAAGTACAATTTTAGCTGGATGTGTCCCCTTCAAAAATTGCTCTTGAGAAATTTTATGTTTATAAAATAGCTTCTTCTTTCGTGATACATTTAGACACAATAAATGAACACACTTTTTTGTCTATAAGCACACACCTTTTCATAAGTAGATCCATATCTAATCAATCAAAGTTTCCACATTAGTCATATATAAAATGACAAACACCTTTTTAGACATATTCAGAGGAACACTGTCATTGCCAGAGCAATTCTTTGGTACTGACTCTTTTCAAAGAAAGGGAACTGAGAAAACGAAAGCGTGAACGAGAGGAAAAACGCACTGGCCATCGGCCCGAAGAGGGAAACCCTCATGTGTTTCTGTTATCGTTCTGGCTTCCTGATTTAACGTCAGTTGGCGAGAAGGACAGAGAGCAAGGTAAGGTGAGCAACGGAGAGAAAAACGGCGTCACTGTGATCAGGCAAGACCTCACCAGGAAATAACAGTGTTGCCTAGGGATGAAAAACAAACAGGAGCACGTACAGAATATTGGGTTGAGTAATTTCTTTTCCTGTCTCCAACACTTTGCACAAAAACTCAGCCAGAGGTACTAGACTGGAGAACACTCACCTCAGAGCTTTGCCAGCTTTAAATGACTCTCTCCGGAAACCCCTGCGTCTCTCTGACAAACGGAAGAAAGCTTACAAGCACCTGATTTTTGTCATAAGTGAAAGCAAAATCAGTGGCACAGCAGTGAATGAGAAGACGAAGTGTAAATGCATAAGCCCAAATTACTGAATGAATCGGAAAAGCAGAGTTTAGCTGCGAGGAAACATATGCTGCCTCTGGAGAAAACGTCAGAGGACGTGAGGGCTACAAAGATAGAGACTGCTTACTTTACCTCTGACAACTACTGTAAAGCCCCCTGTGAACTCAGCATCTGTTATGGCTCGAGAGCCCAAAGGAACATTGTTCATTTGGAGCATCATTTTAGCTGCATCAGCAACTAAAATGCTTTAAAAAGTTGCTTACTCTCCACACTCCGATTTGGGAACAACCGCAGCCAAGTTTCTGTTTCTGTGCAGATATGTGGGAAATTTATGACTGATTCCAGGCCTCTGAGTGGAGTTGTTCTTCTTTCTCTAGTTATTGCTTATTCATTAAGGCTGAATTAGGCTAAAATGTTTTAAATATTAAAAATTAAAAGTTCAAATTCAATTCCCAATTCAGTTCTTATGCTAGTTTTTCTTGCCACTGGGAAGATTGAACTTGTACCATCTTTAGAGCTCAGTATCAAATCAGAGATTGATGTTAGGACGTAAACTCTAGCTTACCCTAAAAAAAACAACATCTGAAATCAGATGAAATTACTTTGTCTCTCAGTCTGGTTTTAGATGGGTTTAGAACAGAAATGTTTAGCTGGGAGTCCAGCTAAACCAGCTAAGCACCAGATTGGCAAGGCTGGGAGACCTGTTTTAAACTAGATAAGACCAGCAAACTATCTTAGGTTGGTTTTGTTTTTCAGCGTTGTACCGCTACTTCTGTTTCATCATGATTTTCAGTTCAGTAGTGTTTAGTTTGTACAGCCCACAACACATTCTCAAGTGAAGGATCTAAATGAAAAAGGGAAGATCGCATGTGAAAAAAGTCAAGGGGGAAAAAGCAAAACAAAACAATGAGAAATGGAAATCTCCACGTACCCACTGAATGACATCATGCCTACAAATTTGCTCTGACACAGTCTGTTCTGATTATTTGTATTGCTCTGGGGGAACAGGGCAATTGGCATGGTTAAGTAGCTGTTTTATTCTTTGTGTGTATGTTTAGCATTCCGTTTGGTCTCATTTGCATGTCTAATTCAATAGTTTGCATATAGAAGATCGTTCAAGATCATCTGATTCCCTCTCCTCTCCTCTCATTATTAGACTGTGTTGCAACACTGTCTGTCTATAGTCTCACTGCATGGAATACAGGTCTTTGTTCGGCACCAGCAGTGGCTTCCCGCTTGCATCATCATTACACACTCAGACTGTAATGAACCTGTGGCTCCTTTTGGAGAATGTAGGCATGTGCTCAGGGTAGATGAGATACAGTTTGTTTTGCCTTCCACTAAAAGCCCTATAAGTCGCTAGCAGTGATGAAATTAACCGCAACCGTTCTTTGATCAGACAGACATAAAGTGAGAATATCGAACAGTCCAGAAGCATTCCCAGAACATCGTTGCAAAAAGTGTATGTGCTGTAGAAGAACAATGAGACGGTGATTGAATAAGTGGCATAAAGAGCAGCTCCAAATTTCTGTATTGTATTTGAGTATGTTTACTTTTTTTGTTTCAATTCTATGCTAACCAGATTTTCTAATCTACAATCTGACTGTCTAATCTATATATATATATATAGTCTATAATATAGACTATCTATTCTTTATAGGCATATGGACATTTTTGGGTGAACTTTAAAGCCCACTATTCGCAATTATTTTAATCCTGTACGACAATGCAATGACAGATTATGCAATGCGATCTAAAAAAGATAGACAAGGAATTTTGTGTGATGTTTACAGAACTGTGCAATAAACTGTAGCCAATACATTTAGTCATTATTTAGTGTTGGCAAAGCCGGTTGCATACACTGGACAAGAAACACTGGGACAACTCAGGATTTGTAAAACAGCTGTTCTGTGTACAATCATAGAAAACGGAGCGAAATTCATAAATCCTATTGTTTCTTCTTTGCAAGTGAGCCTAATCTACTGACACTGACAGAACTTTGTCGAAGGCTAAGATTCATCGCAACTACTTCGCCATCGATGAACATCACACTAGGCGATCAAAGACTCACGACTTTGCACTACGACAACAGAAATTCTTTACGATCCCAGAGATCTCAGACAGTCAATATCGCACATGTGAGCATGACGCTACAAGAGAAATCCATGTTACTTTACGTAATGTGATATATGTCTGAGTTAAACAGGATATTCATTGAGACACAAAAAATGCAAGCTGGAATTTGTGCTTGGAGGAGATGGATTAGAAAATACATGGGTTTTCTGTTGTCATCTGAAAAGTAAAGACCACAAACTTGTTAAGAATGTAAATAGGGTCAGTTTTGATTTAATATTGACTTTTAGAGAAATGTAAAACTTTAACAACCTCAGTGGGTGTTCTTCCAAGAGTGCAGCTGAACACAGATGCGACTGAAGATTAATCAGTACTGCGACTCACACAAGACTTCAAAGAGCCCGTGTTGCAACAAAAGAGCAAGTAAATGTTTCTCGTTTGAACGTGTCACTACGATACACAGTGATGAATGGTCCTGCAAGACAGCAATCATGCCCACTAGAATGCACATGCATGCGAACGGCCGCGCTTTCATCTGCGGTCCAAAGTAAAAATACCCAGAATTCCTGGCACTTCATAATGCACTCATTCCCAGAAGCAGTTGTCGTAGTAACCTTGGCAGCTTTTCACAAGTGTGATCTTTTTCCTACTTCTTTCTAAGGGATACAAATGGAATAGGGTGTAAATTATTCATTAGTGGAGATGGTAAGGGAAGGATTTTATTTATTCATACACAAAGACATTTTTATCTATGTGTGTAGTCAATGAAAGAAACAAAGTAATATATGCAGAATTAAAATGAACTATGACTGTGTTCGTAGGTGATTGTGGTAACGATCTATCTGGTAACGGTGTTGAATTAGTGAGTATTATGGGCTGTCTTCTGCATTGTTTCGTTGTTGTCTTTACTGCGAGTGGTATTCTAGGTCACTCCCTCCTCCTCCCTCCTCCCTTGTGTCATCCATTAACAGAGCCTGTGTGTGTGAGCATCTACGTTTGATCACAAGTGTGTGCTTGCCACTTTCATGTACTTCCTTTTCATGAAGATGGATAGACACCTATTTTTCTAGGTTTTTATTGTTCCTCTTAACTTTCATCAAGTACACCCACATACATTTTCTTTTTCTTTTCATTGCCTTCCTTCCTTCCTTCCTTTTATTCATATTTTTTTGTCTCCGTTTGTGCATGTAAGTAGTGAGGTCAGTGAGAGTGCCACTATGGCAGTAATGGGCCTATGTTGGTGTCCGTTTGCAAGCCCATAGCAACAGATTGTGGCGCATGGTTCATTGAGTAACTTGATCCAGACATAATGTTTTACCATGGTTGGCTGTGGTTTGCCCAGTGACTCGGGTTACATACACATACAGGCGTCTCCAGCCATCTTCATCCACAGAGCATGGTCTTCTTGACCCCGATGACCCCAGCCAGTAGAAGGGTGGGGTCTTAGTAATTGATATAAGTGATTAATAGCTCTCCATCCGCTCTGTTCAATTAAAAGGAGACATATTATGCCCCTTTTTACAATATGTAATATAAGTCTCTGGTGTCCCCAGAATGTGTCTGTGAAGTTTAGGCTCAAAATACTCCACAGATCATTTATTATATCATTTTGAAAGTGCCTATTTTGAGTGGAAGCAGAAACGCGCCTATTTTCGGTCCTGTCTCTTTAAATGCAAATGAGCTGCTGCTCCCCGCCCCCTTTTCCAGAATAGAGCTGCGCCATTACAGCCGGACCTGCTAAAAAACATATGTTTTGGTTCTGATTATCATGTTTATCGCGCTGAAATCATGCGTTTTAAACCATATTAGTTTAAACTTCTGATATACGGTTTTCTGAGAGCACACAACCGAAGCACACGGACAGAAAGCGACTGTCACCACATGTGAGTACTAAACTAAGTTCTCATGCACACACAAGTTTACGTTAAAAACAGACATGAGTTACAAAAAACAGTCGGTTATGTCTGTGAAGGTAAACAGCTGGGAAATAAATGCCATGTTTATTTTAGATCTGTGTGGCAGCAGCAATATACATTAAATAAATAAATAAATCCACTGCTCTATTGTCTCCTCTGAGGCTGGGACTCTAAACAGTGTTCTGTGCTCGTCTGTGCAAGGCAGAACAGTTAGCATGTTTTGCTCAAACTTTCACCTGTGAAAACACAATGACGGCGCAGTGGGTGGAAACTTACAGATTAATATTATAATGAGATCCCTTTGCCATGTCACCAAGGGAGCGAAATCAGACGTGCTCGTTTTGTCAGACGCTTGCAGAAAAAGTCTTACCAAAACAAAGTTACTGGGTTAATCTTTTTCACGTTTCCTTGGTTGGTAGCTGCACCGGGGACCTGATTATAGCACTTAAAACCTGGAAAAGTCAGATTTTCATGATATGTCACCTTTAAACATAATTGCCTTTTCATTTTAGTGTCGGCTTGAAGCCTCTCAGAAGGCTAAACTTAATGATAAGGGCCTGTCCTGTCCATGTCACACCTTTTCAACGCATCTCAGTGTAATTAAGTAAAGAGGTGTGATGAGAATGCAGCGTAGACTATTGGTGCATCAGCAAATGTAAATGTTTTTTTCTTTTTTCTTTTCTGCCTGCCATAAGAAGTGTAGCAATGAAACAATAAGATGAAGTAATTGCAAGGTCCAGATGGAATCTGCTGAAATTTCTTCTGAAAGTTTTTATCGGTAAGATTTAATTTTAAAGAAATTAATACTTTTGTTCTGTAAAGATGCATTAAATTGATCGAAAGTGACAGTAAAGTCATGTTACAAAAGATTTTCATTTCAAATAAATAATATTCTTTTAGCGTAAACTTTGAATATTTTTAAGCACTAAATCAGCATATAAGCAATGATTTCTGAAGGAGCATGTGATCCTGAAGAATGAAAAAATAGCTGCTGAAAATAAAGCTTTGCCATTTATTTTATACATTTTAAATATATTAAAAGGGAAAACAGTTATTTTAAATTGTAAAAATATTTCACAATATTATGGACCTGAAACCTTTGGATGGTAATGTATGTGGAACAGATTTAAACATTGTAAACATGTTAT
This sequence comes from Sinocyclocheilus rhinocerous, assembly GCF_001515625.1. Lineage (NCBI taxonomy): Eukaryota > Metazoa > Chordata > Actinopteri > Cypriniformes > Cyprinidae > Sinocyclocheilus > Sinocyclocheilus rhinocerous. Next base: position 3,734,463 of record NW_015638975.1, on the reverse strand, counting down.
CACAGAAATTGGGGAAGAATATTAGCCTCAGGAAGTGTGCAATTAATATGTTTTTTACACATTAAACAGTCCACATTATAATCACAGAAAATACATTTCTAAACTCTAATATAAACTGTTTAAAAGGACACACACATCGAGATGGGATTCAGTAGAACTGTGTGAATGACGGCATTCATATTCTGCGGAAATCTGTAATGCTTTCTGCAAAGTTCTGTGCACACTTTCCATGTGGAATGGCAAAAAATGTGATTGTTGTTTTAAGAAACTAAACAAGAAAAGTAGAAGAGACTATTGTCTTAGAGCCAAGTTATACTTTGCATTTAATTAAATTTGCTACAAATGTGCCTAGACAATCCTAGATAAAGAATGCACTATCATTGGAAATCCTAGATATAGACACCAAAGAGCAATTGTAGATAAACTGTTGCAGTCATTTATGTTTGAGAAACTCTGCACTCATCACTGTCTCTGTGGTTCTTGTGTGTGTGTGTGTGTGTGTGAGCGTCTTTTTTTCCCTCCACTGTTTAGTTATTTTTAGAGAACATGGGAACTGAGAGCGTGAGATGCTCAGTTTGGTGGAGGGGCAAGCTCGTGTCATACTGTGATTGCATGCCAGTGACAGGAAAGTCAGAGTGAGGAAGAGAAAGAAAGAGAGAGTGTGTGTGTGTGTGTGTGTGAGAATGGGAGAGATAATGAATCATTCACTACAAAAGCCATTTAAAAATCAGTCATACTTGTCTGACTCTCTTCCCTCTTCTGCATCCTTCAGCCATTACCAGAATATTAAAACATTTGTTTCCAGAAGCAAACTGAGAATTCCTACTTGGGCTGGTAAAATGACTGTAAATCTGATTGCTTATACAATGTCTGTATATACTGCAGGTGGCGGTTAGAGGGGTTTTATAAGTATCTTAAACCCACATGAAAAAATACTATAGTAGTTTATAGTAAATACTATAGTGTTTTTGAACCATACTGTACTAAAGTACTTGAATTAATTTGTTGGGGTAATTCTATAGTTGCTGTGGTAATATAACAACTATAGTAATATAAACAAATTACTTTACCCAATACTGTACTAAGATTTCTACAACTATAGGGTATATTATACTACAATACACTACAGTTTACTGTAGTAAAAACTAAAGTATACTACAGTATTTATTACAGTTTATCAGTTCACTATAGTTAATACTACAGTATGCTGTAGCATTCATTAACAACATGTTGTAAATACTATAATATATACAGTATAATACACTTTACTATAGTATGGTTCAAAAACACTATAGTATTTAATATAAATTACTATAGTATTTTTTCATG
>NW_015638975.1:3702851-3732379 GCF_001515625.1 Sinocyclocheilus rhinocerous | reverse complement strand
AGTATTTATTACAGTTTATCAGTTCACTATAGTTAATACTACAGTATGCTGTAGCATTCATTAACAACATGTTGTAAATACTATAATATATACAGTATAATACACTTTACTATAGTATGGTTCAAAAACACTACAGTATTTACTATAAATTACTATAGTATTTTTTCATGTGGGAACCTCTTGTGCTTACAAACAGATGATGATGTAATTGAGAGCCGGGTCATTAGGTAAAGCTGGGTTTGCCAATGCTCTAGTGTGGATTTCCATAGCACTGAACATCAATAACTGCGTGTTTTCTCTAGCGAACATGCAAGGAGTTCATCAATGTAGTAGACAATCCAAATAAACGTCTAACAATTCACCTTCTGGTTGAAGGGGTCAGACTGTTGTGAATAGAGGACAGTAAGTCAGTCATGCTCTTTTTTTCCCCTCTTATTTTTCCATCCCTTACTTCATCTCATTTTATCATGCACACCCTAAAGTATTTTTGAAGGGGTAGCTCTAATGGCTTCAATCACTGTTTGGCCCAGATTTCCTAAACCCCGGAGAGCTCTGAGATGAATTAAATCGCTAAAGACCCTGCCGAAATCACAAAATAGGGCGAGACATCAAAGTGGATGATATCTTGTGCGTTTGTTATCGCTCTCACGTCAGAAATGAGTGTATCTAAAAGTCAGCGGTGGTGTTCTGCAAGTTTTTAGGAATGAGGCAGCACTCGGTTTTATCTGCTATCAATTTGACGTGTTACTCATAAAGAGTTTATCGTTTGCGTTACGGTAAACATTCCCATAATTTGTGTCAAAACCCTGCGCGCGAAGAACCGCGTCAGCCCCGGAAGACGACGCAGACGAGTTTCACTTCAGCTACTTGGCTGTCAAATGTAAGATCAATATCTGTCTTGATACAGGTGAAATTTCCTCGTTCGAAACGAAAAGCTAATCTCGCACTTATCTCAGAGTCGGCTTTATTCTCCGCGAGTAATTGGCTTTGAGTCGAGCCAAATCCGCGCTAACAGCGTGTCTGTGAAAACGCGCCGCTGGAACGCGAGACGACGCTCTCTGAAGTGGCGTAGCGGCTGTCTCGCGGTGCGTTTCAGTGTTGTTTGCTGTTGCGACAGAGCTGTGGGTGGAAAGGAGGAACATATTTCTACCTCGCTCAGTCGTCCAAAACAAACAGCGCTATGAAGGCTGGAGCTACTCTCCGTTAGGACCAAAATTCCACAGCTACCACGCAGCCAGGGAATCTTATTACTCTCTTTCTCTCTCTCCCTCTCACTGAGATTTAAATATTTTTTTTCCACGGGGTTTTGAAGGGATTCTGTGGCCAACAGTAACAGTTATGCACCTTGTTCTAGTGCAATAGATATTGCTGTATCTGTTCAATAGGACAACAGCTAATGATCATCAGTCAGTGAAAGGACGGCATGGGGAAAGAATGATGGGGAGGGGGGTAAATAATATTAGCTCTGTAAAGCTCCCACTACATCTGCTTGACAGGACATCTACTAATCCTAACTAAACAGCTGTCTGAACCGAGGTGACATAAGGATGGGGGGCTTTATTGACAGCTTCTTTTCCAGAGGTTCAATCAAGGTAGGGAAAGATTCTGAAAGAAATAAAGGGATAGAAAGTTTTAGGTGAATGTGTGAGGAGAAGGTCTGTGCTGTCTACCACCACTAACTTTGAGGATCAAAGTTGCATATAGGCATGATAAACAAGTGTTTTTAATTTGTGTACTTTAGGTTAGACCAATATATCGATCACCAAGGCTGTGCTTATTTGATCAAAAATTCAGTAAAATAATAATACTGTGAAATATTATTAAAATTTAAAGTGTCTATTTTCTGTTTTAATGTACAACATATATATAATCTATTTAATATATTACATTTAATATATATAATGCAATTTATTCTAGTGATGGAAAAATTTTATTTTCAGCAGCCATTACTCCAATCTTCAGCAGCCTACCACATCCTTCATAAATCATTCTAATATGCTGATTTGGTGCACAAAAAACATTTCTTATTATGAATGTTGAAAACAGTTGTGCTGCTTAATATTTTTGTGGAAAAAATTATGCATTTTTTAAGGATTCTTGATGAATAGATTTTTTTTAAAATTTGAAACAGAAACCTTTTGTAAAATGTAAAATTTTGTAAATGTCTTTACCGTTACTTTTGATCAGTTCGCTACATCCTAGCTAAATAAGTTTTAATTTCTTTAAAAAACAAATTCTTACTGACCCCAACTTTTGAACAGAACTGTTTATGTGCATGTGTTGTATATATACAGCATATATGTATGTATGTATTTACATTATTTAGTCATTTAGCAGATGCTTTTATCCAAAGCGACTTACAAATGAGGACAATAAAAGCATTAAAACCAACAAAAGGGCAATAATATGCAAGTGCTATGACAAGTCTCGGTTAGCCTAATGCAATACACACAGCAAGATGATTATTTTTTTGTTATTTATATAATAAATAAAAAGAAAACAAGTAGAATAGAAAAAGAACAGAGAACGCTAGTGTTAGAGGCCTTTTTTTAAACAAAACAAGCTGTTAGAAAACGAATAGAGTGCAACTGTTAGAGGGTCAAGTGTTTTTTTTATTAAAAAAGAAGACAAATAAATAAAATATAATTCTAATATATATTTCATATGTGTGTGTGTGTGTGTGTGTGTGTGAAAAGCGAAACCCTGCTTTCTAGATACTGGCATCTGCATTTAAAAACCAAATCGGATGACCACAAATTTGTGTCTATTCAAGGTAGCCAGACTGTGGCAAAATTACATAACCTTGTATATGGTCAGGGTTGTTTTACATTGTAGTTAAGTATTCTGCCACTGGACAAGTCCCTTAAAGGGGTCATATGATGCTGCTAAAAAGAACATTATTTTGTGTATTTGGTGTAATGAAATGTGTTTATGCGGTTTAAGGTTCAAAAAACACATTATTTTCCACATACTGTACATTATTGTTTCTCCTCTATGCCCCGCCTTTTTGAAACGCGTCCATTTTTACAAAGCTCATCGGTCTGAAAAAGCGAGGTGTGCTTTGATTGGCCAGCTATCCAGTGCATTGTGATTGGCCGAATTCCTCAAGCGTGTGACAGAAATGTTACGTCCCTTAACATATTGTGATGCCTGCGGCAACCCCAGGCTGGACTCCGCTTTGTCCACGGTGAAAGCCGATCCGGCGATCGACAGCGCGAAGTTGAAGTATTTCCTCAGCGACCAGCACGGATCAGCTCCAGGCATGACGAAGCGATATCATCCTCTTTTGGAAGGCCAAACAAAGTAGTTTCGCTTTCACAGCGAAGCACACAGTGCCTTCACGACATGGCGGCGGCCGCAACAATACTGTGCATTATGCTAATATTTCCACATAGTGAGGTAGACATGTGGGGCGTGTTAGAACGAGCCGTTTTAGGTAGGCGTGGCTGACTCTTAACTTTTATAAAGAATATCTCTTTGGATTTGAGACTTTAGTCTTTGCAACTTTACAGATCTTCTTTATGCACCAAGAGCTTGTAACACTCCAAAGAGAGAGGAAAAATTGAAATAGCATCATATGACCCCTTTAATACACTCCATTTGATAATTTCAGCTGAACGTCTTAAATATTTTCTGCTAATAGTATGTCTTCTAACAGTTTAATTGAATTTCTGCCCCAAGGCAGTGCGATTTGGGAGCACAGCTCTAGGACTAGCTTCCTCCTTCTCCATGTCTCGTTAGGTTAGATCTTTCTAGATGTCTCTCACTCACACTGCTTTCTATTATAACAGCTGGGCCGGGCATTTCTGTGCTGCCACATCAGGACCTAATAAATGTGCCATACGCTCATTGATTTCCCAGTGCATGTTTGTGCAGCTGCTGGTAATGGCATCACTTTCTGAGTACATGTGGTTGTGTAGGAGTCAATGAGTGAGACAGCTACATGTGTTGTTCTTCAGCAGGATGTAGATGCCATCTTTGGCCCTTCAACCACCCAGCACACAGAAATGGTAGCACCATGTCTCGGTCTCTGTTATACAACAAGACTGAATGCCACTCAGGCAATAGAGGCACTTTCCCCCATAATGCTCCCTGTTCTCTGACCTACTGACACAACAAAATATTGACAGCAGCGCTGTGGTGCAGTCGGTGTGCGTTTGTGCTGATACAAAGCATTTTTGTTTATCGTCCATCCCCCTTTAAAGAGTTGCTGGCTGCAGGAATACATTCCTCCTCTTTTTATCTGTCAGAACTCCCCTCCTCCCTCTCTTTACCTCCTCCTTTTCCCCACTATGTTAAATTGTTGTGACACTGTAGCACTTGAGCGTCTGGTGTTAAAATATTCCTTCTTAATGACAAATGAACATGTGGATAGATTCCTCTCTCTGGCAGGTCATTAACATTTGACACATTGGAAGCATAGCTGATGCCGCGGCACGGGCACAGTTCTCTCTGCATTGCAATGGGGTGATTGCGACGTTAAGCGCCTGGAGTATTAATGCATTTATTCATTCCATCAAATCCCTCTTCATACAGATTATCAGACCTCTCTTTAACCAAGTAGATGATTTTATTTTATCCCACAATTTAACAACTGTGTGTGGCTGTCTCAAGTGTGTGTGCGCTCACACTCGAGAGGCCCTTATTTCTCTTGCCTTATTGCTGTGATTTTTCGATGTGTTTCAGACTTTCAAACATGAATGTCAACCTATCTCTGCTGACACATAAGTGCGTAGATATCCATAAAAATTCCAACATATGGAAATAAGGGCATTATGAGTAGCTATGAGCTTTATCGTAAGACATTTTCCAGATATTGCAGCCTAGGCCGATTGATTGCATTTTTATCAGCATTTTTATTAGCCACTGTGCTATATAGGTATCAGCGTCAGGATTTTTAATGAAAGAAACCCCTATAGATTGACCACTAATACTGACCAACATTTTGGCATTCTTACGTGTATTTGGTCATTTGAGATTGTTGGTATTGGCATTGGCTTATATTCAGATATTTTTTTGTGAATTTTTAATGTTTTAGCATATGGGTGCATCTAAATTACATTAGCCATATATATATCGGATTATATCAGCCATATGCCATTGAAAGAAATCTGTATTCGTCAACTCCTAATAGAAACCATCGTTTGATACCTGTTTGACGCAAGCATATTCTGCATGCTGCATGATGAAAGCTCATTCTTTATTGCTATTTTAATAAGCGTGGGCCCCACACTACATCTGGTGCAAGACATATGTACATCCTGACTGGCTGCTGTAACGGAAAAAAAGTCTTTTGGCAGCTTTTATTAACAAATGTTACTTCCAGTAGACATGTGGATTGGAATAATGCGAACACTTTACTTTACCAGCTTTGGTCTCTAACAGTGTTTGCACAATTAAAGTAAACTTAAAAATACTTAAAAGTGAATGCTATTGCATTATACATCATATTATCAAGTGCCGTTTATTTTAAAGTTGGCTATTTGTGAATAGTTCATCCTTGCATGTTTAAATGTTTTAAGTGTTTTTTGACCTTAATGTAATGTTTATTCAAAACTCAATATAAAGATAGAATTCTCTCTGACATATGCTTGAATTCTCCATCATTTAGTCCACTTAAACCCATTCCTCCACAATCCACTTCAACCTTGCATTCTTTGTGCAGTCCAACATCTCAAAGTCCAATCAACAACTGATGGATTGAACCAAATAGAACCTACTTTTTTTCTTTTTTGATAATTCATTCCACTTCATAACTTCCATTTCATCATGACTTCAAAGACATTTTACAAAGTTTTCTCGCGTTTCACCAAAAGAGATTAAGGCCATGGGAAAGGTATCGTATCGTATCGTATCGTATATAGCTGGTGCTTTGACCAGTTTTGTAATGTAATAAAGTGTTCTTTTTTTTTCACGCAATCTAAAGTGACTATAGAAACAGTCAAGAGTGTGTAATTTTGATGGTATAGGTGAACGGCAGTCAATAGTTGACTCTATTTGACTTCGTAGAATACTGTTGGGAGGACAAGGCAGAGGCAGTGCTCTACAAGAGAAATCAAAAGCTTATGTGTCGTACAGGGACCTCCAATCAATAACCAGCTCTTCTCTTGCCCCCTCAAGGACGTTATCTCACACTCAAACACACACACATACGCAGAGTCTAGGTCTATATGGCGCCGTTTTACGAGTGCTGTAATTGCTGTGACGTGTTTAAGGGAGAGCTACTGAGAGAACGATTCATGAGATTTATTAGAAAAGAGGGTCCACCAAAAGAGAGAGAGTGAGATGGAAAGGTGGAGGAGAGGAGGCAGAAAGAACAGCTGACCGCATTCAGTCCAAAAGGAAGAGATAAAGGAAGGAGGGATGGAACATCAGATATATAAAGTGAGCAGTGGACTCTGTCCGTCTGGGCTGGCAGACATTGATCTGAGTGCTCTAGAGCAGGCCGACCCAACTAATGCCGGTCCAATTATTTAGCCTGCAGAGATAAAGAGACAGGAGGCTTCTGAGGTGGACGGCTAAGTGAGGAATGGAGGGATGCACCTTAACCGCAGAGGACAACTGTCTACTCAAGTGTGTGTGTGGAATGAGAAAGAACAAGCTTTGTGCAGCTGTCACTCTCTGTCTGGACTGTTATCCATTTAGAGACTGTTTCTGCTGTGGCTCACGGTCTCACACATACACACTATGGGGGCTTTCCAATGATTTCTGTTGCTTTAATAGTGAGCTGACAGTATTTTCTGTCACTACAACTAACCTGTACACAAACCTTTCTGCATAGTTTGTAGCCAACCGTTAGCTGGTTCCTTCGATTCTTTTAGAGGCTTTTGGTTTTCACAATTTAGGCAAAACCTGACCCAAACACATGTAGCCCATCACTCTTTCAAAGCAGCTACACTAAAAGCTAATCATACTTGGAATCAGTTGATAATAATATGAAATATTTTGCCTCAATACATGACAGCTTGCAGGAAAAATGAGCTTGTAGCTAAGTTAAGTAAGCTACTCAACTCATTCAAGCCTTTTTTTATCCTTAAGCCTGAAACATTGGCTGAATTCAGAATAGCATACTAGTATACTGCTCTTACTGTTGCTGGCATAAAGATATGCAATGCTATTCTGAATTTAGCCATACTCTGCGTAAGAGTGTGAAAACAGACGCTTCCAGCTATGCAAGATTGATTTCATGTGTTGTTGCTTTCCATGTCAGAGTGTAATTCATAGTACAAGTATGTGTTGCATTCTCAGCGTCGCCTGCGCTCGTGTTACAAGTTTCTCTACTGTCATAGCAAAGAGAGTCTTGTTGGGTAAGTTAGATCTTACAAAACATGATTAGATCAAGCTACCCCAAATAATAACACAATGGAACAGATATTCCCAGTCAAGTGTGTATTTGTATGTTGCTTTTCACATACAGTGTTCAGATTCGTTTCACTACAGAACTGGGAGAAGTCGGGGTTTTTGTTCTTCTCTCTCAATATCAGGTTTAAAAATGTATCACACCCACCTCATCAACAAAAACCGAGAAGGAGAAAGAAACTGAGAGAGTGAGATCAAGGTAATCTGAATCCCTCTGTGGCTCTTTCTGAACAGCCATCTTTATCAAGGCAGATCCGTTCTAGTCTGTGAGCAAAATCAAGCGGAGATTGGAGACACACACACGCACCAGCTCCAAGTCTGCATAATCAGGAAAGAAGGGGTGAAAGGGGGAGAGGTTAGGAGAGGGAAAAATGGAGGAAAAGTGTGTGTTGAGAAAGAGAAAAAGAACGAGAGAGAGAGGGAGGCCTTGAAGTTACATTCTTGTATTGGATAAGGAGAGACCCCATGGATTGGATCAAGGTCGGAGTGTTCATTTAAAACTGCCTCACTGACAGCAGCAGCCCTCGACATGAATATTAATACTGCGTTAACAACCAGCACAGGATGGCTGAGACCAGCAAGACAGCCAGTGATTCTGTGTGTGTGTGTGTGTGTGTGTGTGTGTGTTCCAGCACTAACTCAGGCAATTTGCACCGCTTTTATTCCCTCCGCTCTCTCGTTGGCTGGACTAGGATTTGGTGAACCTTGGGTGCAGAATTCCTGCTCGTAGTTCTCTTTTTCTTTTTTCTTTTTTTCTCACTTTTTCACTCACGCACACAAACAACCGCTCTGTTTGGTAGTTTTCATTTGTTTGTTCATATGTATGTGGGTGAGTTTTGCAGGGTTTTTTTTCTGCCGAAGTCTTTTGAAAAGCATCCTCTTGGACTAAAAAGGAAACGTATTCGTCTAATAAGCTCATTTGGTTGCAGCAGTTTAACAGAATATTTTCTTCAGATCACAAGAGAGGGAAAAATTCATTATTTGCTCACCCCCATAAACCGTTATGACGTTTTTCTCTGTTCAACAAATTAAGATACTTTGCAGAAACTCATGCCTCAATACAGTTAAAGTAAATAGGAACAGAAGCTGTCGACAGGTGTACATATTTTATTTCATTATTTTATTTTATGGAATCCTGGCTCCTTTGGTAACTTTTAACACACTTTTATACATTTTATATATTATCAGATTATATATATAAGAACATCAAAATATCCACAAAAAAAAAGCACAATAAAACTCATAAAATGAGTCTATAGTCTATATGATTAGAGTCTATATGATTTCAGTCTGCATCATACACAAAGATGCTATATGATTTAGAAGACTTGGAAAATTATACACGGGTGATTTCAGTTTTTTTTTTTTTTTGAGTTTAACTCATGCCTCAATACAGTTAAAGTAAATAGGAACACTGTCTGTCGACAGGTGTACATATTTTATTTCATTATTTTATTTTATGGAATCCTGGCTCCTTTGGTAACTTTTAACACACTTTTATACATTTTATATATTATCAGATTATATATATAAGAACATCAAAATATCCACACAAAAAAAAGCACAATAAAACTCATAAAATGAGTCTATAGTCTATATGATTAAAGTCTATATGATTTCAGTCTGCATCATACACAAAGATGCTATATGATTTAGAAGACTTGGAAAATTATACACGGGTGATTTCAGTTTTTTTTTTTTTTTTGAGTTTGGAGTTTGACGGCAACAGTCTCCATTCACTTTAATTGTATTGAAGAGTGCAGAGTTAACATTCTTCAAAACATCTCCTTTCATGTTCCTCTAAAGAAAAGATAGACTTATGGGTTTGGAAGTACATTTGGGTGAATAAATGCTATGATGAACTTTCATTTTAAGGTGAACTATCCCTTTATGTGGTTTCGTTTACATGAACAAAAGAGTTTTTTTTCAAGACATATGTGTGTATGTACTTTTGTTACTAAACCTCACACCTACCTTCTCTTTCTCTCTCTGTCTTTCTCTCACACTTTGTTCCTGTTGTCCTTTGTTTGACTCTGAGTGTGTGTGTGTGTGTGTGTGTGTGTGTGTGTGTGTGTGAGTGTGTCCGTTGGGAGATCCCCTTAGTAATGGTGTAAGGGCAGCCGGTACAACAGACACAAGCACTTCCTCTTTTTTCTCCATCCTTCACTACTTACCTTCATTTATCATCTCACTGTCTGTTCATCTGCTCCTCTCTTTACATTCTATCCTCACAGTCTAAAGCTCTCTCGTGGACACTTTTAAAAGGCACTTGCACGCAGTGTGTTTTCATCTTCGGATTAAATGTGGTTACTTAGGTTAATGTTTGTAGGAATAAAGATTTATGATGTTTAGCGTGCCTGTGTGTGTGTGAGCGCTAATGCGTTTTATGATTGTCTGTATAACCGTCCTGTTGATTTATAGGTGTGTGTTTATGAGTTATGAGCACAAGCGTGTGTGTGATGGCAGACAGCAGGTTGTGTTAATGTCACAGTGAGGTGAAGCTCATTAGTGTTATTTTCCTCACATTCAGAAGACTGGCCATGCACTGGTAATTAGAGCGCTTGTGTGTTTGTGTGTATTTTGTGTTCAGACCATCACAGTGTAACTGAGCTCATAGCTGCTCCCGTGGTCAATAATATAGACATTATAATTAAGTAATCTTTATAATTAAACAGCCTTGGTTTTTGTTTTACAGATTTTTTTTTCTTTTGAGGAAATATCATTTAAATGTAGTCAATATTTTGTCATGACATATTTGTTATTTTTGTATTTTGGTCGATTTTACTCTGACTGTTTAAATAAAAAAATAATTTGAATTACTGCATTGTTTTTTTTTATTATTTAAACAGCTTAATTATCTTAATGTGCATTTTTGTTTAATTTTGTTATCATTGACTAACGTTTTTTTCCGTCTGTAACTTTAATTGGCGAGATTAACACTGAACAGTCTTCAGCATGTAAAATCCATTATTTCTTTGTGTGTATATGTTGGATCTGCATTTCCTTTTGAGTTCTTTTGTGTAGATTGGTGGAATAAGCCTGTACGTCTTTGTCTTTGCTGGAAGGGAGGTGTGTGTGTGTGTATTTGTACACGTATGTGCGTGTGTGTGTGTTTGAGCCCCAGGGCTCTTCTCTGCTTGAGCTGGGCCTAGTGCCACTAAACCCAGCCTAAGCTGACCTATTTCCAAAGCGCCACACATACATATGTGCACATGGTTGCCACTTCTCATCTCTCCTGCCTGTCGGAAACAATCAGACATGCACACACACTCACAGTGCTACTGCATGCCTCTGATCAGGACACATTTTGTTTGGCGGGTGTGTTCTCTTTGTATGTGCTCATGTATCTGTTAATGTATATCCAGGTTCCTGTAAGAGGCATTGAGCGGCCGCTTGTGTGTCTGTGTTTGATCTGTCTCCCAGTGAAAGTGTCCCCTGAGCCATGTTTTCACCCATAAACCTGCGTTCCAACACTCCTGAGAAGTGTAAATCTTTTAAAAGTCTGTAAGATGTGTGTGAATGTGTATCTGGGGTGAGTATAAGCATCAGAATTTACAAGTACCTGCCGATATTGGATATGTTGGCCTGATATTGATTTTTTTCCCTGCCTGTTTTAATATTTAGACTACTTTTGCCATCATCTAGCAAATTTGCCCCTTTAAAAGCGCTTTTGTTTTACTTGTAGCATGCTAGCTTTTTAGTGCATTTTAATTTTCTTTTCTTTTTATGAAAATGTATAGTTTTATAGTATTGGCTGTCACCCATTAAAAGTAGCTTTCAAACTCCAATATCAATGCATCCCTACTGTAGTTATTTTGAGAAAAAAATAGTAATTGCATGAAAAAAGTCACAGTTACAACAAGCAAAGCTGCAATTATGAGAAATCAAGTCACAATTTTGACAGTTGCATATACGAGAAGTTTTAAGTTATAATAAAGTGAGATTTTCACCCAATTGTTCATCCAGTTATTACGAGAAAACAATTTGTAATTATGAGAAATAAAGTCGGAATTGTGACAGTTGCAATTACGAGAGTTTTTTTTTTTTAAATCCAATTGCAAATGTATTTCTAATAATTTCGTATATTGGATATTTATTGGCCAATATTTAATTGTTTCTGCCTATTTAAACTACTTTTGCCACCACCTAGCTCTAATAAAAGGTAGTGTGATAAATTATGGCAAAGATTTAACCCTGTATTAACGTTTTCTCTATAAGAGTGCTTGTTTCAATTGTAGCATACAAACTTTGTTTAAAAAGGTGCAGCTCTACTGCAGTTATATTCACCGTAGTTTTGTAAGATACAGTATTTGAACATAGCCATATCAAAACACGTGGTGTTTGTCAGTTTCAATGAATCTCTCTCAAATATAAACGAAGGCTGACTAAGAAGGCTTACGTTGGAAGCATTGAGCCTGTGACATCATGAATGACGAGAATTCAGTGAAGGTCGGAACAGACGGGAACACTGTGTGTGTGTGCGCGTCTGTGTGTACATTTGACAGTCTCTGTAAGTGAGGTCAGGACAGTGTGCCTGCTATTACAGTGATGTTTCCCTCTCACTCTCTCACTTTCTCATTCTCTTTATACACACACAGAGACATATGCACAGAACAGCATAATCCATCGCAAACAGACTCCAGGGACTCATGGTAAAAAGGTAAAGAAGTCTGCTGATAGTCCTGGCACACATGACGCACAAGCAAGACGGTTTGCGTCAGTGGTGTGACGGTCTAGTCTACCGATCCAAACCGGTCACCAAGTAACCTCAGGTTACTTCTGTTTAACATCTGTCAAATCTTATTATAGATGAAAAATCCCAAAAGAATGTTTTTGCATGTCCATTTCTAACTTGCTCAGGGATTCAGTTGCTTTTTGGAGAAGTGAATTTAGTAAAATATTTAAATGATGATTTAGAAAAAGTTACTGACTTTGTTAACATAAAAAAAATTGAAGGCAATTTCCTCCATAGAATAAAAAAAAAGTTTAGAATAGCAAAAAAATGCATAATTATTAGACAACAGCAAGAGGTTGCAGTTATGAGAAATAAAGGCACAATTGCAAGAAATAAAGTTGCAATAATGAGGGACAAAGTCGCAATTATGAGAAATTAAGGCATACTTGCAAGATGTGAAGTTGCCATTAAAAGGAGCAAAGTCACAGTTATGAAAAATAAATGCACAAGACAAGAAGTAATTTAGCAATAATGAGGGACATAGTCCCAATTAAGAGAAATAAAGGCACAATTACAAGAAATAAAGTCGCAAATATAATAAGCAAATTCGCAATTGTGAAAAATAAAGTTGCGATTGTAACATGAAGTTGCAAGTACGAGAAAGTCTCGATTGCAAAAAATAAAGTGAGTTAATTTCATGCAATTGCAAATGTATTTCTTGCTATTATAAAAAATAAGCTCACAATTGTGAGATGTAAATTTGCAATTAACTTTTAAAATTGTATTGTTTTTATTACTCTGAGGCGGAACCAAGCTTCTATAAAAAAAGAACTGCTTATAGGACTACACTCCCAAAAACTGAAAACGATAAGAATAGGGGTTGCAGAAGGGATCAATAAGCAGAGGAAGAGTCTGGGATGATGGACAGAAACAAAGAGAGGAATGGGAAAGGAGAGCAGCTGCGTCTCGCTGGCCGTAGAGCTACAGGTGGGACTTCATCAAACAAAAGACACTCAGTCTCAGCGTCTCTGTCTTTTTCGCTCACCCCTGCCTTTTCACTTCTTGGCAATATCGCCGTCCATTTTCCAGCCATGCAGCAAATGAGTTTGTGCTCAAGCTTGTCTGAGAGAGAGAGAGAGAGAGAGAGAAAGTCTTTTTACCCTTATTTCAATGCTGTCTTTTGATCATGGCGTGACACTGGCTTCAACCGCACAGGAGATTAAGCCAGACGTACACCTGTTCTGGACACACACACACACACACTGACACATACAGGCTACTGTAATTGGCTCAGTGCAGGTTAGTTCAGGTTAGTGTGTTTATGCAACATTAGAGAGGAGTGTCTGCATTGTTCTACCTAAATGCCGTTAGCCACTAAACACGGGACACTTTCATAACACATCTCATACGTCTCTTCCTGTCCCAGATCATGCAGACGGTCGTAATGCCGATTAGCAGCTTGGCACCTGATGGGTGAACACAGTATGATAGCAGATCAAAAGGCAGGTGAATGGTAGATTGAGCTTTTAGCAATGAAAACGGAAATAGTATTAAAGTGATTATGTAAGTCACCTGTTTCGCTCTCTTTTTCTCCTCTTTATTTCTTCTTTTATTATTTTTCCCCTGAAGGGGACTCTTGGGTGGGTTAAAGTGTGAATATACATCAGTTTTCAGTGTCTGTATGTGTTTACATGCTAATATATTGTGCATGTGTGCACTTTGTTGGCTGTGAATGATATAACACACACACGCAACCACCCTGCCCTATAGTGTTTCAGGGGCATGAATGAGGTCTTTATGAAAGGGAGTTTCCTCCGGTCAAGCCGATCCGCCCTGCTAATATCCTGACATCTGGAATAAACAGTGTCTGTGTGTGTGTGTGTATGTATTATGGCTATGAATGATTACCATCTTTACATATATCATGTTTTTTGGTTCTTCCAAGAATAGCCATGGTAATATCATGGTATATATATCCAAAACATAGTACTGTCCTGGTATTGTTTCCAGAAACATGATATTACCATATATCATATACAAAAAAACATAGTAGTGCCAAGGTATCTCGGTAAAAAAAAAAAAAAAAACGTGGTAATACAATGATACCCTTTAGTACTTTTCTAAAAGGATTGAGGCTGAAGAGAATTGAATTTCTAAGGCTGAGAGTTGGTGGACAGTTGGCGGATTATGAAAATGGATCCGGAAGTGCAATATGAACTGATATATGAGACATAAAAGATATTAACAGGTCTATCCATTTGAACGAGTTTGAAGAAAACGAGAAAGAGACATATGCATTTGTGTCCTTATCTGCACAGGTTTGTAGATATTGGGCAGTCCTGCAGGGATCCTCTAGACTGTAGAGTTCAGCGGTGGTCTGCTCTCTGTGGGGGAAGGGCCCTTACAAAGCCATTTATTTTATTACTCTTCCATTCAGCCCTCAGAGGCTCTGTAATCTGTCATTAAACCATTACTGCAGGAAGAGAGAGAGAGAGGGATAGAGACAGAGGTAGGGGTGGGCAGTCACACTCAAGGGGCCTTCCCTGAGGGCTGGGCTTACAGTAAAGCAGCTGGGCATAGACACACATACACACACTCACTAAAAACGCTCTGTTGTATGCCTGAATACACTTACTACCATTTGTGAATGAGAGCATTTGGTGTAGTAGCTCATTATGGAGTTCAAAAGGTCATGACCTTTAACTTTTGACATTTTTACTGTTCAGTTTCGCATGTGTTTAGTGTTCACATATTTGCTGAATAAGGATAACAACATAGTACCATATTTTTCCATCTTGTTACACATACACTGCCGTTTAAAAGTTTTGGGGTCAGTTTGACTTCAGTTTTAATAATATTTCACAATATTACTGTTTTTTTATTTTATTTTTGATCTAAAAATGCAGCCTTGGTGAGGAATTGAATCTTAATGACCCAAAACATTGTTCATTTTGAGAGAGCATGACCCTTCTAAAATGTAAGTTGTATAGGATGCAGCTTTAGTTATATTATTTAAACTTCTGCAGCCTTCTAATGTTGATCTGATTCGTCAACCCATAACTGCCAAAATGTAGATGTCAACCATGCTCAGAAACTTGACCCACGAGTCACTGTTAAATAAAAAGGAAATAGTAAAGAAGAAAAGTCTCCATGTCTGTTTTATTTATTTTTAAGGTTATTATTTCTTATTTTTACCCCTAAAAGTTTTTCCATAGAAGTCTTAAAGGCACGGCAGCCAAAAAAAAAAAAAGTTAATAAAACCTTGATTATCATTCTAAGTAGACCTCAGGAAAAACATAAAATGATAAAAATGGGAAACCATGAAAGTATGGCTTTTGTTACCTTCTGAATATGAATGGTAGGTTGCTTATTATTTTGGAAGAGTGTGTTCCTTTTTTCTCCAGCAGGATCAGCAGTTGCCCCTCCCTTTCCATCCTCTCTGTCTCTCTCTCTCTCTCTTTCTGTTTTCAGATTGTCTGTCATTCTTCATTCAGCCTTGTATTCATTTTGATTCTGCTCTCGCAGCTGACAAGTGTGAAATGAATACAGTATCTGTTCACTCCTTCTGTTCCTCCTTCTCTCTCTCTCTCTCTCTCTCTCTCTCCTTCTCTCTCTTTCCTTTGTGTGTTTTGGAGACTAGATTCTGAAGATTTGGCGAGTTGATTCTCTCTAAGCCTTTTCTTATCTGAGGAAGACATACAAAACTGAGTATCTTTCTTTAAGTCTATTTGCTCTTTCTCTCCTGCTCAGGGGGATAAACTCTGTGTGTGTGAGTCAGAGGATGAAGCGCTACTGTAGAGGCAGCGAGAGAGGGGATTGGTGGAGATTTTTGGATTACAGGGTGACGAGGTCAAAATGTCAGAGGGTTAACACTGGTACACAGCCTTTTAGCAGAGTGAATCAGTGAGGAAAAATTGATATTTTTATTTTAAGTATTGATCCCTTCATATTTACTGTACATATACGCTGTGTGCCGGTGGCGAATGCAATTGAACTGATTACAGAAACACAGTCTGTGTCTAGCTGACCACAATTATATGTCAAAACACAGACTCGCTCAGAATTGCTGCTGAATCTCCAGCGCTACAGCAAAAGAAATCTTGCAAAACTTGCAGCACAACCAGTGTAGTCCGAATCTTATGAGTCGATTCATTTTAGTGAATCAAAAACATAGAGCTTGACCAGAGTAGAACAATTCCATAAATGAGCTGGTTCTTTTAATGAATAGTTCAAAAAGATGAATTATCAGATTAAATTCATACGGACGCAGACACTTTCATTCAAAGTTCATGCATTCCCTGGGAATCGAACCCATGACCTTGGCGTAGCTAGTGCCTAAGTATACTGTTTGAGTTAAAGGAATAGAATCAGTCTGAAATGCTGCAATGCATGATTTATAGCATTAACAGAACACAAATGAACATTATATCTAAAATATAGCCTACCTAAATGACAAACAATTGAATCAAACTGAATCTGAATCTAATTGGGAAAATTATTCCGATTGCTTTCCTACATCTGTATACTGCCTGAAATTTTTCAGCTTTTGGGTTATCTAATCTAATAGTATCTATAGTACATGTTTGTAGCTGTGTTAGGTCTCATCTTCATGTGTGGTCAATATCAAACCCCTCAGTCTCAGGAAAAAGTGTGTGTGAGCGAGCGTGTGTCTCGTTGCTTTGACGCAGCTGGAGTGTCCAGTGAGACTAGCAGAGCTGCTAAATTAGCCCTACCCTGCAGCTGCTCTTATATATAGCCACACACACACTCTATCTCTCTCTTGTTTTATTAATAAAAGTGCTCGGATGGACGTTAAAACGGGCTGAGAAAGACAACTGGGATCACTGTGCGTCTGGTCAAGATGACAAACAAATGCAGTAAAAAAAAATCACTGAATGAACACTTCCTATCTGTGCGAACACAGATGTGCCTACACGCACGCATATCCAAACAAAGATGGGCTGTCTTGCATTTCTTTTCTCTCCGTTTCCTTTTGTCTTTGTCCTGCGTTTATCTTTCGCTATGAAAAGGCTGTGCATCTGTCTCTCTCCTCTCACTCGCTCGCTCGCTCACTCCTCACAAGTTCATTGACATTCATTGAACACAGCACAGAGCGCTCAGACCTTCCGGCACTCTGCGCTCAGAGACTGTTTGTGTGTGTGTTCATCGCTCTAGCTCTGTGATTAGGATTGTTATTCTGTATCAATAAGTGAATTAAATCACACTCAGGCTTTTCTTAGAGAAAAATAACAGATGGAACCGCTTGATTTGGTGTCAATGTGTTTGAACTGGAAAATGTTCGTGTTTTAATGAGTCTTGTTTTTCAGTGAAACATCTTTTTACATAATAAACAAGATTATTCACCTAATAAACAACACTGTGTTATTGAATATTAAGACTTTTTAGATATTGCATTACATGAACATTTTTCCAATTGTTTTTTCACTTATGCTTTTAAAAAGTTGTTTTAAGCCTTAATATTTTAAGGGTAAAAAGATGATTTTATCTTCTAAAATTATTACTTTAAATGTCAGAGATTTCATAAATTTATTTATTTGCAGGTTATTTGGCATTTTTTGGTAATGTTATGCAGTCTTGCTTTTCTTTTTCTTCTAAAAATGATTTTACTGGAAAATGTCAAGATGAGATCCTCAATAAAAATTGCAATTTATATCTTAAGTAGTGTTGCTTATCAGGTGAATTTAACAATAACTATCATTTTTTAAAAATTATGTTTTTGTCTGGAATATATGTCAAAGATATTCAAAAAATATATTTTAAGTTTTTTTTTTGTTGCTGTTTTTTGTTGTTTATTTATTTATTTATTTATAGTACATCTCATGCAATGTCACCTATCAAGTGAATGGATCTTGTTTAGAATATTTAGTCATTTTCACTGGAAATCACGACAAAGATATGCATTAAAAACGATGTGGAAAAAGTGAGCGGAAAGTGCGTTTAGGGTATTCCCTCAGTCTGAGCTCTCTGTTACTTGTTGCTCGTCATTTACTGAAATCAAAACCGGAAAAACATCACAGTCGCACAAACAAACATCAAGAAAGGAAAGAAAAACAAGCAATGACTCAGAATAAAAGTGCCCCAGTTATCTAAATCTCACTCTCTCTTCCTCCTGATGAGAATTCAAGGACTTCTTCTCTCACATGAGCTTGTACGATATGTGTCGCCCTACTGCTGCTGCATGCTCATTTCAAGTATGTAATATGTAGACGCTGACTTTTTTCTCACTGGTGTGAGTGAACGACAAATGAACCCAATGAGCAGAGTGTGATTTGGTCATACATTCAATATCTGTAGGCAGACCATAGTCTTTCTTGACTAATCAATATCAAGGATGTAGGACTGTATTATTTTAAGGTGCTATTGTGTGAGAGGGGTGAAAATGTCTTTATTTGGGCCGATTAGTTCACTTGTTAGACATTGTTTTGGATGTGATCTACATGGTTGACAGATTAAAAACGAATTACTGTTTGTCTTTCTTTGTTTTAGCTGTGATTTGCTCTTTATCTCTGTGTCTCTGGCTCTTGCTCTCTGGGGTGTTGGGGAAGGGCTCACTCCCCGCTCTCCTAATCCTCTTTATCCTGTCTGAAACCTACCCCACCTGTCGTTACACATCTGGACACACACATTATGTGTGTTAAGTTAACACAGTCATACTGTACATACTTAAAATACATTTAAGGCGTCAAGCTTATAATATATGTTATTTGTACAGATATACATACTGCACTTATAAATGATGTATGAACAAAGCTGTTTGTACAAAACATGGTTTGTTATGCATCCAGGCTGGCCTATTTATACATACAGATTCTACACTGTCATTTATAGCTAAGATTTAAAGATATAATGTATATACGTAGTTGGCATATGGCAGTGGGAATAGGGATTCCAAATGGGCAACAAATACATTAAATGTATGATATAATTATCATAATAAGGTGTAATACTCAATCAAATGGTGAGACAGTTGCTAAATCAGTCACACTTTAGTGTTTAGATTATATTCAAGATAAATGACGGCACATAAATTGTAATCAGTTGATCTCCTTATTCAATTATCCACACAATTATTGCTTCCTAATTAAGATTTGAACAGCAGTGTGGGTTTCTGTGTGTTACGGGGATGCTGGTGGCTTTAAGATTGAAGATCTGGGCTAGTAATCTGTCGGTTAGTGGCTCATGAAGTGCAGAATTATTGGGATCCCCCATCACCAGTGTGCCCTTGAGTGAGGAACTTAACCTTGGGCTGCTCCAAAGGGAAGAATCCCTGCAGTAAATGTGCTGTTAGTCACTTTAGGTAGGAAAATGTCTGCCTAAATGACAATAGTAAGATGTGATTTTAAGGTAAACCGCATAAACACATTTCATTACACCAAATACACAAAATAATGTTCTTTTTAGCAGCATCATATGACCCCTTTAAGAAATGCACTTTGACAATTCATATACACTCATGTTTTACTGAAAATGTAGTAGTTACACTACTGTTCAAAAGTTTGGGGTCAGTAAGGTATTTTTAAATACTTGTATTCAGCAAGAAAGCATTAAGTAAAGACATTTATAATGTTACTAAATATTTATATTTCAAATAAATGCTGTTCTATGGAACTTACTATTCATCAAAGAGTTCTGAAAACGATGTTTCCACAAAGTATTAAATGGCACAACTGTTTTTAACATTGATAATTTAGCTTTAATCCATCTCTTTAATTTAGACATTTAGCTTGAGCACAAAATTAGCATATTAGATTGATTTCTGAAGAATCATGTGACACTGAATACTGGAGTAATGGCTGCTGAAAATTCAGCTTTCACAAGAATAAATGGCATTTTTAAATATATAAAAATAGAACATTTCAATAATATTTCACAACATTACTGTTTTTACTGCAATTTTGATTTAATAAATACAATTTTGATGAGCATAAAATGTCCCAATAAACTTTCAAGATCGCATTGACCCCAGACTTTTGAATGGTACTGTATGTATATATTTCAATAAGTGCAATGCAGTTATTCTCCTTCTACATTTCTATAGAATATATGATGTTTCAACACAGGATAGTTTGAGGATTAAAATACAAAAATAGGTGCAATACACCAATAGCTGAGATATTATTATCCCCAATATAGAACAAAAAATATATTCAAATTTTGCCTCCGTTTAAGAGACTCAACAAAATCAGTATGATCCTTTTAACCTCAGCTTATTAGCAGAGAGTTGCGAGAATAGTTCCATTTCTCTTTGTTTTGTTGAATTACTAATCAAGCCATAATATATTTCCAGCTTCATGTGGACTGCTTTTCATTGTCTATTGTTGCTGACTAGTTTTATTGATTAGTAGATGATAGTATATCTGCTACTGTATAGCTCAGGCAGTAGACCATGGCCTTGCAACCTTGACTGCACTGTAGGTCACTTTATACAAAAGCATCTGTCTAATGCAAATATAAATGAATATAACTTTTTACACTACTCTTCACTTGACAAACTATCATTAATACAGTAACAAAAATACCTAGTAATATATTTTCTTAGTTAACATGTATGTAACTAGACGGGTCACGTCTGAACAAATGCTTATCTGCAAGGTCATCCTGTTTGTGAGATGAGCGTTTGTGCTCGTGCCGCAAAAGACAGAGTTTGAGGCAGAAAGCATCACCAGAGCCGAGCAGAAGACACCAACACACACATACTCACGGCGCACGCTCACACTAATGCAGTGGTGCATGGCTGCCGGGCTATTCTTTGTTTATTAGCATATCTAGATGACAGTGGCATCGCAGAGGCAGCGGTAATTAAGGGCACAACAATGGAAACAGTAATGATGATTGGCATACCATTACATGCCACAGGGAAGGAAGGAGGGAGAGAGGAAAAGAGAAAAAGAGTGCAGTGGGAAAAGAGATAAATGAAGAAAGCTTGCTCTTTTAATCTCAGCAGGGCTACTACCTCAGTGTGCATGCGGGTGTTTGCTCTCTTGTTCGCCTGTGTGTAAATATGCACCAGCTCGTTTACTTTCGCTGGGAAGTCGCTTGTTTTCCTTTCCCCTCCCTGTCACACAAGCACACTGATTTTTTGGAGATGGCTTATTCAGAAAGGAGGGGTTTTCTTTCACCCCGTCCCACCTCTCCTAGCTTTTACTGCTTTAAAACACTCTATCCTCTAAGTGTCTCATCATATTTCATGCTAAAAGTCTTACTTTGCTCCCTGAGTATTTGTGACTTTTACATTTCACACTAGCACTGTTTTGCGATTAAAGGAATAGTTTGTGCCGAATGAAAATTCTCTCATTATGTACTGAAATGTTAGTTGTATAATTTACCTTAATGTTGTTCTAAACCTGTATGACTTTCTTTTTCTGTGCGACTCAAACTGATTGTTTGAGGAATATCCTGATCTGTCTTTTCCACACTGTTGTCCAAACGTTTGGGGTCAGTACGTTTTTTTTTTTTCTTTTTAATTATTCGTTTTATTCAACAAGGATGCTTTAAATTAATCAAACATCGTAGTAAAGACATTCATAATCTTACAAAAAATTTATTTTTTAAAATTTTAATTTAAATTTGATAAATTCATATGAATGCTGTTATTTAAACTTTCAGTCATCAAATGATGAAAAATAAATCCTTAAAAAATATTAGGCAATCTTGAACTGTTTTCAAGATTGATAATAATAATAAATGTTTCTTAATCACCAAATGAGCATATTAAAATGACTTTTAAAGGGTCACGTAAAACTGAAGATATAATAAAAATAATATATTAAAATAGAAATAAATATTATAAATTAAAAAAATTTAATTAAATTATTAATTAATTAAATAAAAAATAAATTGTAATATTTCACAATATTACTGTTTTTATTAAATAAATGCAGCTTTTGCTAGACTTTATAAACATTATAAAATCATACAGCCCCCGAACTTTTAAAACAGTAGTGTGTATAATGGAAGTGAATGAGAACTGGGACTAGTTTCCTTAAAGTTTCCTTAAAGTGATACAAATGGCACACTCTCATTCCAAGTCATGTGATAGCAATTATGTGAGGAGCAGACTGAAATTTAAGTCATTATTCACAAATAATCGTCCTCTCCAATTGTATCAAATGATTAATTGAAAACATCTGACTTAAAAGAACAAACTAGACATTATTCTCTTGTGAAGTTATTAATGTGCCAAGGACAGCAAGTGCAGATAACAACATTTTCAGTGAATAACATCTTAAATGCCAGTCTGTTTCTCACACAAAGTTATCGTATGATATTAGGATTGAAATATTAGCACATAAGTTGTGTTGGCTATTTTTATGATGCTTTTATGGTGCTTTTTTTACCTTTTAGAACCTGGCAGCCCCAATCCTCATTAACTTTCATTATTTTGAAAAGAGAGTGGCCAAGATATTAATCAAAAATTCACCTTTTGTGTTCCACAGAGGAAAGAAAGTTGACTAAACAATGACATTTTTGGGTTTAACTGTCCCACAGGGATCAGTAAAGTACTTCTTTCTCAGCACCTCTTTGAGGGTGTTTGTCTTTGTGAGTGTATGAGAGGTTGACTATGTGTTTTCCAGCGCACACACACACACACATATACACACACATTAGGCGTGTTTATGTTGGTCTATGAGACGAAACTCTGTTTATATGCGCAAAAAGTGTCTCCAGACCCCTCCCATTCTGTTTCTCTTGGCACAGACCCCTCCCTCTGCCCTACTCTGTATCTCTATCTTTCTTCCTCTTGCACACGCACTCCTCATCCTGTGTTCTCTAACAAGAGGGACTGTCCTTAATTACCCTCTTTGAACAGCGAAACCAGTGCCGCCCTTAGGGGCAATTCCCCCCCCCCAAAACGTGATTGTGAACAGACCGAGGGGGGCCCCGCTCCCTACCTTGCACTGGGACCCGCATTAGCTAAGGACGGCCCTGAGTGAAACGTATGAGTAGAAGTAGCTTTCTTCAAAATCTTCCTCTTAATCATTGCTCAGATAACCTTCTGCTCTCCACAAGCCAAAAGTGAGTATATTTTGGCTCTTCTGAACTGAGTTGAATTAATATTTTTCTAATTACTCTAACTACACATTCAGTAATAATGGTACAGTGAACATTACTTCAATTATTTTGAACTTTGTTAGTCTGTAAAATCCGGTTAGTTGATTAATGGTGGTGGTTGAAGTTAAACGAACTTTTTTATGAATAGTCATTTTGCCAGTCATTTGAATTACTGAGTGAGTCATTTAAGATAATAATGTGTCAAAGATTCCATAACTTTGTCTTGGCATCTGTGAAGAGTCCAAAAGCTTCTGAATCATTGATCGTTTCAGATGACTGCACAGACAGGGACACAGTGGTTGAATAATCAGCCATTGCAGAGGTGGATCGATAGCAGCCGTCACGGAAAGCTGTGTGTGTGGACATGACAGCCAGGTCCAGACGCAAGAGGAATGAAGGATGAAGAAACAAATATAATAGCCTAGAAAGAACCCTACGCAGACCTGTTATTTACAATAGACAACAAATAATTTGAACACACTAGGATATTAAGTAGTTAAACCAGGAATTCTAAGTAGTTAGAGTATAAGAACATGAGTAAATTCTAGTGCCTCTTTCTGCTAATCAGTACTAATTTTAGATAGTTTTTTTTATTAGATACAGCATAAATGCATTTTAAGCTGGAGAGATAATTTACTAATTGTAATCCGTTACTGATTCCAGTTAGGGTTAGTTTGTAATCCATTACATTACACACTTTTGTTCTATAAGCAGATTACTTTTTGATTACTTTTGACCTAACTTGTTTATCACATTGATTTACATAGGAAAATCTTGTACCATGTTGATGTAAAAATACAAATAGAAAGGAGATATATTCCATTCATGGTTATTAAGAACATGAAGTGCATTAATCCCGACTACACTGGTTGAGTTCTATATTATTGATTCACTACATAACGAATGACTCTAATGAGCTGATTCTTTTTAGTGAATCAAACTGAATTCATTCTTTTAAATTGGGCTACGCTGGTCACACTGTAGGTTCTGTGGTGATGTTGCTGTGCCACTGAATAAGTAATGCTGTGAACTCTTTGAGAATGTTTGAGTACAGTATGCATTACAGGTGCTAGTACTGCTAATGGAACTGAATGTCATTCATGCATCCAATGTTAATCATGGTTTTGACATGGTATGCAGTCCAATAAACATACTAGCATGCATTTTTGTAGTTTTTATTGGTTTTTATTGATTAAGGTAGTATTTTATTGATAATTCTTAGTATTGGTGATGGTGGCTGTTGTATTTTTACTATTGTTCTAATTGACACTTTGGTCTCTGGTACTATTTGATGCTTTTTATTTTAATCTCAATACCCACCAAATCCATCAACCCAATTATTGAAATCTACCATTACACACACTCAGACTGCACTAATTTACTAATCCCCTCTCATCACGGTACCATTCTGTTTGTTTAGCATCCTGCATGTGTGTATATGTGTGATTGTGTGTGTGTGTGTGTGTGTGTGTGTGTTCAGTGCAGCTTTAATGAGAATCAGAACAATGCAATCAGATGTATGCCTTACCAGCCATAATTATGAGGAATACAGACAGCAGTGTGGATGATAGGTCTGCTCCCTCTCTCTCTCTCTTGCCAGCGCTCTGTGCTGACAGATGGCTGTGTCAGTCATAATGGGACAAATCCGATCGCTACCGAATGAAAGGCGTCCCTCCAGCAGAGAGAGAGAGAGGGAGAGAGACAGTCGATGTGTCTGTATTGATGTGTTTACTCATGGTGGAATTGGCATCCATTAGAGAGAGAATTGTGTGTGTGTGTGTGTGTGTGTGTGTGTGTCAGTGAGAATACAGGCTCTAAAATGAAGGCTGCATTAATTCATATTCTGTTACACATGCACAGACACTCTTCCTTTTCGTCACACACACACATGCACGGCAGGGTGGACTGCGCAGACAGCTTGGCAATGCCGGGGAAGGTGTGTCTCCAGAGTTCCATTGTTCTAGTCAGAGAGGAATCTATGTGGAAAACCTCTTAGATAAAAAGGGGGTGGGGAATGGGGGGATAAAGGAAGAGAAAGGAAGAAAGAGTGCTTTTGTAGGAAGTGGACTAGCAGTGTCCACAAACCAGCTTCTTGGGAAGGGGGTGTGAGGTGTAGTGTTTATATATTCCTGTATCGTATCTAGGCAGATGCAATGTAGGGAGCTGTCAAGAATGTTTTTTTCTATATGATATGTACAAGGCAGTATTCTGTCATGGTTTTCCCAATGGCTTTTACAAGTCTGAGAAAGAGCTTAAAAATGGATAATGGTGTCAGGATCCTCATAAGATAGAGAGAATGTAGAAGAAGATACAAGAATGAAAAAATACTGCACATTCTTCTGCAGCTGGAATGTTACAGTAAATTATTCATCCCATCAAGAATCCATTTCTTGGAGGTCTCTCTTCATTCGTCTCTCTATCTCATTCTTTCTCAATTTTTCTATAAGGTTAAAAGTGCCATGGAACACACAGGATTTCTAGCTGCACTGGGACTAAAATCCACCAAGACACTGTCTTTCCAGTCATCTCCTCTCTCTCTCTTTCTCTTACTCTCTCTGTCTTTTTGTACCTCTCTTTTGGGAGTCCACTAGTCTCTTAAACGATAAAGAAAAAGGCTAAAAATGTGTTGCTCTCATGAATTGAAACTGCTAATACATGATTTTTCTTGTTTATTTTGTAAGACCAGAATGAACACTTATTATTTTAGTTTACTAGCATTCTGTTTTAAGTTTCATTCAGTGCTTTACTTTAATAGTAGGAGTCCCTTGGAGGCCACACATCTAAAAAATGCCCAGGCTCTGTCTTTTATATAATGTGATTTGCAAGTTTACAAACATCTTCATTCTGAATGTGAATGAGGCGCTTTTGATTGGCGGCTCTTTAGTCTTAATCCGCTAAGAGGGCTCTCCATAGGGCTAGAATTGGGGAGGATGGGGTAAGAGAGAAGGCGTTCAGGGTGCTGACCCACGCACTAATGGAAACGGTCTGCTGAATGATCCCACTTTTGGCACCATTGGACAACAGCTGGGCCCTTGGAAGGCTCAGACCCAAAAAAGCCCATTTTGGAAACAGGCATTCATAGTGGTATTGTTTGAAAGATAGAGCCTTGAGATCCCTACAGACCATTTGTGGGCAGTAACAGAGCAGTCAGCTTGTGGTAACAATCAATTTGTTGCCAAAAAACTAAATAAATACTTGAGAAACGTGAATGAATGTCCAGATTTGGACTCTTAGTAAATGTTGTCGCATAACATTAAACAATTCTGGTTAGCAATCTTCTGTGTGTTTTTTTTTTTTTTTGAAGGTCACCATTCTGTTTTCCTTGAAGCAACTTGCTGTGATAACAAGGCTGTGTCTCTCTGTGTCTCCACAGCTGCCAGGATCTCTGAAGAGGAAATTGACTGGTGCTGTCGAGAGCTCTGCATCACTAAACAGGGTCTCTGACACGTCTATGACCCAGGGAGGTGGCAAACGACTATGTCTGGAAGATGTCACCCTGGCCATGGGCCCCAGCTACCCTCAGCCCCCATTCCCTTCTGGAATGGGCATCCAGGGGGGTGTTCTGGACGCTAATCGACTGAACAGCAACAACAATAATTTGGGCTCTCCATATTCCGTACCCCCAAATGCTAGTCCTGGATCAACACCAGGCACCGGGGGAGGCTCAGGGGGCTTGACAAGTAACTTCAACCCAAATGGGAGTTCAGCCACTCCTTCAGTGGAACAAGAGCTGCAGGAGCTTTTGGATGAACTTACAAAGAACCCCGATCCTTCTTTACCAGAGCTTGACATTGAGAAGATCTTAGGAAAAGAAAGTGATGACCAGGCAAGTACAGCTGGAGGTTTTGTCCACCCAGAAGGTAATGGCACCCCCAAAAGGTCTCCACAGAGACAGTCACACCTGGAGGCCCACCTCACTCAGTCCCCTGGTTTCTCTCAAGCTGGGTCTCCTCAAGTTGGTCCAAGTCCTGCTGGGGCACCATATACCCTACCACATCCTTCCAAACCAGTTCCGTCTCCACTCTCAGCATCACCCCTGTCCTCCTCCTCTTCACAAGGGCAAAATCAAGCACGATCACCCATGCTTTCTGCCGCCTTATCAAGCCGGGCTGGATCCAACTGGCATGAGGTGTCCCGGGCCCAACAGCTTCAGCAGATGGCATCGAATAGTAAGCATCATTCCAACAACAGTGCAGGTCCCCCATCTGCACAGTCGGGGTTGTCTGGATTGGGCCAACAGAGTACTTCTTGGGCTGGTCCCTCTCCACCTTACCGACCAGGGGATAAACTGCCTAACTCATCACCTCATCAGCAGCCCTTCAGCCCAGCAGGAAATATTCAGAGCCCCCAGAGTTCTCTAATCTCTAGCATGGCTCCAGCCCCATCCACCGGACCATCACCACCCTACAGGCCAGAAAAGCTAGCCAGCCCAGCAATTGCTCAGCCCCCTTTCAGCCCCCAGAACAGCATTCTGTCTGGAAATGCCCCACCAGGAGTTTCCTGCACTTCAATCCAAGGTTCTCAGGCAAGTTATCTTCCTGGTGTTGCCCCAACATCAAACAACACTCGACCATCACCTCCTTACCGACCAGATAAACACCCCAGTCCAGCTGGGCAATGCCAACCAGGAACGCAACCTCCCACACAAGGACATCTTTTCAACTCGCAAAATAATCAAGCACCTGCAATGTCTAGTCAGCTGTTCAAGGCCATCACATCCAACCAGCCACCCAGTAGCCTCAATCTCCTAATGCAGGCACAGGGAAAACCCTCACAGCTGCAACTAAACAAGACCACCACAGCTGGTATGGGTCCAGAACCATACTCTTTCAACAACACCAAGCCGTTACGTCATTTTGACCCCAATCCCTCTGTGACCAAACTGGGTCCTCTGACTGTGGGAGCATACCGCAATGCTAGCATGCAGCCCACGACGCCCACATCAGCCACAGGACATGGACATCTTTTGCCACAGCGTGTGCAAAGGGGGATGCCTGCTGGTGGTATCGTGCCTCACTGCAGAGATGTGAGTACCATTGCTTGCTTGTTAAACTTATGTGTGGAATGTCATATATTACAAAACATATTTTCACAAATGATATAAAGCCAGACAGTTAGTATAAAAATCAACTTTTGATGTGACCTTTAGGAAATTCATTACCTTCAGGAATAGTGCTTTCTTTATGTCTAACTTGATGTGTTTTATAAATGTAGAAAATAGAGTTGAATACAGAACAGTCTCTGTCAGTTTGTACAAGTTTTACTATAGTGTATAGGTGAGGCGAGTACATTTTACTTTCTTTTACCCCAGGTTAATGTGCAGAGACAAATTAAATTAAGCCAGTCTTTGGCTGACTTTCCAAAGAGTGTAAACTTTGTTGTTCTTAGATGGTCTGGCCAAACAGCGGAAGATGGGAGCGGGGTGGATGTAGACAATTTTATTTTTGTGATTCTATTTGGTGTCAGTAGTGGCACGAAACTGACACTTTACTTTTAAGTGCAAGCAATAGATGACCTCTATAGTTGTTATTTCCTAAGACTGTGATGCATCTGTGTTGTCTTCAAAATTCTTGATTTATAGAGTCGACAAATGATTTAGCGCATTGAAAAAGTGTAAAAAGAATTACGTTTTATGCAGGACTTCTAGAAGTAAGCAATTAAAAATCCAAAGATATAAGAAGAGGGAATTACAGCCCTGGTTTTTCCATTAGCTTGTGGAGCTTTGGGTGTGCTCACTTCATACTGGGGGAGACTGTTTCTGAAAGATGGAGTGGGCACCCTGTGGTGTGTACCATGGGAAGGGAGGGGAGTGGGTGTTCCAACTCTGATGTGTGTATAAGGGGGGCAGTTAGGAAGCTCCAAAGGTTAATTGAATGGACAGCTGAACAGAGAGTGAAGGAATGTGAGTCTTTGTATGTGATTAGCATTCATGCTAAAAGGCTGAACATGCTCAGTCCATCTCTGTTAATTAGGATAGGGCCAAAATTACTGTTCTTTCAGTTGTTTTGTTACTGTGTCATATCTAAAAATATTATTTCTTGAATGAAAAAAACGAGAAGATCTAGAGTTTTATTAATTTTTTTGCTCTGAAGTGAGAATATGTGTTTGTTTATGCAGTAAAGAGCAAAGGCGTGTGTGTGTGTGTGTGTATGCCTATAGAGTTTCAAAGTGCCGCTGTGCATTCTGTCTCCTGCGGGGCGGTCTGTTTGAAGACAGAATCCCTCTCTTTCAGCCCAGTAGTCCTCTTTCATCACACCAATAAAAGATAATGAATTTTAGAGGAGACTGAGATTGAGGAAGAAAGAGAAAAGGGGGCCGGTTTCTTTAGTGTCTTGACATGCATGGTTGCAAACTAAAGAGGGACTCAAAACTTCTATCCCCCCAAAACTGACTCTCTCTCTCTCTCTCTCTCTCTCTCTCT
>NW_015638975.1:3697847-3702580 GCF_001515625.1 Sinocyclocheilus rhinocerous | reverse complement strand
CTGCACAGTCGGGGTTGTCTGGATTGGGCCAACAGAGTACTTCTTGGGCTGGTCCCTCTCCACCTTACCGACCAGGGGATAAACTGCCTAACTCATCACCTCATCAGCAGCCCTTCAGCCCAGCAGGAAATATTCAGAGCCCCCAGAGTTCTCTAATCTCTAGCATGGCTCCAGCCCCATCCACCGGACCATCACCACCCTACAGGCCAGAAAAGCTAGCCAGCCCAGCAATTGCTCAGCCCCCTTTCAGCCCCCAGAACAGCATTCTGTCTGGAAATGCCCCACCAGGAGTTTCCTGCACTTCAATCCAAGGTTCTCAGGCAAGTTATCTTCCTGGTGTTGCCCCAACATCAAACAACACTCGACCATCACCTCCTTACCGACCAGATAAACACCCCAGTCCAGCTGGGCAATGCCAACCAGGAACGCAACCTCCCACACAAGGACATCTTTTCAACTCGCAAAATAATCAAGCACCTGCAATGTCTAGTCAGCTGTTCAAGGCCATCACATCCAACCAGCCACCCAGTAGCCTCAAGCTCCTAATGCAGGCACAGGGAAAACCCTCGCAGCTGCAACTAAACAAGACCACCACAGCTGGTATGGGTCCAGAACCACACTCTTTCAACAACACCAAGCCGTTACGACATTTTGACCCCAATCCCTCTGTGGCCAAGCTGGGTCCTCTGGCTGTGGGAGGATACCGCAATGCTAGCATGCAACCCATGGTGCCCACCTCAGCCACAGGACATGGGCATCTTCTCCCACAGCGCATGCAAAGGGGGATGCCTGCTGGTGGTATTGTGCCTCACTGCAGAGATGTGAGTACTGTTTCTTGCTTGTTAAATTTGTGTGTAAAATGTCATATATTGCAAAACATATTTTCACAAATAACATCAAGTCAGACAGCTAGTATAAAACTAAACTTTTGATATGAGCTTAATGATTTTCATTACCTTCAGGACTAGTGGTTTCTTTGTGTCTAACTTGATGTGTTTAGCCACATGAGACTGACACCTTACTTTAAAAGGGTTAGTTTACCCAAAAATGAAAATTCTGTCATTTAAATACTCAGCCTCATGTCGTTCCAAACCCGCAAGATCTTAGTTCATCTTTGGAATACAAATTAAGATATTTTTGATGAAATCCAAGAGCTTTCTGACCCTGCATAGACAACAACACAACTGACACGTTCAAGGCCCAGAAAGGTAGTAAGGACATCATTAAAATAGTCCATGTGACATTAGTGGTTCAACCGTAATTTTATGAAGCTACGAGAATACTTTTTGTGCGCAAAGAAAATAAAAATAACTTATTTATTCTCTTCCACGTCAGACTTCGACGCGCATTCACGACAGTACCACAGTGCATACATGTGGATTCCTCTTCAGACGCATTTTTTTGCGTAATTCTCGTAGCTTCATAACATTGCGGTTGAACCACTGATGTCACATGAACTATTTTAACGATGTCCTTACTACATTTCTGGACATTGAACATGGTAGTTCCGCTGCTGTCTATGCAGGGTCAAAAAGCTCTCAGATTTCATCAAAAACATCTTAATTTGTGTTCCGAAGATGAACGAAGATCTTACGGGTTTGGAACGACATGAGGGTGAGTAATTACTGACAGCATTTTCATTTTTGGGTGAACTCTCCCTTTAAGTACAGGCAATAGATGACTTCTGTAGTTGTTTTTCCTCAGACTGTGATGCATTTGTGTTGTCTTCATAATTCTTGATTTATAGAGTCGACAGATGATTTAGCACACTGAAAAAAGAGACAAAAGTATTACATTTAGACAGGGCTTCTAAAATTACGAAATTAAAATCAAAATATACAAGAAGAGGGAATTACATCCCTGGTTTTTCCATTAGCTTGTGGAGCTTTGGGTATGCTCACTTCATACAGGGGGAGACTGTTTCTGAAAAATGGAGTAGGCACCCTGTGGTGTGTGTACCATGGGAAGGGAGGGGAGTGGGTGTTCCGACTCTGATGTGTGTATAAGGGGGGCAGTTAGGAAGCTCCAAAGGTTAATTGAATGGACAGCTGAACAGAGAGTGAAGGAATGTGAGTCTTTGTATGTGATTAGCATTCATGCTAAGAGGCTGAATATGCTCAGTCCATCTCTGTTAATTAGGATAGGGCCAAAAATACTGTTTTAGTGTATCATGTCTAAAAAGATCATTTCTTGAATCAAAAAAAGAGAAGGAAAAAAGCCACATTTTAAGTTATTTGTTTTGTGCAACCTGAGAGAAAACTTGAGTTTTATTCTTTTTTTTTTTTTGCTCTGAAGTGAGGGTTTGTGTGTTTGTTTACGCAGTAAAGAGCAAAGGCTTTGTGACTGTGTGTGTGAGTGTGTTTGTATTTCCGTGCTAAAGAGAGAAAGGCAGTGTGTGTAAATGTGTGTGACTATAGAGTTTCAAAGTACCGCTGTGCATTCTGTCTCACTGCGTGGCGGTCTGTTTGAAGACAGAGTCCCCCTCTTTCAGCCCAGTAATTCTCTTTCATCACACCAATGAAAGATAATGAATTTTAGAGGAGACTGAGATTGAGGAAGAAAGAGAAAAGGGGGCCGGTTTCTTTTAGTGACTTGGCATGCATGGTTGCAAACTAAAGAGGGACTCAAAACTTCTACCCCCCAAACTGACTGTCTCTCTCTCTCTTTCTCTCTCTCACTCTCACACACACACACACAATCAGAGTTATTCAAAACCACATTTAACAACTCAACTCGCAATGATTTTTGTTTATGATATGAGATTAGATTTTTGTCCATCTTTTAGTCATTTCTAATCTTGGACATTTTGAATTAAACATTATTAGTTATAAATTAACATTTATAAATATATTTAATGTATTTAATCTAATATATATATATACAGTGGGTACGATATATATATATATATAAATACACACAATACAAATTATATTTTAATAAATGTATTTATATTTATCACGTATAGTATACATTTTTATAATTACATAATGTTTACATATTATAAATACACGTATGATATATTTATGTAAAAATATATAATATGTAATTATATATAACTAAATGAATAAACTTACACAAGTAACCACTAAATAGGAAAGTGTTTGTAATTGTTTTGGTAAAACTGTGTGGCGCGTCTTATAATAAACACACCATGTACGTCTATTTCCTCGAGGAGCATAAACGGGTAGAAAACAAAAGTTTGATTGTTATCAAGACTCTGATTCACAAGAAATATACAGCAACACAGGTATTTTCCCAGCAGGAGCAGCTTTCTCGTAGTGGTTGACTCAAGTGGGGATCCCCTCCTCCTACTGAACACCTCTCTCTCTTCTCTCTGTCATGCTTACAGTTTGTGGAGGAAGTCTGTTTGTCTGTGAGCTCAGAAGCAGAAGTGAGATTGCCTTTTTTATCTTTGTAACCTCTCTGACACTCCTCAATTAGGGAAAGTAAGAAAAATCTTCAGAGCGATGAATTTATTGTAAAAAGCCCAGAACCAGGAAGAAGTGAGAAAGAAAGAGAAGAGGATGGGGACAAGAGTTGTTAAATGTCGAGAAAGTAAATTTCTATGTGAGATTTTAGAACAAACACATTTTCTCCTCATCTTGCCGTCTGTTTGTAGTCAGTTCCAGTTACCTAGATATGAAAAATACTTTTATCCTTTCCTCTACTTGCCTTTTTGACATCAGTGACAAATTCTTTGTTTCACTCTGTCTCTTTGTGCTTCTTTTCGCCCCCTTTTTGCTGTCTTCTGTGCCTTGGTGTGACAGATTGGATAACCCTAGCGGTGTGTGTGTGTGTGTGTGAGAGAGTGAGAGAGAGAGAGAGAGAGAGAGAGACCTAGCGGTGTGTGTGAGAGAGAGAGAGAGAGAGATTGGTTGGTTTATTTGCCCTCACAGCAGCAGTGGACACTTGACCACATGTACTGAATATACACACTCTCTCACACGAAGCCTACATGCTATAAACATGGCTGATTTGTGTTTGTGGTGTGTGCTGTCATACAAGCATAGCTGCTTCTGTCCACCTCTCTGTGTGTTTAAGTGGTTGCTGGAGAACCTCAGGTGTGGCTTCAGCTGATTGGTTTATGTGACTAGAGACATTTTTGATGTAATTTCTCTAGTGCCAAATTGATGTTTAAGTGACTCAGTGAATCTGAGGTCAGAAGGAAAGCATGTCAAAGCACGGTGGAGACATGGTTGAATGGTGGAGAGAGTTGAATTTATAGGGGTTGAGGAACTGTGCTGCCTCTACTGTTTATAATATCAACTTTGATCTCTCCTAAAAGTTCATCACATATAGAGTTGTTGACACTCAGATGATTTGGTTTTGAAAGAATTAAATCAGAAATGTTGATATAAAAAGATTCTGTTGAGAATTTTCATATCAAACTACAGTCATTTTTTCAAAGTATACTTGACACAAAACATATCTGAACATTTGAAGGATTAAATGTTAAAGGGGTCATATGATGCTGCTAAAAAGAACATTATTTTGTGTATTTGGTGTAATGAAATGTGTTTATGCGGTTTAAAGTTAAAAAAACACATTATTTTCCACATACTGTACATTATTGTTTCTCCTCTATGCCCCGCCTTTTTGAAACGCGTCGATTTTTACAAAGCTCATCGGTCTGAAAAAAGCGAGGTGTGCTGATTGACCAGCTATCCAGTGCGTTGTGATTGGCCAAATACCTCAAGCGTGAGACGGAAATCTTACGCCCCTCACCATACTGT
>NW_015638975.1:3683149-3697305 GCF_001515625.1 Sinocyclocheilus rhinocerous | reverse complement strand
GAGTATGGGTCACCATACTTGGCCACATGTCACGTCACTTTTCACTTTTTCACTTTTCACTTTTCAATATTACAGCGAGAATAAAAGTTACTCCTTCTTTCTTTGTGTGAACATTTGGGCGGTGTTATGCAAATCTTCCCACATAGTGATGTAGATATGTGGGGGCGTGTTCGAACGAGCCGTTTTAGGTAGGTGTGGCTAACTCTTAACTTTTATAAAGAATATCTCTTTGGATTTGAGACTTTAGTCTTTGCAACTTTACAGATCTTCTTTATGCACCAAGAGCTTGTAACACTCTAAAGAGAAACGAAAAAATGAAATCGCATCATATGACCCCTTTAATCTCCCACCATAAACAATCTCCACCAGTGTTATTGTAGTATTATTTAAATACTGTTATAGTATTTATTAATTTAGCTTAAATTATATATTTTTTATATTTTCAGTTTCATTTTAATTTGGTAAGTTTTAGTAATTTTGTTACGTCATTTTGTATTTTTTATTTTATTTTATTTATTTATTTTAGATTTTTAATATTTTTATTAGTGCTGGCCAACGATTAAAACGCGATGAATCGCATTCAAAATAAAAGTTTTTGTGTATATAATATATGTGTGTGTACTGTGTATATTTCAATTAAATTCAATTTAAGTGTATTTGTATAGCACTTTTCATGATGCAAATCGTTGCAAAGCAGCTTTACAGAAAATGTATGTTTCTACATTATATTCAGTAATAGCTTATCAGTGGTGACTATCTCAAGTTGATGTCCATATGGCAGAAATGTACAGTAAAAATCAAGCAGTTAGTTAATGTCATGTAATCAGACAGACGGTGAACACTATTAACAGCAATGATTATATGTTGCGATCAAACTTAAAGCAAAATTCGGTAGTTTTGTATGCTGTCAGAGGGTTGGCATCATCTGAGGTCTTCTGGGGGGTTGGCATCACCTCTTCTCAGGTAAAAATGTATTATGTATATATAAATATACACACATGCATGTATATATTTAAGAAAAATATGTTATGTTTTTATATTAAATATTTTTTATATATAATGTAAATTATATAAATATAAACATGTAAATACATGTAAATATTTTTTAAAATACTGTATATACTGTATGTGTGTGTCTTAACATATACATAATAAATATACACAGTACACACACATATATTAAATAAACTAAAACTTTTATTTTGGATGCAATTAATTGCGATTAATCGTTGCCCAGCACAAATTTTTATAGCTTTAATTTATTTTTATTTCAGTTTTTGTTGTAGTAATTTTAGTACTTCAGTTTGAAAATTATAAATGTTGCCTTGGCGACTAACTGAAATAAGTTTTAGTAAGCTTAATTTTTCCATCTAATATTTATAATTTATTTTATTACACCTCTATTTCATTCAGTTTAGTTAACAATAACAACACTGATCTCCACTCAGCCCTGTTGGTATGTATATGTATGTATCGCTCTCTTTTCTCTCGTTTGTGTGTTCATGTCCTTCCTTCAAGGCTGAAATGGTGGGGTGGGGGGTTGGTTATATACACTGGAGAAAATATTTCATACCAACACTACACACACACACATTCACACACATCCACAGCAGTCTTCCCAGCAGGGTGTGGAGAGTCTAACCTTGTTTTGCGCCTCTCCTCTGCTTGGGCAAGTTCAATGATTTTAACCATTTTTAAAAGCTCTAAGTGGGTCAGCTGTACATAAATGTGTCTGAGAGAAATGCCGAGACAGACAGACAAAGGGAGGGCAGGTCACTGCTGCCACACATTTCCCCACATGCTATCTATGGGTTTTGTGCCATGCATGTGTTTGTGTTTGTTTTATATTTGGAAAGTTGACGTGTCCTGTGTGACGTTGTGACGTTGTACTCCATATAAAACTGCTGTAAGTTTCTAATTATTTGCTCATTCTTTTATTCGGTAACACTTTATTTCGATAGTCCACTTTAGACATTCTATTAACAGTAAGTAACTTTGCAACTACATGTCAACTAGCAGTTAGTAGAGTATTAGTAGACTGTCTGCTTAATATCTTCTAACACTTTCCTTGTCAACTTATTCTACTAACCCTAAACCTACCCTAACAGTCTACTCTGAGAGTTAGTAGACATGTAGTTGCAAATTAATGAGAATTAGTTGACATGTAGTTGACATGTAGTTACAAAGTTACTTATAGTTAATAGAATGTCTAAAGTGGACTATTGAAATAAAGTGTAACCTTTTATTCATTCATTTTTGTGAATGCAGCTTTTATGACTTTAATTTTCTATACTTTATTCAGTTGTTACATCACAGGACCATTTAATATGAACTAGTGAAGGCAAATAAGGCTGTTAAGATGTTTGTATTCACTTTAAATTTCAATGACGTGTCATGCACAAAACATACGAAAATGTATGGCCACAAATGCAAAAGCAACTTAAAATCTTCTTGGGAAAGCTTTTTGTGTGTCCCATGTGAGATTTAGATATCATCTGATTAGAGTGCACCCCACTGTTTCCTGTGTGTAACTACAAACTCCGCATAAGCCATGATGTCCAATTCACAAACTAATGACTCGTCTGTGAACTTTTTTTTTTTTTTATGAGTCGGTCAAAAAAGATTAATAAAACAGCCTCAACCTTGCTGGTTTGAAACAGACTCAATGAGTCGATGAATCCTTCATAGCCATTATGGATTTCACAACTGATTCTTATTCTCTCTCACTAAACCGCAAGTCTTCGACTCGAAATGAAACAGGAGCAATTGCTGTGATTGGTAGCTACACTTTTGTTTCGGACACTTTAGACTTTTGGTGTATACATTAATTAATATATTCTATAATACAGTGCTTAAAAAGAAATATTAAATATTTTACAAAAATATCAGGTCTCTTGCTTGACTATGAGGTCCAATTGTAATCAACTGTAATGAGAACTTTTTATGGGTGACATGTAGGAAAAAATATAAACTCCACATTTTTATTTATATTTAAATAGCACAATTACTATCAGAATGTATGAAGAAACCACCCTATAGTTTATATAACTTAAATCATTTAAATATATATATATACCAAAACAGCATTTCATCACAGCACACAGCAGTGACTGTTGTCCTAAATATTTTAATTTTATTTTATTTTATTTTATTTTTGTCTGAATGTGTCAACTACCCTTATGTCTTACAGCTTAGCCCGTACTGAAGAGTTCATATTAGGGACACAAATGATATCTTGATTTATTGTAATGAAACTGACAAGGAGGTCTTAGACTAAATGCCTCCTTTAATTTTATTCAGTGTGTATAAGAAAGAAGCCTTGTTGTGTCAGCTTCTGTGCTTTGTACCCGGAGGAGACCGAGAGACAGAGATAGAGAGGACATTCAGCAATCCAAGCCCTCATCAGTATTTTATTAAGGGAACGAGAGGGTTTTGCCTGCTTTCCACACACACAAATGCACATTCCTGCTCTTCGTACTCACATTTCCAGCCGCCAGAATCTACAGACGTACTCTGTCAATGTCAAACACATTTACCTATCCTCTCTGATTCTTTGTTTTGTGTGTGTGTGTGCGTGTGTGTGTGCGTGTGTGTGTGTGTTGTTGCTGTTTTAGCAAGAACGGCAACGATTAAACCCATCTGCACCAAATGCTCTCTCTCTGTCTGTTCAAAGGCAGCTCATGTTTAATTCTCTCGTTTTTTCATCTTACTGTGGGGGGGAGAGAGGAGGGGACAGATGCTAGAGGAAGAGAGAGAGGGAGGGAGGAGAGGAGTGTCAGTGTAGAGACACCGAGAGAGTCTGACTCCAGACAGGAGAATGAGGCAGACATGCAGAAAAAGCATAGTGTGTGTGAGCGACACTGAGAAAGAGAGAGTATGTGAGTTTAGTGAGGGAAGAAGAGAGAGAGAGAGAGAGAAGGAGGGAGGGAGAAAGTGGAGGCGGAAAGGGAGAGACAGACAGGAGGCAGACAGAGTGAGACAGTCTTGGCGACTGAGTTCTGGGAGCTGCTTTACACACACACACACACACACACATACATGTTCTAAAAGTATCTGAGTGATATACACAGTCTATAAAAAATATCCA
Source organism: Sinocyclocheilus rhinocerous (assembly GCF_001515625.1). Taxonomy (NCBI): domain Eukaryota; kingdom Metazoa; phylum Chordata; class Actinopteri; order Cypriniformes; family Cyprinidae; genus Sinocyclocheilus; species Sinocyclocheilus rhinocerous. The sequence goes on along the minus strand of NW_015638975.1, from coordinate 3,693,218 downwards.
CCTACACAAGAACTCTGATTGTTTAATATCAATGGACTAGCTCAGATTTATTCAGGACTGAGGCAAAAGCAGCCTCTTGGATGTTCTTGTTAGTCATTCTCGTCTGTTTAAGATGTGTACAATATGAAGTTATGTCAAAGCAAATCATGTTTATTTTAAATACATATAACATGAGCATACTTTTCAAGCAAAAACATATTTAAAAGGTTAGGTTTTAAATGTAAAAACAATAGATATGCTGTTTACAATGAAGACAAATATACTGTATTTGTTGGTCAGTCTTTAAAAACCAAAATGAGCATATAATCTATGAAAGCCTGTTTCCGACATATATGAAAAAATCTAAACTATGTAAAAAAAATGATGTAATTATGAGATAAATCTTATTTTGATATAAAAAGCCAGAATTATGACTTACTAAATTAAAATTAGTTGAAAGTGGGATGATAAGTTATAACTGATTTTATAATTTTGACTTTTTACAGTATATCATAATTATGATCAATTTTTTGTCATGATCATTACTTTTATCTTATATTAAATTATGACTTAATGCTTTTTTGTTGAAATTTGATTTTAAAAAACGTTTTGTTTTTTTGTATGTGGCAGAAATTAGCATCCATAGTAATGCAGTGCCGTTCACTACCGAAAACAAGTATTATTACCCTTAGTATAATTTAAATCAGCAGATCCTCATTCACGAACAAGACCGCTCATTCATTCAGTGTCAATCTGAGTCTTTGAATTCACATTCAATATAGTGACTTGTTCAGTGAAGTGCATGTTCATTCAATAGTTCAAACCAATGAAATGTTCACATTCTGTGCTCAGATGCTATTGGCTTGTGCTCTGATTATTCTCTGAAGGCAGGAAAACCCAAGCAGTCCAACATTTTGAACAAGAGAGATGTGAACTAAAAATACCAGTGCGTAGAAATGAATGAGAACTGTCCAGTTGTTTAAAGGGTTAATTCAAAACCACAAATTAATTCATGAATGAAATGCCAATATGTTTCACTCTGTATCGTTGTCATGCTGTAAATTCCTGTTGAGTCTATAATTCCCGGCTGAAGTTGCTAAACTGCTCTCTTTGTATATTTAAAATCAGTTTATACAAACTAGGCTACATGACCAGCCACGTGTGTGATGACTTTTGGATTTGGTTAGACACTGTGTTTGTGTTACAGCGGGTTATATAAATGTCAGATTGAGTCTAACGCGACATGAAGCCATGTGTTGACAGTGATGACTGGCTGTTTGACAGCTCTAGTGTATCTGCTTGCCAGATATAGTACATTTACCTATATGCATGGTGCTTTTTCATATTTGTTCATGTCTTTATGTCAAATCTATGTAACTTCAATAGTGACCATGCTAGCTCTGTTTCATATCAGTGCCTCTGCATGTAAAAGTCTTAAAAACGTAAAAATGCATTGAACTTGGGTAATTTGACATATTTCTGACTGTGTATTGATTTGGAAATAATATAGGATGGGACTTGATTTGATTGACTGGATCATTAAAAGTTAGGTTTGATATTGGATTATATTTTTGCCTGCTGATATGAACTTGGTGACGTCAGCAGAAAATAAAACGTGCTTCAGAGGCACAGAAGGTACATTTGGAGTAGCAAAATCTTCAGTTCAGACAGTTTATGTCTGTTCTTTTTCGTTATTATTGTCAAATATTTTCATTATAGTTCAGTATGACAAAGGATCATGTGTCCAAATGCCCTCATCCTCAGAAACCATGACCAAAACTACCCAAACTAAAAGAAAATATGACCCAGACGACATTAAATACTGGTACGGGTTCAATTTCAGCGAGGACAAACATGGTTGGTGCTTTGTTTAGTGAATTATTGGCTCCTGAGAGCATGAAAGTCAAAAGTTCAGAAGGCCATCAAAGTTCAAACGACAACCAAACACTCCAAACTACAAAGAAGAGCCTGTGGTTAGTCTGATCTTAATATATTGCAGGAAAATGGCCAGTTTATAGTTAAGATTAATACCATTTAATGTTGTATTTCAGAGACATTCTCATTTACTTTTGCATCGTAAACAATTTTGGGTCTGCGTTGGGTTGTCACTCGGTGTTCTAATGTAAAATCTGAGCCTGAAGCCAAAGCGGTTGAGAAGCAGTGATCTAGACAGCAGCTCTTGCTGTGGTTGATGCTGATTCAGTCTTTTCTCCTCTCAGCGCCTTCCTGCTCCTGTTTGGGTGTGTTTCTCTCTCTCTCTCTCTCTCTCTCTCGCTCTCTCTCTCTCTTTCTCTCTCTCTTCTACCATTCATTCTGTCTGACATGCAGTCGTTTGTTGTTGTCTTTTCCTTGCCTTCTTCCAGACACCCTGTGGAGAGAGTGATGAAGGAGAATACAGGAGAATACAGAAGAGGGAGAAAATGACGAGGAGGGAGAGGGAAAAAAAGAGGGTGGTGGCGTAAAACTAGCGCTGAGCGTTTGAGCCTTTGTTCTACTTTTATGTTGAGCAGGAATAAAAAATGCTGCGGTGCGGTTAGAGAATTACCAGATCTGAGTTTGATTCGTGCATTTAAATGTGTGCTGTCGCTTCAATAAGGATGTGTTTTCTTGAGCAGGTTAAAGATATCAGTCAAGTGCAGTGTGTCACTGTTTCAACAAAATTGATTTCTCTCTCTCGTGCTTTTTCTCCCCATCCATCTCATCTGTCCCAATAATGCACTCCCAGCTATAAATATATTATTTTAAGGGTGTAGAATACAACAGTCACAAGCATCTATAAAATTGCCTTCATTTACTGGTGATAGTACGCTACAAATGTTTCAGTGCCGAATATCAGAGCATCATATCATGGTGTAGAACTGTGCAAGTCAAAAGTATAGCCTTATTTTAGACCAAAAAAGCAATTTCAGGGTATTTTGGAAGTAGCTAGGAATTTAAAATCACCTTTTCAACCATGCAAAAGAGTAAAAAGCAATGGAAATGTCTGAAGTGAGGATGCATTTTGTAGTTGCGCTCAGCTCTAAATATTTAATCAGCTGGATATTGCTCTTCTGTAGAGTAAAACAAGCTCACATAGTGACCATTACAAATGATTGCTTTGAGTCATTCTTTTGAATGAATCAGTCAATCTGGTTCACAATTTGGTCTTAATGGTTCATTAGCAAATCAGTCTAAATTAGACTGTTATTTATTTGTTTATTTTAATTTCGTATCTAGTAACCACAGATGATTAGAAAGGTTGTGGTAAATCCACTGGTCATTAACACAATCCATCTAAAAGATTTGCATAGCAGAAATAAATGCTCTGATTTATTGCATCTATTCAAACCACCGACCTATAAACAACCACATTTATACACTCATGCAAACATCCTCCTCACGACTAGAAATGATTCCAACAGGCCTATTGTAGAGTACAAAGTGAAATCTTTCAGATTGTGCAACACTGAAGGTTCAGTCATAACACTGTGGTTTATTTTGTGAAATCTACTCAACTAATGCCACAAGCCGTAGACACACCCAATCCTATTGGCCGAGGGACATGCGGAGGGTCGTGGTTACGATCCACTAAGCTACCAAGTCGACCACTTGTAGACATTACGCCCACAATGTGTTTGTTCCTGTCTGTTATACACGTCTGTGTGTGTGTGTGTGTGTGTGTGTGTGTGTGTGTAACAAACCAGACATGTGTGTGTGTGTACCTGTTTTTCTAATACACACAGACTCATGGGGACTTGTGTCACGGTGGGGACCTAAATTGAGGTCCCCACGGGTAAACAAGCTAATAAATCACACAGAATGAAGTTTTTTGAAAATCTAAAAATGCAGAAAGTTTCCTGTAAGGGGTAGGTTTAGGTGTAGGGTTGGTGTAGGGCAATAGAATATACGGTCTGTACAGTTGAAAAACCATTACGCCTATGGAGAGTCCCCACAAGGATAGCAAACCAGACAAGTCTGTGTGTATGTGTGTGTAACAAACCAGACGTGTGTGTGTGTGTGTGTGTGTGTGTGTGTGTGAGAACATCCTTATGCACCTGTTCACGCCCTGTCTAATCAGTCATTTTTCTTGCTCTCAAACATGGTTTCACATTTACTCACTCCTTCATTTTGCCCTCATTCTGCACCATTAACACGGTTCTGTATTAGCAGAAAAATCTCTGTCAAAAATCAGAAATGTTGCTGCTAATTACAGAACAATTCTAATAAATGTCCTGCTTCTCTTCATTTCCGTGCCTCTCACACTTCAGGAATACAACAACCAGCATTAGACTGTTTTTTGTATACACGACCTTTCAAAAGTAAGACTTTTTTATGTTTTTGAAAGAAGTCTCATCAAGGCTGCATTTATTTGATCATAAATACAGTAAAAACTGTAATATTGTAAAATATTATTATGATTTAAAATAACTGAGTTCTATTTTAATATATTTTAACTGTAATTCATTCCTGTGATGGCAAAGCTGAATTTTCTGCAACCATTAATCCAGTCTTCAGTGTCACATGATCCTTCAGAAATTATTCTAATATGCTGATTTGATGTTTAAATAAAATATCAATATTAAAAACAGCTGTACTGCCTATTTTTTATTTTGATTTTTGGAGTCTTTGATGAATAGAAAGTTCAAAAGAACAGCATTTATTTGCCATATAAAGTTGCTTTTGTATCAATGTAAAAGTCTTTAATGTCTCTTTCAATAAAAGTCTTTAATGTCATTTGAATGCATCCTTGCTAAATAAAGATAATTTCTTTCAAAAAAAAAAAAAATCCTACCGACCCTAAATATTTGAATGGTTTGTACCAGTTTTTTCTAAAACTGGTTGTCTGTAATAATGGTGGATGAATCTCCATGTCAACGATTCCAGTATAACACTAACATATTGCAATAACATACTTTACAGAATAATTTAGACAAGATTAAAACCCGGATTAAAGTTGGCAGTCCAGCAAATGTTACTAAAGTGAATCCATCTCTTACATTCTATCCCATTTTATTCCCTCCCCAACAGGGGATCATCACACACATGCATGTTCATTCCTGCCTCCTCTGTCGCACTCTTGCAGAGGAACATATGGGCGGGAATGTGGCATGCATAATTAAACAGATCACCAATAACTTTAACAACACCAGTTTGTTTCAAAAAATAAATTCAAATTCTGCCTCATTAATTTTTTTCCAGCATGATTTGTTCTCAACTTTAAGAATTGCTCATCGAAACATTCCCTTGAATCATTAAATTGTTGAACATGAGTCAAGTGCTCTGTATAATGCCTTTTAAATTGCGCATGAGGTACTTGGCTGTGTTTCGATGTTTAATACAAGTAGCTAATGACAAGAGTAAGAGGGTGAAAACGGAGGTTTCATTTGGTTTCCTCCTTTAAAGGGGTCATATGATGTGATTTCAAGTTTTCCTTTCTCTTTGGAGTGTTACAAGCTCTTGGTGCATAAAGAAGATCTGTAAAGTTGCAAAGACTAAAGTCTCAAATACAAAGAGATATTCTTTATAAAAGTTAAGACTCTGCCACGCCTACCTAAAACGGCTCGTTCTAACACGCCCCCACATATGTACGTCACTATGTTGAAATATTAGCATAATGCCGCCCAAATATGCACACAAAGAAAGAAGGCGTGGTTTCAGGAACAGCAGTCGTGTTGATGCAGCCATGGTTTGAGAGAGGCGGGGCATAGAGGACCTACAATAATGTACAGTATTTGAAAAATAATGTGTTTTTTGAACATTAAAGCATGTCAACCTATTCTGTTACACCAAATACACAAAATAATGATCTTTAAAATAGCATCATATGACCCCTTTAAATAACAGTAAATAAACGTAATGACATGCCACTGTGGCCCCTTAGCATGTGATTTGTGTTTGCGTGTTTGGCATCTGTCAGTTTTAATGGTGGTGGCTCCTCCACTCATCCCATGGGGCTTTATCTTCCACTCAGCACACAAATCTCCCAATCAATTTACCAAATGAAACCGGGTGTGCAGTGCTTAAAAGAACAGTCCATGCTTACTGAGCATGAGAGTGAGATGGCAAGAGAGAGAGAGAATATATTGTTTATGTGACCTGTTCCCCGGCATTAACCTAATTCATTCATCCAGGATTACGATGCGTTATTAAAGAAACAGTGGAGGGTGAAAGAGAGTGAAAACAAGAGTAGACGTTCAAGAAACTAAGACAGAATAAGAGACAGAGGGAAGAATGAGAGAGGAAGAGAGATGGGCCAATCGATCTTGAAATATCAATACGTCTGATGCCGATTAAGAAGGTTGATCCTGCATTAAAAATATCTGTTTTAACAATAACCATTTAGTTATTTATTCAGCAAGAAAGTTAATGTGTATCATAAACGTCAAAGTTGTTAAATTAACTGTCAGCAAGAAAAGCATCACGCAGTGGCATTTTATTTCATATATATCAATAACAAACAAGTTAAATGTGGCATTTATCTTTTTGTGGCATTTACAGCAGAAACTCACTATACTATAGAAGCTGTTAAATGTTTTATATTTGATGTTAGTAATGTTTTTGTTGTATTGTTTAATGACTGAAATTACCCATAATTATCTCAGAAAATCACAATAACATTAAGGTAATCAGTGTTGACTTTATTGTACTTGATATTTGATTGATAAAGAAATAAGTTATAACAACCTGAAGCCTCAATTGTTTAGTGTTTTCACATCTTTTTGGTTGCTCCTCCCCTTCCTGATCAAACTGAAGCTCTGGTTGTCATACTAAGAAAAAGGAGTAGAAAGAGCAGCCACATAAAAACACATGGGTTTTTTTATAGATTATCTCACATTTCTGCATCATGACGAGAGAGGGGAGTGATACAGAGATACTCAGTTAATAAAGAGAGAAAGTGCTCAAGGACAGTGTGTGTGTGTGTGTGTGTGTGTGTGTGTGTGTGTGTGGTGTGTGTGTGTGTGTGTGTGTGTGTTTGTGTCTGTGTGTGTGTGTGTGTGTGTGTGTGTGTGTGTGTTTTTTATGTACATGTTATCAGTGGATTTAAATTGCTAACCTTGCATGAGGAGAGCCAAGAATTGGTGGATCTCAAGGACCTTGAACGGGCTGCAGATGTCACAGAACACACACACACATCTCATGCATTATTTGGAATACTTGATTCTGATTGGTCAGTCATGGCATACTGGGGTCAGTTTATGTGTAATGTTAAACTGTAATTGGTAAACTGTATATTTGACCATTGTCCCTGGTAAGCAGCTTTTTGTGCTTCAGTGCTTTTTAAAGTAAAAATACGTATATTTAGCATTATCATAGCATTTAAAAGTTTGGGGTCAGTAAGATTTTTTTTTTTCAAGGAAATTCATATTTTTATACAGCAAGGATGCATTTAGTTGATCAAAAGCGACAGCAAAGGCATTTGTAATGTTACAAAACATTTCTATTTAATATATAAATGCTGTTCTTTTGAACTTTTATTCATAAAAAAATCCTGAAGAAAAAGGTTTTCACAAAAATACAGCAGCACAACTAAAACAAATAATTCTTGAGCACAAAATCAGCATATCAGAATGATTTCTGAAGGATCAGTCTGTTGACAATTCAGATTTGCCATGACAGGAATAAAATACATTTTAAAATATATTAAAATATTTCAAATGTAATATTTCACAATATCACCGTTTTACTGTATTTCGCAGCATTTATACAGTTTTACTGTATAAATGCAGCATCTGTGAATTTATTTATATTTTTAATTCATATATTTATTTATTAAGTAGCCAAGTGAGTCTGGGTCCTGACCACCCTGTTGGGGTTTATAGCATTTTCTTGAGCTTTTAGCTAACAGACATGGTTTAGTTCAACTTTTAGCTAAATCAACACAAAGATTTAAATAGCTACTTTCTATTTCAGCATTTCTTGTATGTGTTTCACTCATCCAGTTTTGAAATGGAAGCCAAAACTTAAATGCATTACAAAAAAAAGCACATTTGTGTGCTTAGAGGAAGATAAAACCCTACGGAATGAGTGTTATTTTAGGGCGACAACCTGTCATGGTAGCTTTGTGGAGTGTATTAGAGGCTAATAAGCACAGGTTTACAGATTTAGAAAGAGCATCTGAAGTGTTTATAAAGTGTTTGTAAGGGATTGTCTGTTTCATGTAGCTTCTACCAGTCTGATTTAGACAAGGGTGAGTGGTCTAAGCAGCTGATCTATCCTGACAGCAGTAATCCCCCCACGATCCCTCTCAGACTGTCTGTGTGTGTGTGTGTGTTTTAATTGAAGAAAGTGTCTTTGGTCTTGAATTGGAGAGGTCGAATAGTACATTGTAGCAACACACACTGCTCTTCATTTCTTTGTTCAAGATAATCTTTCCCCATTCCCTTCTCATTATTAGATATGAGCCGCCAGACCTGTGTGCTTGGTATTCTGCACCACACTCACTCACACACACATACACCTGCAAGTATCTCAAGAGAACTACATGGAAATCAAACTTTCTCTCCCCCAGTAAACAGTCTACATTGGAAACAAAGCCCTCCTGTCTGTGTAGTCAAACAGACGCTGTGTTTGCCCAGTAGATGAGAAACGCAAAGGCTGAACATGTGATCAGATCAAAAAAGAAGAAATGCCAGAGGTCTGTCCCCCATCGGGGACTGTAAGACATCAGGGAAGCGAGCAGCCTGTGTTTTGCATGGAAGAGAGGAAGTGAAAGACACTGTGTAAATGCAACATGTGAGCTAGTCAACCATCATTCAATTTTAAATTCAATTACCGATGACCAATCGCTGGCTGGTATAATGTAGATATATGCTTTTTATTTGTTTGTTTGTTTATTTTTCTGCTTGCGATTTTTTTTAATATATATTTGAAAAGTTTAAACTATTAAATGTATGTAAATATAATAATTTATTATTTAATTTTAAAATATTTAAATCGAATTTAAGTAAATTAATTTACCAACATTTTATTTACATTTTTAAATATTAAGCATATCTAAATTTAATTAAATATCTAAATTAAAAAATTTAAATATCATTTTTGTGAAATGGCACAATGAATTTGTATTAAAATGTACTAATCTCTATGATCTATTTTATTTTATTAATGCATTTAAAATTATATGTACATATTTTTTGATTAATTTGACTAATTATTTATTAAACTTAAAAATAATTAAATTGAATCATACATAAATTAATTTAAAATACAAACATTTGAAAATATGCATTATCTATTGAGCTAACATATTAGTCAGCCAACCAACACACCCAATATCCTTCTGGTTGATATATTGGTCTATAGAGAACTCATGCATTGAGAATTTAGATTGATTCCGTTTCTGTAGAGCTCTTTTTTTATATTAGAAGATTTCAATAATTAGTGTAATTGTTCATTCAATTAGCATTGTTATTCAGTGTACAGTAAGAGATTATAACAGGTCTGACACTGTGTGGAGAATATTCACGCTAACAGTACAAGACTTAACAGTGGCTAAAATGGCTTAATAAAACATTCGGTCAGATGCAGTTGAAGGCCGACCGTGTTGTCTTTGTGTTGTAGTGTAGTGGCTAAGCAGAGCCCGTCCCGAGTGACCTTGCCCTGAGGTGGAATGGAGGGAGGAGGGTGGACAGGAGAGGGGCGAGAGGGGGGTGTACACAGATGGTAGAGAATATGGTTCCAGGGTATTTCGGAGGGGCCTAGCTCGGACAAATGCAAACAAATAAGCCTCTGCATCCAGCACGGAGAAAGAGAGCCTCATTCTTATAGAACTGCTGAGACGGATCTTAGAAGACAGCCAAGGTAAAGTAAAGCAATTCAAGAATTTACTAAGTAATAATTAGAACGGTCCGCCAGGGCCCAAGGTGTGAGAGCCGCACTGAAGATATCGTAGCCCAGCGCGGTTCTGTGGTTCTGCAAGGTTGAGGACACAGAGCCCAGCTGCGGCAGGAATGAATGCCGAATAAATTAAGCACTCTGCCAAGTTAACACTAGGCTGGCAGCGGCTCTTAGCGGCACTAAGCCCAGGTGTGTGTGAATGTGTGAACTGTATGTGTGAGAACATTTTTAATGTGCAAATATGTTTTGTGCGAATGCAGTATGTGGGCATGTT